>NC_045482.1:6841926-7142082 GCF_009650955.1 Corvus moneduloides
AAATGTTACCAAAATTACTCTAGAGTGTTTTATTGCATGGAAGAGAAGAAAAAGACAAGAAAAAATTGATAAGGCTGAGCAAGACATGGAGAGGAGAAAAGCAGATTTTAAAGCTGGCAAAGCATTAGTGGTAAGTTTTGCTGTCCAATTCTTAATGTAAGAAGAGCAAGTAAATAAAGTTCTGTGATAAGGTAGCTGCCCTGAAATTGCTTTGCTTATTTTTGTGTGTCATTTTCTTTTCCTTGCTTTTTTGTGGTTTGTTTGTTTGGGGTTTTTTGTAAGCAGTATCAATTCCATGATGTGATAACTGAATGTTTCTTTTGCTGTGGATAGATTAGTGGACGTGAAGTATTTGAGTTCCGGCCAGAGCTGGTTGATGCAGATGATGAAGAAGCAGATGACACCCATTATGTTCAAGGAGCAGGAGATGATGATGAGGTAAAAAAACAGGATTAAAGCAAGGAATATTTCAATTGCATTCAGGTTTGAAAAATTTCAATTTGAGAGCCCTTACAATGAAATTAGTAAACTTGATTCTTAATTTAATACTGCCACAGAGTATATTTTTTCAGAAGGTTCCTGTTGAAGGTGAGAAATGTTGTAGAAATATTGCAGAAGTGAGGATTTTTATGGAAAAGTAATTCATGCAGAGCATCTTGGTTTATTTTCCAGATGGAAGACCCTGTGTGCATAAATGATGTAGATTTGAACCTGTATGTCCCCAAGGCAGTAGAGGAGACTGGTATTACAGTCGCTAGTCCAGAGCGATTCAGCACATACACTTCAGTAGAAAAAGATGGTAAGTTATTTTTTTTTCCAACCTGTTTTCATAATTGATTATCCGGACCTGCATATTAACCAGGTGCATACATTTTGGCCGATGTAAGTCTGCATGAATTTCAAATAAAGTAGCTTCTTCATAATTTCAAAATTTGAAAGCATGTTTAGTAGGATTGTGAATTCAGTTGATTCAGTTGATTAAGAAACTTGTGACACTGAAATGCCTAAGAATTATGTTTATTTTCAGATAATAAATTAAGTGAAGCTTCTGGTGGTGATATAAACAACAGCGAGCAAAATGACTTAGATGAAGATAATGATGGAGATGGGGAATTGGAAAATGGAGTAATTGATGCAGTTCCAGTTGATGAAAATCTCTTTACTGGAGAGGACTTGGATGAACTAGAAGAAGAACTAAACACTCTTGATTTAGAAGAATGAACTAAAAAGGTCCAGTGAGGAATTAAACCTATGTGGCAAAGTGAAAACTGACTACATTTTTTCTCCTTTTTGAACAGAATTCTTAAACAAGATGTTTATGGTTATGCAGCTGAACATGATGGGCACGTTATATACCAGGAATGTTTCCCTTCAATCTCATCTACTCCAGTCTTGACTATGCTCACAGTAAAACGTTCAGAGTAGTTCAGAATTACCCGGCAGCTGAATTTGCAGACAGTGAGATTATAACTTTCAACTAAAAGTAGGAAGTGTAACTGCTTTGCCAGTATGCAAGTGGGCAGTTTGACATCAGGTACAATACAAAAATCCAAGTATATATACATTCTTCACAAAAACTGCATTTTATTAGTGATTGTGTTGATTTAGAAACTGCCTGAAGTGGTTTTTAGGCAGGGTACTCTAATGGAGCTGATGCAGATTATGCTTCTTTAAGTGGTGATTAGCTTTATTTGATCAGCTGGATACTGAAGATTGTGAACTGATACTTCATACAATACAGTACAGTGCCCTCTGTTTAAAATGTTTTAAACTTTCCCACCACCTTTTGCCAATAAATCTGTAAATAAAAATTATCAACTTTAAAATACCTGTGTTGATTTTTCTCTGCTAAGTTAGGATATCATACCAAATTGTTAAGAACTGGATTTTCTAATAGAGTGGTAAATGTTTTTCTCTGCAGTCTTGATACAGAAGAGATGATGTTGGCTTCAGTTAAATTTGGGATACCTGCAATTACAATTTTTTTGTCTACTCTTGATGCAGTATAGAATTCAGCAGCCAGCTTTTCTCCCTTGCTGTTCTTATTCCCTGCCCACCCATTAATTGATGTAATTCCTGCTGTACATCACTCACTGCTATTCCAGTCTCATTCTCTCCCCACTGTCTTTTGTAGATTAGTGAAGACTTCAGGCTCTGCAGAGCAGGGATGTTACAGTCCAAAACATGCCTGTCATCCCTTTGGTGTCCTCTAAGTAACAGGAAGTTGTACAGGGGTAAGTTGCTTCAGGTGCTGTAGCCTGCAGACTGCACTTAAGTCAGTGTGTCCTTTTCCAGTGGATTGAGATTCTGCCATAAAGATTTCTCAGCAGTGGTGCTTTTCCAGGGGGCTGTAGGCTGTGCCTCCTTGCCATACTACCCGTGGTATCAGCCACAGTACTGCTGTACTAACAATACCGTTTGTATCGATTTTTCTAAAGCTCTTAAATCACTACTTCCAGACCATTAGGAGTTGTGGCATTTTTAGTGAGCTTTCCCAAACTGCTTTTGGATGATATTATTAGCTTTACTGGTTATTTCTGGCACTGCTGAATTGACTCTTGTATCTTGAATGCTATTTCTAAAATAGCAGACTTAGAACTTTTGGCCTTTTTTGGGATCTTTGTGGAATTCATTTTTTCCTGTAGGAGCAAGAAGCAGTGCTTGGGAGAAAGAGGCCTACTGAAATTGACTTCTAAATGTAAGTGTTTAAGGAAAAGCTGCACTATCAGGTACAAATATTTATTTATGCAGATTTTTCTCCTGTGGCCATAAATAAACAGAGTTGATGGATTATTGTGTTACACTGGCCAGCAATAGGATACCTGGCTATCAGGACACTTAAGAATGCAATTCATTTGAATGTATGTTGCATAATTTTTCAAAGCTGTATATTTTAAATGGGAATAAAAGTAATTTAATCATTATCAACGATGAAAATGGCTTTCTATGTTTTGTGCCTTAGGGGCTGGTTTATTGTATATAATACTCGATAATACTGATCTGTGTCACTGATGTAAATAGGTTAAATCTTTGCCAAAATTTTGTTCATGTTACTTGAATTTTACAGTGGAGGAATGACAGGGTGACTCATTAATTTCAGCTGATAAAACACTGATGGATAGGCAAAGAGTGACTATGTGCCCTTTTGGGTCTAAAGGGATGGTTTTGGTGCACAACTCCTTTGTACAGTTATCATTTAAACATTCGGACAGTCACCTTGCATAGCACTGAAATCCTTTGAACATCCATAAGTTAGCTGAAGAAAACCTGATTTTCCTAGGCAGTAGTTGTTGACAGATGACTTCACAGGGGCAGGAAACAAAAGCTGACTGTTGTCGTTTGGTTTTCACTCTTTTTCCTCTCAACTTACTCTGGCACAGCTCCTGGCTGGGCTTACTCTGCCCAGATTTCCAACCACGAATGCAGGGTGACTGCTCTTAAGGAGTCAGGGCAGCGTTCAGGCTTCAGAGGGTGGGGAACCATATGCTGTTACATGTTCCTTCTGCTTTCCCATGGGCTGGAATATAATCTGCTAAAGGTTCTTAATCTTCTCATTTAAAGAACCTTGGATTTGTAGCTAATAGGGCTTCAGTCCATAAATGCTCAATTAAAAGTCAATGCCAAGGCATTGCTTGGCGTAGATGAATTATTAATGTTCTGGAAATGAGCAGTGTGATAGAAGGGAGTTCATTTGGATGTGACGGCACTAAGTTGTTCTTATTGATGCACATTTCCTGAAATTATTCTGATACAAAGTGAATGAGTCACTTCTGGAAAAATGAGATATAATC
Source organism: Corvus moneduloides (assembly GCF_009650955.1). NCBI lineage: Eukaryota > Metazoa > Chordata > Aves > Passeriformes > Corvidae > Corvus > Corvus moneduloides. The sequence goes on from NC_045482.1 coordinate 6,845,718, forward strand.
TCAATCCTAAAATAATGGTATCTTCATTTCAGTGACTACCCAGTCTGTATGGGTCAAAAATACAGTATTTCACTGTTAAAAGAGCAGGCAGGCTCAGTTCAGGACACCTGCTGGGTTGAGATTAGGCTGTAAAGCATCATAAGCCAGGAGAGACACACCGTTGCAATAAACTTGGTTTCTAGCCCTTGCAGCCTGGGCCATGTTTGTATTGCCTTATTTTCCTCCTAAATTGCATGAGCACTTTGTGAAAAATGTAGCTGTGTGTGGCCTGAGCAAATCTGGAGGGAACACACTCGTGTGGCACTGCCCTGAAAGCACCTGTGGTACTGGACACGTGTGTGGACAAAACCAGTTAAAGGTGCTGCAGTAAACCCATGCCTTTGCTTCCTGGTATTTACTGTTGTGGGAGTAGAGTATTTGTTGGGTTTAAATTTTAATGTGTGTTAAAATCCCATTTCAGTCGCACACACAAACTGCTTGAACTGCTAAAACTGGCTAGCTTTAAACTCATTGGAGTTCTGGGAGTTCTTTAAAGCCTGTGTGATTGAATTTTATGCTTGCCACTGCTTTGTTACTCAGAGCTCCCTACTTTTTTTTGTAATGAACACTGTTCGCAAAGGCCTGGAAAAAAATTAAAAATTACCTGTCAAGACTGACCTTAAATATTACATTATCTATGAGTTGTTTGTAATAGAAGTGTTGCCATTTCTTAATGGAAAGTGCTCCACAGCTGTTTTTATCAAGAGGAGGTTTTATTGTTGATAAAACTTTGGACCAAGCAATGGTACTTACCTTGGCAATTCAGTACTGTCATAATAGATTGTGTTTCTTTAGTGTGTTGGTTATAGAAAGAATGTACACATACAAATCAATATTATTTTATTCATGTTTTCTTTCACAGTTTAGTTGGATATGGAATAACAGCTGTCAAAAAAATTATGTCTCAGACATTCTGAATGCTGAATTCTAATTCTTTTGCTAATGCTCCTTTTAAAAATTACCTGAATATAGTAAGTAATGCAGGCTTAAGTACTTGGTAAGCTTATCTATCTTGCAGATAGCATACTTGGAAGTTTCATAAACATCATTTGTTATTCCTGTTACATGTGCTGCTTTGTAATAACTTACTGAAACTGCAGAGTGATCAAGCAACTGAACTAAAAATCTTACGAGGCTGGGTCTTTGTTTTCCTCACAGTGAAATTATTACAGCCCTAAGCTGAGAGGAAGGGATTGTTCTCATATGCAAATATCACATACATATTCACCTGAAGTGTCTCAGGAGAAATTATCCCCCGAATAATATGAATAAGAATTGGAACAGAATTGGAAAAATGAGATGTGGGAAGGGCAGAGGAGCTGCAAAAACCCATGTAACAGCAGCTGCACTGCATCAGACCAAGGGACCATTTATCACACTCCCAAGACTAGACCCGTGGGGAACAAAGAGGTAAGAGAAGGACAAGCCTGTGCACTGCTTGGGAGTGCTTCTCATATGGAGCTTCCAACAGTTCTTAGTACAGAACATTTCCTCTACTAGAAGGAGTCTGGTGCTTTTCAGAGTACATTCCCTCTTTCTCCCATGAACCCCTTGACTTTGTTATCAACTTTTGGAAACTCAGGAGTTCCACACCTCTGCTACATCTTCCTTGGAACATGACTCTACAACCTTGTGGTGTTCAAGGAAGTCATATCCTATGCCTGCCTTTGCTTTGACTTGATGCCAAGTAGAGAAAGGGGGTGTTAAAAAAGAAGCTGATGTCTTTCAGTTGTGAAGAACACAATCTCATTATGTACTTCAGTGCTAGAAACAAGTTTTTTACAAAATTAAAAACTTTCTCTCTTGACATGCTTGGCTTTTTGCTACAAATGGGCTTCTAATAAGCAAAATCTTTTGTAAAGCAGAGGCTTCATGAATGAAGCATTTGAATGAAGTCTTTGCTTCTGGTTAGGTACCAGGTATGTTTTATGGAGCTATAATCACCTTAAGTGCAGTGATACCTGCACATGACCATTCTCTTTTTCCCCCACACTGGTATTTCAGGCTTAGAAGTGACCTTGGCTTCTTTGCCTGTCGCACTCTTCCTTTCAATGGATGCTCTGTCTTTTTACAGAGAGCAGCTGTTGCTGGTGTTAGCAATAAGGCCAAGATGTTTTATTCATTTATGATGTTACAGCCCTAATATGTGACCACAATAGGCTCCTTCATAGCACTTTATTGAAATGAACGCCAAAAATAAACAGTTCTTTCAGTCATAAAATAGCAGCAGCAGTATCTCATCTGTGTTTAGGGAAAGAGACCTTGGAGGTAATCTCTTTATCTTACATTTGTGGTTGAAAATGTAGAGTGTTGTAATACATTTGGACATAAATTTGAGCAAGGCTGGCTTAAAATTTAGAAGGTGTTCCCTGAGTTACCCAATCACACTTCAGAAATGAGATGGACTCCTAAATTAAAGGAAGAAGCAATGGGAAAAAAAAGCGTCACGGCTTTCCTTAGAAAAGGAAAGAAGCAGAAGCAATCCTGAAGGGAAGAGGTGAGCAAATTACTACAGAATGTTTCCAAGGCAAAACAATATTCTTTGTATGATCAGCCATCAGGGAAATGTGTTCTATGGAGGCTGGCATCCTTGGGCCTGTGTTTGAGTGAAACTGTGTATCAACATATAATATGGGTGTAGCACACCCCTTGCAGGAATTCAGCTTATACCTTACATTTCTCAGGCCTCTATGCTACATTTTGGCAGCATTGCTCTTCTAGGAGAACTTTTGTCCTCTTCGTGTTCCATCTCTGTTCCTTTTTTGTTCCTTGGTTTACCTTCTTGTGCTCTGAACACGAGGGAGGCAGAGATGAGATTGAAAAGGACACAGTAGTTTGGTCTCTGCGCAGTAATACAAATCCATTGCAAGCTCTCAATCACGGTTTTCAATCAATCTTAGTGATGTCTGACCTGACAGGTAGTTTAGTTGTTTGATTTGGGAGCAGTAGACTACTTCAGAAAACGATTGATTGAATTCCACTTTAAAAATTCCATAGTTGCAACGTAATGCCCCCTTAAAATCGGGTAACAGCCAAGTTTCTGAGCAAGAAACCTTTAATCTTCATTCTTCACCACTTTCTTTTGCTGTCTTCTCCTTCTGCTGAGTATAAACACTGCAGAAGGGAGGCTCTTCTGACTGACGTCTCTAATCCATATCAACTAGCCCAGCAGGCCTTGTATAAGGCAGCTGCTGCCTTCTCCCTGCACAGGCCTGGAGCAAGTCACAGTATCCTCAGCAGTGTGCTTTCCTAATGTGGCTCCAAACACTTCAGGGATTTGTTTATCAAATAGAGACAAGGAGGATTAGGAAAGCTGGTCAGAAGGAATAGAGCAAAAATCTATTTCTTCAAATGTCTGACAGATTAAAGCTAAAATTAGAGGGGACTATAAACTGTAAGGGTCTCACCATTGTGATCTATTTTCTTGCAGAAGCACCTGGGAGGTGTCAGAGCTGTACTTTGTGTCAGTACTATCAGCCCTACACCATGAGCTCTTCAGTCGTTTTCTTGTCAATAGAAGTAGTCTGTATTCTGTACGTAGCAGTTCCCACACAGTGCCTTCCACACAGAAATACCGAGTTACAGTTCTGCACAACAGTTGCTATACATGAATAATTGCCCATTCTTTGTGTGTATGGGCAGCCGGGAGTAGTGGAATGAGGAATCTCCCCCAAGAGGGCAAAAAGGGAAAAACTTAAATGTGCTCTTTATTCAGGCCATGGAAGTGTCTGTAGTTTCCACCACAGATAACTGTTGTCAGCATTAACTTCTGTTTGATAGATGCAAAAATAGTTCTTTCACCAGCAGCTGGGACTCTCTTGGAGTGACCCCAGCAATGGCAGGCTAATGGCTTGGAAGCAAACGGTACAACTTTGAAAACAAACCAGATCCACACCAAACACCCTCATCCCTCACTCCCCTGGCCAGACCCTCTGTTTAAATGGCTAAAGGTCTGATTCTGTATTGATCCATGTTTAGTGTTGTTCCTTGAGAGAAGCATTTGTTATTTAACTCAACAAAGGCGTAGTCCACCAGTATAAGGTTTTATCGATAAGGACATGCTTTGGTTTAATATTAGTGCCAGACAGGACAGTATTCCTTGGACACAGAGGATCAAAATATAATGGCTTCAAGGTGAGGGTGAGTCGGGGTTCTTTGGGGAGAAAGAGGCATTTCTCCATAGGGAAGAGGGAGGACGTTTGAACACTGGGGCATTCTGTTAAGATGGTGTCTTCTGAAGGCATGAGGCTGGAGCTGATACCTGAGCTGGCATATCAAGGCTTGGAATGCCTGGGCTGAAACACTTGAAATTCTTCATGAGAGAAAAGGGCAAGGAAATATCTCTTTTAGTGTCAGTTTGTGTTATTACCATCTTTTAGTGTTTTTGTATTTGAGTAAAAGAATATTCAGAGTATTGGATAGAAAGGAACTTGTGTCTGCTTTATTCCTCCACTGCCTTTCAATCCTACTTGCTCTGCATCCTGTTACTATTTTGTTATCTAAATCTTCAGCATGTTTAAAGTCTGAGCCTGTTACTAAGCACAGAGCAGTCTGAAGAATTATTTCTTTCCCAGGGAATTTGAAAGTTTTTAACTTGTTTTTGTTCCAAATCCTTCAGCGGGAACGTGGAAGCATTACTGTAATACAGCAGCACTAGAGGACAGATGCTTAAAGGGAGATGTGGCATTATATGCCTGGAATGATCAATTAAAAAGCCAGCATGATTGCTCTGTGAGTTTGAGCTTTGTTAGATTCCTTTGAAAATGCATGATGAAAAATGTCATAGAAAAAATCAGTGAAAAATTCCCCCAAACTAGAAAGTCTGGGGGAAAGATTCAAAAGTTGTACATAAGAATACTTGTACTGAATAGGAGATGATTTGCACTAAAGACAGGGATAAGAATATCTCAGGGATATAACAGGAAGCAGTGGTCTCTGGTATTTCTGTATAACCAGAAGCAGTCAAGAATGTAAAAAACCTAGGAAATACCTCTTGCCATCTGGAAATTTTCCATAAATGGAAATAAACTAGAAAGTGACCCATCTTCTGTGCCTATAGATCCTGTGTGCAGGGAAGTGCTCTGTTTCTCTTTGTCCCAGCAGAATACTGTTCTACAAGAATTTCTGCCAGGCATAGTCACTTCCGCTTTCTAAATAAAACCTGTGTGCACGCTTGCCATGGATGATGGTCTCAGCAGAAGGGACAGTACTTAAAATAGTATGAAAACAGTGGCAGGCAAAAGAAGGAAAAGGTTTTTAGGAAGGATATTAAGATGTAACTAAGAATAAGATGATGGAAGAATAATGATCTCTTCCTCACCTTCAGAGAATTGCATAAAAGCATGTTCTAGAGGGTCTTTGTGAATGAAAAAAGGTAGAGTTAAAATTCATGTCATCCAGCAAGCAATGTACCTCCTCTGGAAAGGAAGAAGGAAGTGGAAGAGAGAGTGATGAGGAGAAAGGAGGGATGATTCTTTGTTTAATCAAGTGTAATGTTAGCACTCCTGTATTAATCGTGACTTGTGTATTTATGAGCTTTGCTGGATACAGGCAGAAGGGTGGATTAGGAAGAAGTGCAGGTCCAAGGTGCAGTTCTGTGCATTGGAATTGCCCTGTAAAGGAACAACCACTGCAGGAGTAACTCACATGGGAGCTGGAGCTTTCCATCTGATGGGCTCTGTAGCTGCTGTGCCAAGTCAGACATTCCAGTGGGACGGCAGAAGCAGAAGTACAGAACTTCCATGCACAGTAACATATTCCATGTGAGACAAGTGCACAGCCTGTTGATTTCAATGTTTCATCTCTTTTCCCACTCTAGGAGCAGAAGGCCAATCCATCACACTCTCTAGATTAGCAAATTCTTCCCCATCCCCTTCTAAAAAGCCTTCCTGAGACCTTTCCCAGCAGAAGACCCAAGAGCCCCATATCTCCGTGGCTCACTCCTGGAGCTCCATCACTGTGGTTATCTGAGGGTGCTGTGCTCCTTCTGGGGATAGGTGTAGTGACTTCCCAGGCTTTTCCCTCTGGGCTGGTGTGTTCCTACACCCTCTTCCTTAACAGAGCAGGGTGGTATTTGGCATTTTGTCTCTGTTACATCTTATATATGTATGCATATTATGAAAACATTTTCAGAGAGATTGTACGGAGAATATTATGGAGCTTATTGTTTGGGTTTTTTTCTGATCCATGTCTCCCTTATTACATTATTTCCTGTCAAAGCTTTTCTCTAAAAGTACTCTTTGAAAATATCTTTTAAAAATATTTAAGTCTTTGGGGATGTTACTGAGCAGCATCTGGATATATTTGTTTGGTAATCTGCTGAAGTGCTTTGTGAAGCAAAAGCTGAGTCATATGTGATTTATATTGACCAACTTTGTCAGACTGAAGAAATATGAATCCTTTGATAAATCAAACAATGCTGTCTGTGAATTTGATGCTATGAAGTCCTAATGTGAAAAAAAGGCCTGGTGAGTAATGAGCACTCTATAAAACACAAAAAGGTGATTGCAGAAAGACTTTGACTAACACTGGAGTAATACAGCTATCAGTATTGAACAAATCAGAAAAAAGCTCTGGTAGAGCTGACTTTGTTTTGAACTGGGAGATTTCAAATTCTATGCTAGGAGCTGGTTTAACAAATGTAGCCATACCCTTGTTGTCCTAGTGAAAACATTGTCCCATAGCCCCGGGCTAAAGACAGCTTTTGCTAGCAACCGAATGAGATTTGGCTGATGTGAATTGCTCATAGGAGCAATAAAGCAAATCAAGCCTAAACATCTCTAGTGTTTCCTCATGTTTCACCACATCATGCTTCTGTAGTTTTTAGATTTAATGTTTTATTTTTCTCAAGAAAATGGATATCAAAGATAATATTAAACAAAGTAGAAATAAAAGGCACAAACTGACCAAAGCAAACTAATATGTGAAGTCCGTCTTTTACTTTGTTTTCTACTGCCTTGTTAGAAACCAAGTTACTTCTTAAAAGATCTATTCAGAGCAGCTAAGCCTCTTGAAAAGTCCAAGTGTCTGGATGGCACAAGAGCAAAAGATTTACTAAAACTCTCACATCGATGGAGGCTTTTCTGGGAGACTAATAGTGGTGTCGAAGAACAAATGAGTCATGATTCTTTTTTTGCTCCAGATATTCATACTGCTGGTACTGTAAAGCAATGAATCCACTTAGAGGAGAAGTTTATTGCTTGCATGCAGGACCCCTTGCTGACCCTTTGAAGTAGGACCACAGAGATTTGCACATTTGCAATTTTGACCAAATTGTGGCACTTTGTCCATTTCTTGCTGCTGCCTTTCATGTCATGAGGTGGAGACTTTGTTGCAAAGGAAAAACATTCTGAAATACTCTATCCATGTTACAGGCTGGACACTCAGGAACAGCAAAAAAATAATACCTGTCTACCAAAAGTGCTTTGCATCTTGCAAAGTTTTATTCAGCTGTGTTAATAACTCGTTGTCTGGGTAAAAACTAAGAAGACCAATAACTTGTAACAGAAATATTAGTTTGATCTGTTGGATAATGGAAAGCAGTTCTTTAGACTCCAATCAACTCCAAAATAATTGCATTCTGTTTTGCATACAGACAAAAAGTTTGGTGTCTTAGAAGGAATCTGAGTCCTGCCCACTTCTTAGTTGTTGGTTTCCACCACTGGGTATCTTAGTCTGAGAACCAAAAGCTAGCTACAGGTAACAAGCAAATATAGAAACACATAATTAACTTGTTTACATTCTGTAATATGATCTCATTGTCTGTTCCTTATCTATTTGTTAGAGAACATATCTGTTTGTTAGATAACATATTATCTATTTGCTGAGAACTAAATCAACGAGGAAAGAAAAATCACATCCTCACTAGAAGGGTGTTTGCTGCTGTACATTAACAGCAAAGTCTGGTTTTGACTTTGACTCCTGTGTCCAGGATTCTGACAGACAGGGTAGCTCCATGCAAGCAATGGAATCAATCACTCGGCCTTTCCTGCAACAGAAAATACTTTCCCTCATTTACAGTAAGATTGGCTTTGATTAGAAGTGTATCCGAAGACTGTACACTTCATCTTCTTTTCCCACGTGGAGGCTGGAGCTGTGATGCCTTATAGAGAGCTGGGGCTCCGCTCTGGGGCCGTCTAGACTGATTGACTCCGATTGTGTTCTGAATTGAGGCCAGACAGCAGCGCCGCCGCCGCTTCCGCCTGCAGCTGGTGACTCAAGGCCCTGGGAGTGGAGCAGAGTGCCCGGTGCTGAGTCAGGGGAACGAGAGGCTGCCTCACCTTGGACAGCCCAGACGCGGCGAGCAGACAGGCACGGAACAGCTGCGAAGAGCAATCGTCTTGAAGGGGAGGAAAGGCTTTGAAAAAACACTTCCCATGGGATGAGTAAACCCTGAGTCTATGTGAAGTCTGAGTTACTCCTATGGCCTGGCTTTGCAATTTGCTGACAACAAGCAGAAGTGCTGCACAGCCAGTCCCTAAGAAGCCAAAATTGATCATTTGGTAAAAAAATTCTATTATCTTAAAAATAACTTATCCTTCACTGCTTGTGTGATGTTGTGAGGTCATGCAATCAAGTAGAGAAAATAAATCCTCCTTTCCCCTAAGCTGCTGACTTACTGATCGAAGTACTCATAAACCACTCTTTTAGTTTATTGCCCTATTTACTAGAGTTTAGGAACTTATTAACTCATCTTCAGTTTTGCTTTGATCAGGTCTGTAGTACAAAAGCTCTGAGATAAATCTGTAAATAACAATAAAAGTAACAATGTGGTTTGTGTTTGTTTTTTAATCTACTGAGGAGGCAGCAAAGTTAGGAAAACTAGCAACAAGTATCAAGTCTATGTCTAGGAACTCCCTTTCTTGATAGAATTTTTGAGATGGCTTCTTGAAGAAATGATAATTATTTAATGACAAGAACAAGTGAATGGAACACAGGAGTAGGTGGTGGTTCTTTGGGTTTTCCTCTGCTTATTGTGGAAATGTTTTTTCTTCCAGGATTCCCATTAGACTGAATCTGTCCCTTGGTAAATATGCATGGAGTATTTTTAACTTTTATTTAGGACTTGAAACATCATTATTTGTTCTGTTGCTTTTTGTTGTTCATGTTCTTTCACATGAGGAAAGCAAAAAGTTTAGACTTTTGGTGGTAGTAAACTCCAATCCTGTTACGTTGTACAAATTAATATTCGGAATGAATATGAATTATTTCCTCTTTGCAGTTTTTCTTTTACCTGAGGCTGCTATACTGAGCAGATGTTGAACTCTGATGTCGGCTGAGGAGGGCAAGGCTAAGATGGGTTTGACAGCAGCCTACAGCTGACTGAGGCAGGATGATAGCACTAAAATGTTACTAGTGAGACATGACACAAGAGCTACAAACTGCAACTGAAGAGATTGAAGCTCTACTGGATGCTTCTTCCCCAGGTGGGTAGTGCAGGGGTGAAACAGTAACAGAGACGTCCATCAGGGAGGATTTGCAGATTCAGCTCTTCCCAGTCTTGCGCCTGCTGGTGGGCATTCCTGTGGCTGGGGAGATGCTGAGACCCTGGGATTTAAAATTACTTCATTTAATAGCCTATGTGTTTGAAAATCAGGGCTTTTTTTCCTCCATGGCTTGGTCCACATTGGCACTCCCTTTACTCTTTGCTTAACATCTTTCCTGAAAGACTTGTTCAGAAAGGCTTCACCAAAAAGACCGGGTAAAACCAGGCACGGATGTGCCCCCCTCTTCATATTTCTAGCACTCCTTCATAGAATGGTACAATGGTTTGGGTTGGAAGGGACCTTAAAGACCATCTCGTTCCACCCTCTGCCACGGGCCGGGACACCTTCCACCAGGCCAGATGGCTGCAATCCCCGTCCAACCTGGCCCTGAACACTTCCACGGATAGGGCAGCCACAGCTTCTCTGGGACACCTGTGCCAGGGCTTCACCACCGTCACAGGAAAGATTTTCCTTAACCCTCTTCCAGCCTTCGGCTCGAGCAGAGATAAGAGTGGGATGCCTGAACCGAGGGCAGCCCCGGGGCCGGAGTTCGGCGGCCGCCGCGCAGCCCCAGCCCCAGCCCCAGCCCCGGGCGGTGCCGGGCTGTGCTGGGCGCTCCCTGCCCGCTCCCGGCGGAAGAGAGCGGCGGCCCGGGCGCGGAGCGGAGCAGGGCCCGCCCCCGGCACCACATGATGCCGCCTCTCCTTCCTGCCGCCCCCGTCCCAGCGAGAAAGGGGAAGTGACTGCGCTTCGCTCCCCGCCCTGCCGCGGGAAACGCGCGGCCCCTCCGCCCCCTCCGCGGGGGCCGGCGTGTCCCGGCAGAGCCGCGCCCGCGGAGCAGCGCGGGGCCGGGCCATGGCGCGCCTGGGGATGATGCTGGTCCTGCTGGGCGCCGTTCTGGCCCCGGGCAGCGCCTTCAACCTAGACGTGGAGCGCCCGGCCGTCTACTCGGGCCCGGCGGGCAGCTACTTCGGCTTCGCCGTGGACTTCTTCGCTCCCGACCCGTTCTCGTAAGTGCCCGTCTCGCTCTGCCCCGCCGAGCCGCTCCCCGGGGCGCCGGAGCCGCGAGCGGCGTTGTCCCGGCGCGGGGTGAGAGCCGGGCGGCGGATGGGGAGCAACCCCCCGGTCCTTCAGCAGCCGAGCCGCTGCCGCCGGTCCCGGGCGGGCTGGGAGCGCTGCGGCCGGAGCGGCTCTCGGAGGGGACGCGGCGGGAGCGCTTTGCTCCGGCCCCGGAGAGGGGATGGAGCCGCTCCGCATCCCTGCCCCGCTGGGGCGGCTCTGGCGGCCGAGACGCCCTGGCCGGGGAGCCAAACCCCATCCCGAGCGGCCGGCGGCTCCGGTGGGACATGAACCTTGCGCTGCGGGATTCTCTGCCTAGCCTGGTCTCATGAAGATAATGGTGCTGATAAATACAGCGTAGAAAGATGTAGTTATGGTGTTTTGATTCATGAGGCTGTGTCCCGTGGCATTTCCGAAGTTTTGCTCTTCTTTCTTTGCGCTTTGCGGGAGTGCTGTGTTTGAATTGTGCTGAGTCTGTGCGAGTCACCAAGCTGCTGAGGAGTCCAGAGAAGGAAAAGTTCCATCTAAGCACTCTCCAGATCTACTTCCTGAATATGTTCCCGTTTCATGTTAAAGATTAGGCTCTGTGTAGTCGCTGGTGCGTTTCAGACCTTTGAATCCTTGTGTCGCTAACTGCACAGCTTTGGTGTTGCCCGAATGAATCAGTCTCTGGTCCTCAAATGCGGGCTACAGTAACCTCCAGCTTTTGTCACTTTCCCCCCACTCCTCTCCCATCTTAAGAAAGGGCTGTAAAACTGGAAAAGCTGCTGGCTTTCATCCTGCTGAGGGGATATTCTCTCTCCCCCCTTAATCTTTAGCTTATAAAACTTTATAAGCAGATTGCACAGCTATTGAGCAAGTCCTTCTGCAGTACATCATCTAGCCTTGTTTGCATTTTTTTATTGCCTACATATATTAGAAGCCATCCTGTCTTAACTTGCACATGTTGCACCATCTTTCTCTGCTATCTTAATCGTGTAAGTCCTGGTACTAAAAGAAAAAAGCTTCTATTTTTGTCCCGCCCTTTATTTTTAAGTCAGCATGCATGGCTGCAGAGTTATCAAGAGACTGGTAAATGCATGTAATAAACTTTCTTCCTCGCTTTCTGATAAGGAATTATGTGACCCAGCTCTCCATGAAATCACTATTTGGAACCTTTCCATTATTTTTATAAGAACTATTGACCTCAAAGTGCACTGCTGTAAAAGAAAACAGTGTGGTTTTCAGGCAGCATGAAAAACTTCTGTATATTTAGAAGGGAATTCTCTCCTCAGTTTTTTTGTCATCTCTGAAAGTTTGTTTGTACCTGCTAAGCTAAATACTTTATTTTGCATTTAAGTTCTTAATTGAACCAAGTAGCTATGCAACTTTGACAGGAACAGGCCCTAGTGGTGTTAAATTTTCAGGTTATGCCTATGGACACTGATACTTTGCCTCCTGAAATAGCCAGACATACTTGTATGCAGTGTCCTCTGAGCATATGGAGTGTCACATGGTTTCTGTGCCTTTCTTTTTGCTTTGGTGAGCTTTTATTTATCACCTGTTTTATACATGAGTACTGGAGATTAAATCAGTTTAATCGGGCTGAAGCTATTTGGATTGTCTAGCCTGACAACAAAGGCGTTTGTTCCCGAACGCTCAAGCTGCTGTTTCACAGTCTATTTTGACCTGCTAGATGCCAAACTAAAGCCTATTTAGAAGTCCAGTATGAAAGTCCAATTCCAGGGGTGGAAGTGGTGGTGTTGTGTCACGGGGGTGCGTGGTGCCTGGCAGTGGGCACAGCTTTCATAGGGAGTGAGGGAACACAGCTCCGTAACAAGTGAAACGGGTTTCTCATACACCCTCTGCTTCAGAGGAGTTGCACTTGATAGTCCAGGATGCTCCTACATGGAAGCCCCAGTTTCTTTGTTGTCCATGGAAAGCCCTGGAAAGGGACTGTTCCTGTAGGCACACCAGAGGTGCCAGAACACTCCCAGTTTTGCCCCAGCATTGGGATGGGGTGGATGTAGGATATAGGATGATGTAGGAAACTGGCAGTATCAAAGCATAGCTGGTATATTCCCATGGAAATACCATTGTCCCTCTATTCCCTCTTTCCCAAAGTATGTGGATTAGAGACTTCTTAGTATTTGGGTAATTTGCATATTATTATAAGAACTATGACAAAATCTGTTTGCTTTGTCTATGATGATAAAAATGCATTTTTATCATTTGGGGAAGAGAGGTGACTAAACCTTTGTGGAGTCACATAATCATTCCTTTATTTGTAATGTTTTTAATAAACTTCATCACAAATATTACCATAAGAAAAATTTGAAACATATAATTAGAATGGAAATTATTAGACCTTTTAAACAAGCATTTCATTTCGGGGACTTTTCAAAAGTCACTGGTACAGGAGTTAAATGGGAGGTAAGCTACCACTTGTTTAATAGATTGTAATGGTAATAATTGATGTGTTTCTTTACTTGGCATTATAATGTTTATTTTTAAGCATTTCTGTTCTGCCCAGAGAGTTCATTTTAAGTTGATTAAAGTGTTTCAAATTCCTGTTCTAGAAATCTAGACAGTCTATGAATGGCAACTAGGGAAAACAAATGGATTGCCAACTAACCTGGATTTTCTATCAGGGTCCATGCCAGGACATTTTTAAGGTTCTGAAAATTCCCACAGGTTGAAAACTGGTAGGTCTTCATGCAAATTGAGCTTTGATGAGGTGCTACGTGATTATACCTATACTTACCTCTTACTAGAAAGGAGCCCGGAGATGACTCTGAAAGCCAGAGCAAGTTTGATAAGCCTGGATTTGCCTGCCTGTAGACATTCTCTCCAACCAGTCCTGCAGCTCATTCAGCTAACCCAGTTTCAAAACTAGGGAACCATAATGCCTGACAAGACTTGCTCTTGCAAGCTGCATTCTCTCTTAAGCAGTCTAAAGGGAAGCAACAGAGCAGACTGATTCTGATGAAAGGAAGCACTTGATTTTATGTCTTCTAAACATGACTTTATGCTTCAGCTTGACTTTCTCAGCCAAGTGCTGATGAGTCAAGTGGATCTCAGAGGTGCTGGGGTTCTTGGAAGGTGCTGGAAGATGCCAAAAGTCTTGTTCAGTTTGTTCCTTACTTTGCTACTTCCGAATTTTGCCACCTGTGCAGGCAGAGTCTTGTGGCAATTCCTGCTGGGAGTGCACTGAACGTGTCTGTAGAAGCAGAGATGCAGAAAAGCACCGCAGATCATAATAAGAAAATGATGACTGTGCAGTGAATTCGGGTAACGATTCATTAACATGCAGATCTGTGGCTGAGAGTCGCTCGGCACTTCGAGAGTGTTTTTACAAGAGCACTTGCTCAGGCAGGGCTGACTCATCACGTTCAGGACATGCTGAGCTCAGAGCGCACTCCTGCTTTGTTTATACATTGTTTCCATTTTTGACTGACTTCCTTGAATTGCCCTCATGCACAAAATTAACCAGAAATTATGCCAGTTGATGGCTTTCGTAAATTACAGAAGTAAACAATTTCCTGTTCTGCTGTATATTTACGTATTCTTGAAAGGAAAAAAAGAAAGTATAAAATATTTTTATCCCATTTAAAATATAATCATAAGTAGGCCTGGATACTTTAATTTTATCATATCTTCTTTTATCTCTCCTTTTTGGTAAATGGGGGTGTTTTTTGCCTGCTTTTGCATGCAGAGAAGAGAACCTCATGTGAATTTCTCTGTAACTGTGAGTAGTTCTAGTCAGATTTAGATTAGAATGGGCAAGACTTTTGCTTTATTAACTCTTCAGATGTCATTAAGTTATAACATCTGTGCCTTAAGTGTTGAAACCTTTGTTTTGTTTCTTTTTTTTCCTGCAGGACATTTCTTCTGGTGGGAGCTCCAAAAGCAAACACTACCCAACACAACATTGTAGAAGGAGGGCAGGTGCTGAAATGTGACTGGAGCTCAAACAGAAACTGCCAGCCCATTATATTTGATGCCACAGGTGATGTGTGGGTCACAGTGGGGGAGATGGGATGTCTCTGCTCTAATGCTGCTGTGGGGAAGCAGAAGGGATTCAGGTCCCTGTGGGATTTTTGCATGGTCAGTGTGAACGCGGCTGCTTTTGACTGGCAACTAGTCAAGGCTTGCTTGTGCTTTCCTTTTCCTCTCCTCTCTTTTAGAATTCTGTTGTCCCTGGTATGTGCTGGAAGCCTGAGTGAGCAAACATTCTTCTTCTTGTGTTTTAACCTATTTATATTTCTCCTCTGTACTTTCCAGCAGTCCTAAAACATTTGGCAACCTAATTCCCAATGAACCCTGAGGGGTTTTCTTTCCTTTTAAGAACGTGACATATGAGGACAGATACTTTTCATTATCAACAAAAGTGGTATAGGCAGAAATAACCCAGAAGTTTCAGCTGAAACCAGGAATACGAACTAAAAACTCTGGAAAAATGTCTTTTTGTAAATTTTTCCCCTTAGATGTAGCTTCATATTGTTTGTGACTTCTGTGATAGCAGCACTCAGGTGCCTCAGGTCATAGCCATTCCCTACCCATTTCTGACGCACAGAAGAGCCGAGCAGCAGCAATGTGGACACGAAATATTTCAGTCACTCTTCATGCTCTGGTGCACACAGTGATTTCCACAGACTGTGGCAGGTCATGAGAATGCACTGCATGTGCTTTTCTGCTCCAGCCACTCCGTGTTGAATCCTGTTTTCCACAGTGTGTTTCAGGCCAATGGAAAAACCTCTCCATGTCATGGGAGGGGATTAGCAAGACCCATGTGGTAGGGTAGAGGAAACACCTGCACCTTGAAGGTCTGGTTGGCTATAACTCATTCTTGTCTCTGCCAGTATTTTGACTTGGCAGCCTAAAGGTTGTTAGACTGATGCAGCCTTTTTAAATTGTGTGCAGTACAGTGGAGAAGCATTGTCAAGGTATGCTACAAAACATTGTTGGTGTTCAGATTTCTGAAATCTTCATATCTTTTTGTGAAAACCACTATGTTACAGTTCCATAGCAAAAAAAAAAAAAAAAAAAGTAAGTAATGTAAAAAAGTAAGTAAAAAAAAGTAAAAGTAATGGCACACACAAGCCCCAAGCCATTATCATTCCTTCACTCAATTTATCATTGTCTCATATCATTCTATAGGACCATATCTGCCAGATTACTAAAAATCTATAATAAGTTGCAACATCTGACATTCTTATCTGCATTGGTGTTAAGACAGCAAAAATAGATTATAGCTATCTTTCTTTTTGTTGTTGTTCTCTGGGCTTATTGTTTACTAGAATACAAGTGTACTTTTTGTTAGTTTGGGTATTTTTAAGAAAGAATCTCAATGTCCCTAGTAAATAGTCATCATTAATATTGTAGCCAAACAACTTCTGGTGGTGAAAGATGAGCCACACGGATAGGTTCTAGACACATCTTCTAATGGGAATTGCAGTGCATTTATCAGTTTATACCATGAACATTTGCAGTAGGCTTTTCCATGTGCCAGGTAGAGTTGATAGAGAGAGGCCACTCTGCTTTGCTGTGTGTCTGTGCTTAAGGTATGTGCTCCTGGGCAAGCAAAGAGTGTTTTGCTCATCATTTGGCTTTAAGGAACAGGCATGTTAATCGGTTGAAATTTAACAGTAAAAATAGCAGGTCATAACGGCTTAAGAGGATTTCTTTCAGGCATGCTTTAACTCATTCCAGCTTTGAGGCAATGAATGGGGGAATAATGCATTTGTCAATTATTCTCCTGGTGAAAAGGGGCATTGTACTTCAGCTTGATAAAATAATAAATGCCCTGAGACAAAAAAGAAAATGTCTTTTTCTTTGTGCATAGTACAATGCTCGATTCCCTATGTTCTGATGACAAAGTCACTGCCAGCACTGTTAGCCCCGGCTCCTGCCTGCCCCTGCCTTGTAAGGGAACAGGGCTTAGGGAAGACTCGTGACCCACTTTGAAGAAACGGGAAGTGGAAGATCTGACCACTAACTTGTGGTGCTGATGCGAAGGGGCTTTTTGTAGATGACTAAATCCTCTGCAGGACTGATGACTGATTCCTCTGCAGGAATCCAGGCTCATCCATCACTGCTTAACATTTGTGCAATACCATTTGTAACTCCAGAGGTATTGCTTAGCCCTGCGATACAAGGCAGATTTTTTATTCCCTCCCAGATTCACTGGAAAAAAGTTCTGCATCATTACTTAGATGTGTTTCTTCAGAGTTATTTTCTAATTGCTTACAGCCAGTGAGAAATCTGACCTGTGAAAATGATGACAACACTTGTACTCGTGGCTTTCCTCTGTTTGCCTGTTGATGCCAAACTCCATATGTGGAGTTGGATGCCCCATGATTAGCAGGAGTCATGACCCCATTCCTGCTCCTGCTCCCTTCTGCCAGGTAGCACAGCTGGAATGCCAGAGTAGGCCAAGCAGTGAGTGACGGCAGGGTAGAGGCTGTGTTCCTGTGCTGGGAATGTGGCAAGGGAATGGAGGAAAGAGCAAATCTTGTTCTGATTGTGTGGGGTTGTGTTTGTCCCCTTGTCTTGTATCACAAATAAATATGAGAATAGGGTTTTACAGAGGTCCAGCAACCAAGGTTTTTTTCTCTATATATTGTTCTATTACTGTTATTTAGGACTATTTCTTTTTAAACGTTCCTTGGTTTTTAGTTAAGTTTTTCCTCAGCTTTATGGGTCCATTTCTCTTCCCCATCTGTACAAAGGCCACACTGAGCTCAGTGGCTGGTCACAGCTGGGTTTTATTTTCTAGATCTTGCTTTTGGCTTTAGCATCATATTTCCACAGCAGCATGGTCATTTATGTGATCAAATGCCACAGCTCTTCCATAGCCCAGGAGGGAAGGTACCAGCTGCTGGAGGATAATCTTTGGAAGAGTTGTTCCAGCCTTGATGTTACAGCAGCATTGCTTGCTTGCACTTATCCTCACCCCAGCTGCCCTGGAGGAAAGCGATAAGTCATTAAGCTGATAGTTCCTGTACTACAGAATTTACTACTTTGTTTATTCCTTCCTGTGGATGACCACTCAGCTCTTGCAGGATGGGAGCTGGGCAGTAGGAGTCCAAAGTGCAATGTCATTTATGTAGCTCTCATGCTGAAATTACATGTATTTCCCTCTTTCTCATGCCCTTCCCATCAGCCTGTAACATAAAAAACAAAATCAAACAAAAGCATATATTATAACTTTTAAATCTCTGGCTAAAAGAGCAATATTTTCACTGTTCCTACACAGCATATTTTCTCATTTAAAACAGCAATATGTTTCATGGAATCACAGAATGGTTTGGGTTGAAAGGGACCTTAAAGATGATCTAGTTCCAGCCCCCTGCCATGGGCAGGGAGAATTTGTGAGAGGGAATCTCCCCTTGTCCTGGATCCCTCAGCACAGTGGTTATACTCACTAAAAATACACTGGAGAATATTCTGTCCATGTGTGTCTGCATGTTTCTGTGCACATTATACTAATTTCTTTTGACATTCTGGTATATATGGTGGCTTTGGAAGGCAAAATGTTTATGTGGCACATTAACACTTCCCAAATGCAAAGATACTTACTTCGCTGTGGGGCTTCTCAGCCTTTTAGCAGTGACATCGGTTGGCTCTGATTTAACATAGTTATGGCTATGTGAAAATGGCATAGCAGATGTGTGGTAGAATCTGCCCTGAATTTCAGGGGTGCACATAGCTGTGCTGCATGTGCTTGTGTCACGGGGATAGACATTGAATACCTTTTTTTAAAAGGTTTTCTAATGTCATCAGGCAAGTGTTTCAGGCTGGCTTCTGTGCTTAGGAGCACATAAAGGTGAAAGTTAAGAAGGACCCAAGCACCAGAGCAGGCTTCCTCAGCTGCATACCTCTGCTGCAAAACTGAAATATGAAGCAGTGCTGCTGTTATTTTAACAGGTTGTCCTCCAAGTCTAGATAGAAACAAGTCTGATGTAAACACTTTTTTTACCCTATTCCTGTTTACCTTGTTAATTCAGCAGTGAACATGCCTCTGCCACAAAACTAAAATTTCTGGTATTGGTTTTCTTCCATATGTTGACTTCTTTCTACAAGTGACACAGCATTACCACAATTTCAATTAAATTGTTATGTAAAATACTTGGAATTTTTCCCCTCTGTCCCAGTTAACTTTCAGACTTTCAGAATGTGTAGGAGGCCCTATTTTTTCAGGACAAGCACTGAAGGGAAATTTATATTCTCAAGGTAGCATATTCTTCAGAATTATCCTAAGCACAAGCAATTTTAATAAATCCTTCCCTTTGCAAGATGTTTTACATTGCACATTCAAATTATCAAAAATCACAGGTTGTAGTTCAAGGTTGGTAAATATTTATCTTCATTCATTCTTATCTGTTCTTCACACTGGATAATTTTGTGACTGAAAATTTAGTTTATTTTTTGTTTTAATCCATAGAAATAGGGGAATGGTCTGAATTTTGTGAAGAAGGAAGTATCTAGGAAAGCAAATGGTAGAAAAACTGCTTTTTGCACCTGGCTGAGCCCTTTCTACCAGACTGACCAGAGACATGGTTCCTCTCTTAGAAAGCTTAACACTTGGCTGCTTCTGCCAGCTGCTTAGCAGCTTTTTCCAGGAAAAACATATTTCTTGTGGCTAAACCGTGAAGGGAATGCACTTAATACTGCAGCCCATTTTCTGCTTCTGATCAGTTCTGAGACCAAGGTCCAAAGCCATTTGTTTTGAAGACATACCAGTCTCCCTCTTCTTTTTTCATTTCCACAGCCTTCACAGACTGGCGCAGCAAAGCTTTCATGGATAGTACCAGATATTGCCAACAGTCTTTCCATAATCTTCCTCTGGAAAAAGATTCTTGAAAAGTTAAAGGGTGTTTCCCAAGTTAAATTTATTTTGTGTAGTTGTCCATTTTTTCTGTATAGAATTAAACATGTCTTTTTCTGTGCAACAGGAGGATCAAAATTTCGGTGAGACAGAGAACAAAACCAGTGAGCAGAGGGGTGACCAAATGTGCTTTTTAGGAGAATCAACACATCATCTTTGTTTTTACTTATGTGTTTTACAGTTAGGCATATGTGGAATGGCAGGGTTAATACACTTAGCTAATTGTCTGACATCTAGATAAATCCCTCCATTATTTGGCCACGGAATTTTAGAGGATCACTGTGAGTTTTCATTCCAACAAAAAAAAAAATTACGTAGAGACCCATGTAACCAGTTGGAGTTAATCAGGCTATGCATGTGGCAAATTAATATGAATCAAAAGTTTCCTATGTGCTTGTTTTCCAAAAGGAAACAATCGTCATAATTATTTATATTATTTTACTTTTCTTATTGGGGTCCTAGCTTGTCATCAGTCAAGAATAGTGGGAAGTGGGCTGGTAAAAATAGCATTTCCTCATGTGGCTATGGCTTTTCATAAAAGTGTAACCAAGTGATTTTATTACCTGCTGGTTTTTTAAAGAAAACTTTAATTGAGAGATGTATCTGCAGCAGTATGAGATGCTTGAAACTGTAGCTCTTCATGTCAGCACCAGAAAGTGCAGTCCTGAGACTGCCTTAAGAGCCGCTGCATTTAGAATCATCTGATGAAATGCAGACAGCTCTACGAACTGTTGCAAAGGAAAATATGCTCATAAAACCAATTTGAACTTCTATGCTAATGAATTACAGATTTCTTGAGCAGATTTCATGTTTAGCTCGGGAAGATTTGCTTGTTCAGACAATGGATTGTTTTGCTTTTCTGAGACCTGTGGTAAACCAGGGATGCACAGCTGAGTGGTTATTCCTTCTCTTGGGGAAAGCTTTCCCTACTGCTTTTATTCTCTGTAGCAAATCTCAAAATTCAAGACTGGGGAGACTTACAGAAGCTGTTGAATACTAGAAACTAGGAGCGTCTCAAGCATTTTCAGCTTTGGTGGTGTGTTTTTACTGCTTTGGGAAAAGAACTCAGTATGGCCTCTGAGTTGTATCACTGACAGTTGTACTGTCCCTCCTCTTCTCCCTTCCCATGTGTTGATGCAACAAAGTAATTTAGAGAAACTGTTTGTTCTTAAATGGTTTTGGATGCAATTCTTTGAAAACTGGATATTTTGATTTGTGCTAAAAGAGGAGAAGGAGGCTTTTGAAAAGAAATTACCCTTGTAAAGAATTCTCCCGATTCCTCCTTATGTTTGCAGATTTGGTTTTTTTCTGTCCCCCAAGTGGGTGATTCTAGACAATAGGAGGCTTTGTTTGGAAGCCTAAACCACCAGTTTGGCATGGCTGGATCTATCTGTGACCTATTTAGCTTGAAGTGGGTGTTTTAACTGCCTTGGGCAGCTTTGAGCTGTAGTGTTGCACAGGGTAAGATCCGCTGATGTTGAAGTTATGACTGGAGTGGGTGCCTTGAGCTTATGTTTGCCTTCTGGAGATTTTGATCATTTGTGCAAAACAGTCAATTGTTCAAAACTCCATCATTTCCACTTATGAAATAAGGAAGTGTGGGATAGGTCGGTATTCTTTGAAAATAGCTTGCTTTAACAAAGTACTGCTTTATTTTTGGCTGATTGCTTTATTGGTATTACCATGGAATCCACAGGGGAATTTCAATCTCAAAGGCCATCGATTTAGTCAACAATAAAGCAATAAGTGTTGTGAAGACCATTCATTGATTGGGAGTGAAATGGATTGATTTTTATCTGGCTAAATCTCTCATTACCTCAGTCCCCCTGAAGTTTGGTTGTTATACTAATCCTTATGCTGGATAACTGCAGCACGCCTTGGGATCTGGGTGCTGGTCTGAAGGCAGAAGAGAGTGGCAGGATGTATAAAATCTCCTCGGCATGTTGTTAGAGCTGACAGCAGAGAAATGCTCATGCTTTCGGGCTTAGGTGGACTCCTGCATGAATACTGTTGGCTCTGTCTGTGTGTGGCTGGATCTCAGGGGTATGACGAGTTGGAGAAAAAAAGGCAGCTTACTTATATTAGGCAAGGGAAGAGATGCTTTTGTTCCAGCACCGCCCGGGGAAAAACGCGGGATTCATACCTCAGAAGAGGGAAGGGGAGTAGTGGGAAGGTCTGTATTCCCGTCTCCCTGAGTCATTGCAAAACACTGTGGCTAAACCAAGGTTGCTAAAGCATCAGCTGCCTCCCAGCATGGGGAGTTTCAAGTGAAGATAAGCTTGTGTTCACTTGCTCCTGCTGTGTCAACTGAGGTTGAAAGCGCTCAGAGTTTGGATGTAATGAGAGATGAAAGATACTTTACACTGCATAGAGTTCTCCTATTATGAAAAGAGGGCTCTTGCATGTTTTATAGCTTTGTCTTTCTTTTGGCTAGCTGCATAGTTTCCTTTTACCTAGCAAGTTCATTTACTTTGAATTGCCGTAGTTACAAAGAGGTTTATTTTAACGAGAGATCTGTGAATTGGGTGTCTATTTACGTTTTACAACTCCTTAAGTATTCTTAGTATGGCGACACTGAATCAAGTTTCATCAGTTCCGTGCCTCTTGACTGACGATTATCTCTGTTAAGTCTAGCTGAAGATTGGGGAAAATGTTTTAGTTCAGTTTGCTCAATACCATAAAAACAAGCGAGCTGCAAGTTGCAACTGGATCCACTTACTCAACAGCAGGCATTTCATAGTAACTCCATTGTTTCTGTAACTGATAACATTTACCTTGGGAAAAGAAGGTGCCAACTATCCAAAGCTGATAGTTAAAAGAAATCCATCACTGAAAAAACTTTTGATCTTTTTATTGTATTTAGAAGATGGATTTCTTTTCTTTCTCTGCAATTTCTACCCAGCATCTCCACATTAATTTTCATTTATAAATTTAACTCCTATGGAATGCAGTAAAGAGACAATGTTCCATTGGTCCACCAGCAATGCACCAATTTTTTTTTTTTTTTTTTTTTTTAAAATTCTGTTCTTACCCTAACTACCCCATCACTCCACCTGGAAAGTACCTTGTATTGAATAAAAATAAGCTGTATTGACTTGACCTGTTGGCCCTTCTTCCCCTATTGAAAGAATTATGTAAAATCATTGTGTGATGCCCACTAAATTCAGAGCAAAGGAAAGACCAGGGCATAAGCTGCGTTTACCATAGGAAATAATACCCCATGGTCAAATGACATAATCCTGGAATTAATGACCCATCAAATACAAGTCCCTGTAGGAGTTGCATTTTAGTCTGACAAATAGCATTGTATAAATACTCTGAATGTTTTCTTGAATAAATCTAGTCAGAATATAGTTTGTCCCACCTAAATGTATTTGTTTGAATGCCTTTTTAAAGGCTTCTTCAAGGCAAGGTTGGATGTTGCTCTGAGCAATCTGGTCGAGTGAAAGGTGTCCCTGCCCATGGCAGAGAAGTTGGAATAAGATGATGTTTAAGGTCTCTTCAAACCCAAACCATTCTGTGATTTTATGATTAAAATGTACATCATTGGCTTAAAGACATGTGTAAGGTATTTTTGGGATACTCTGAAAGTTTAGAAATACAAGAAAAGGCTATAAGAAATGCATTAAGGCTACAAGAACCCTTATAGCACTAAGGCTGATTGTAATACATCAAAGCATTGGTCTGGATTTATAAATCCCTGGATGTTTAAGTCTTACCTGCAATACAGTTTGGTTCATTTAAGGTAGGTAGTGTTTTCTAGAGGGTGTGGGGGAAGGCTTGTTCTTTTTTTTTTTTAGTTTAGTATATATATAACTACCACTAAAAATTACACCAAGAAAAAATAATAATCAAGTCAGGGCTCTTGTAATAAAACACAGAAATGCTGAAGTTAGTCCTGTACCTTCCCATGACACATCTACTTTATGGTATAGATCAGCATTTAACTGTGGTTAAAACTGCTTCAGTGAGGGCTCACATTTAAGTGTTTTAATGTTTGTTTTCCCAGTCATGAAGAAAAACTCAAACGGTTTCTTGTTTAAAGTACGGGGATTTTTGTTGAATGGGTGTTTTCCAGATTTCCTCATAAAATTAGTTTCTCTTTGGACCTGAGAGAAAGGCTTATTATCTATTTGCGCTGGTTTTCCTGGGGAGAATTTTGAGTGAGTGTAGGTAAGAAAAGGTTACTTTTTTTCTGTAATGGAGAGTTAACATCAGATTTTCCCTGTACCAATTTTTTACCCAAGACATCTGTCAGTGTTTCCAATGTACATATTTTCTACTTGATCTAGATCTTCTGTCCTCATGCACTTTCCAGTGTTGCAGCCAGTTTCAAGCTGTACTCAAGGCCCTCTGCCTGAGACACCCCCACTTAACTTTACAGAACCTAAAGATGCTTTGAGTACAAGAGAAACTCAACCTAAGACATCTTAGTCTTGTAGCACGTCTTGGTTTCTTATGTGTCTGCACTGACACAGGGCAATTTGACTGAGATGCTTGCAATATGTTTTTATAATAGCAGTGTGCTATAAATAAATAAAATCCATTTTGCCAAATTGCCTAATGGAACACATTTTTCTCTGGGGTGGTGGGGTTTTGTAAGAATTCTTCATTTGTTGTTCAGGCCTTCAGAAATTATGATGCTGGCTTCTGAAGTCATGACATCTGGCACATGAACTACATTTGGCACGTAATTATCTTTGTGGTCATGTTCGTTTGCTTTCCTGTTTGGAGATTTGGGGTTTTTTATATGCCAGCTTCTGGTTGTATCTGAAAGCCTGGACATTTCTAATATTATCCCCAACTTAGAGCTGAATCAGGGCTTTTTAATACTGTAGAAAAATATTTTTGTCCCCTAAACACTAAGGAAGATGCTGTCCTGGACACTGATCCTTCTTGGCAGCTTGAGAGTGCACAGGGAAAAGGCAGAGAGGAGCTGTTTTGGCAGCCTGTGCCAGTTGTTCTGCTGGCTCCCCTCTTCTCCAGTGCAGTCAACATAGACCATGGGCAGGTGGCACCAGTAACCAGTACTTGGTTGTCTTTTTATTGTATTTTTTATTCTTATTACTGATTCATGCTGCCTCAACTGATGCATTCAGCTCAGACTTGAAGCAGCTAATTTCCTTAACAGCTGAGATAAAATCAGGTTGTTGGTAATGCAGAATGGCTTCTTATTCGCTCTTGCAACACCACCTTTCCTTCTACTTCCCGCCTGTTGTTTTAAATTTAAATGGGAAGTTTGCATCCGAGACACCTTTATGGTATCTAGGACAATAGGATTCTGCTTTACACTACAGAACTGCCATACCACCTTTCAATTTTGTCATAGATATATATTGTGTTATAAGTATCCAACAGTAGAGAAAAGTATAAAATGCCACTCTGTAACTATTCCCAAGTTTTACATTGTTTAAAGCTGTGTTTGGCAAGTAGAGCAGAGACATTTGTTTGTATTCAAAAGTAGCTGGACAAGTAGAGAGCAGAAGCCGAATCTGTCTTTCCAGGCTAAGTAACCCTGGGTGTGGTTACAAGACGAATTAACCACTTTTAAATCCCTGTTGGTGCCAAAAAGGATATAGTTCCCAGCCTTGTCTTGCTGTCTTCTCCCCAGCGGGTTAGCACTACTCCCCTCCCCATGGAGCCAGCTGGGTTGGAACGTCATCCTACTGAATACTTTTTTAGGAGGGTTCATTCTTAGGTGGTTCATGTTGTGACCATGTGACCAGGGGAGTAGTGCCAAGAGAGACACGGGCAGCAGGAATGAACATGTGGACAGGAGCAAATGGGAACTGCTGCCCCTTTGGGTGGCAGCTTCATCTGAAACTAACCCAGTCATGCCTTTGAGCAAAACTGCCTGTGGGTGGATTTTCATAGTTAAAGGCAAGGAACAGAAAAAATGGTGATAAAACAGGGATTTCTGTGTGTGCCAAAGACAGCTCCCTATTTGGAAAGCATCTTGATCTGGTTTTGTTTTTCTGTACCATTAAAAGGTGACGTGCAGGTCTCCAAACTACATTTTAGCCTGTGCAAGGGTGAGAGTAGAAAGGTTCAATGTACATAAATCTGTGCAGATGTGCTGATCATCAGGCCCGCCATGTCTTTAGCACCAGTCCAGTAAGAGATGGAGAGGAGGTGACAGAAGGAGGTGGGATTTTAATCGCCTTTGATGACATTAGAAAAAACCACAATAGTTCTCTGTGTTGCAATGTGCTTGGCATTGGTTTCTGTGTAGTTCTAATCTGACAGCAAAAATAGTCCAGATACTTGCTTGTTTTGGCTGACTCAGCAGATTAAAATCTCTTTTGTCTTTTTCATGGGACTTTCCTAAAGGAAATAACACAATCTCTGCAGACAAAACATTCTTTACAAGGTGTAAAACAA
Organism: Corvus moneduloides; assembly: GCF_009650955.1. NCBI lineage: Eukaryota > Metazoa > Chordata > Aves > Passeriformes > Corvidae > Corvus > Corvus moneduloides. Next base: position 6,871,551 of record NC_045482.1, read on the forward strand.
GCAAGGAAGTTCTGGTTCAAGTGGTCACAGGTCTCTGATTCATAGCGGAGTTGGGTTTGGGGATCCCCCCGGCACTCTGGAAGTGATGTGTGTCTGTTGCCTCATTGATTTCTGTAGCTTTAGGCTATATAAACCAGCCATTTAGGGAACTTTTAGAAAATATACATTTTTCAAAATTTTACATCAATTTTCTCATTATGCTGGCAAAGTTTCCCTCTTTTTGCCAATGAAAGTACGCAAGAAACACCGAATAATTCTATGACTTTTAATAGTCACACCTGCAGAAATACCATTTGTTTTTTCTACCAGCCAGCATCAGGGAACAGACACCAGTGCAAATTATTCCATCTATTACTTGCTCTCTTTCCCCATAGCTTTTAATCTTGCAAATTGCCTTCTTTGTGCATTGCAGTGACATTCAGAATAGAGATGTTATCACTTGGTAGAATAGGAGAAGGATCTCATTCCTGATTCTAGCCAAAGCTCACATGATTTAATCGAGGCAATATTTCTTCTAGAAGCGTTAGTCCTAACAGGGCTTTGGCACTGGTTCTTGAGCAGTGCTGTAATCTGCTTGGAAGTCAAATATCTCAACTATGAGGTATTTACTGTGTGTCTGTCAAACATGCTATGAACTTTGTGCTCTTACAACTAATCAGCTCTGTGTGCAAAAATAGCTGCTTTTGGCCCTTGATATAAAAAAGTAATAATAAATACTTTTTAAAGCCCGTTTCCATCAAAGGGTGATATTCTCCAATGTTACTGTTTTCTGGTTTTCTCTGTATGCGTCAAAACTAAAGGCTTAGGTGGGTTTTATTTCATTTCTACTGTACAGGTTCCTGTGAAATTATGCTTCTATTTTATTTTCTTTGTAGGTAACAGAGACTTTGCTCCTAATGATCCGCTGGAATTTAAGTCTCATCAGTGGTTTGGAGCCTCTGTGAGATCCCAAAATGATAAAATTCTGGTAGGTCTTTGATGCCCTTCAGGTGCATCAATACTGAGATACTGCAGTGGGAGAAAATGAGAAGAGATCCAGATAACTTAGAATTTAAACAAAATGCCACTAATCAGCATGAATTGTCTTTTCTTCAGAATTTCTTAGCTAGGCTTTGCTTAACTCTTTATAAACAAAGGTAGGAGCATTTTTTTCTAGTTTTAAGGAAAGTAGTAAAATTAGTTTGATGAAGTTAGAATATAAATTATAAATTCTTGATGAACACTTTACAGCTGTTGCTTTAAGAAAATATTATTTCTAAAATTCTTGATATAAATTAGCTATTTATAAAATACAAACTGATGGTAATTCAGCCCTGGTGCTGATAGAATAAATCTCCTCTAATAACACATGATACATCTGCCAGGTTTTTTTGTTGCTTTTCTGTAGAAAATTGGAATTTCATTTTATTATTTAATACCCACCAACATTTTGAAGAGGAGTTTGTTTCCTCACTGCTGTGTGTTCTTCCCTAGGCCTGTGCCCCATTGTATCACTGGAGAACTGAAACAAAACAAGAGAGAGAGCCTGTAGGAACTTGTTATCTGCTTGCTGGGTCAAAATTTGTGGAATATGCTCCCTGCAGGTCAAGTAAGTATTGAGCACTTACATTGCTTTTCTCTTTGGAATTCCTCTTATGTTACATTTTATGTACATTTTGGAGCAGGATGTTTTACACCTATTTCCCCCTTCCCTGTATAGCAATTAGAACAAAACCTAATCTAGATCCTGACATCTGAATTCTTCTGCAGTTGAGGTTCACAATGCAGACCTTGTTTTCTCTGCTGTAGGCCAGAGGAAAATCTTAGGTCCAAGTATCACTGGACTTGAGGACTTCTGTTGTTGAAGGGACCAATTTTGCTTGAGTAATCACTCAAGCAAAATTATGTAGCAAGTGCTTTTTCAAAGACCAGCTCTAGAATTTTTATGAATCTCAAGTATTTTATTGTTATTAGAGTACTTTAAAGTGCAAGCTCATTTTAGAAGAAAAGGCTTTGCAAAAATAAGTTCTGATCTCCCTGTGCATGTACATGTGTAGTGATGCATTGTTTAAATTATATTAACTGTTGAACATTTGGAGTCTTATTTTCCAAATGCTTTGTGTTCATTTCCTCTAGTTGGGCTGATAGATTATTCAGAGGGTTATAACCTAAAACTTTAATGTTGAAGCTAGGATTGACTTTTTATTTGCTGAAAATCATTTGTGAACAGCAGGAATAAAATATGTCCAGTGTGGTCCAGCATAACAAGAAGTTAATAAGCAAATATTAAACTAAATCATGCTAGTTAAGTAGTCACTTTCAGCTAAGGAGGCCTCAGCATTTCTACTCTGAAGCTGTATGATCCTAAAATTGATTCAGCCATAACAATTCTTGCTGGGATGAGTCTCAGTATGGAAGTATTTTTTTCAGCCAGATATGCTCTTTTTGTGTTAAGCCAATTCAGCTTTCTATTCCATACCAAAACAAAAACTTAATCTCTCTTTTCCAGATACATTATTTCCTGAACAGAAATTGCAAATCTATTTTCCCCAAGACTTTTGAAGATTAAATACAAAGGAATATGGCGTTGCTGTTTGCTTTGACTGTGCTAGGCTAGAACACGTGCTAATGTTACATGTCTATTAGGCCAGCCCTAAAGTTGTTACAACATTTGGTTCTGAGGTGTTGATAAAGAGAAAATACTGATTAAGGAGAAAAGTATTCCAAGGTTCCAGTTTAGCAGTGCATTCAAAAGCATCCACAGAATCAACTGATCAAGTACTGATAAGACTTTATTTACTTATTTTTCTCCTCTTTTTTTTTTATCCTTTTTTTCTTTGGTAGCAACTATCGATGCAGATGGACAGGGATTTTGTCAAGGTGGATTTAGCATTGACTTTACAAAGGTATGTGATTTTTTTGTCATTTCCTATGGGTCAGCAGACAGCTGCAAGTTCACGAATGCTCCTGATACAGACCACTTAGAAGCACAGCTATTATGAAACTAAATGTTACTGTTCCTGGGGGGGGAGAGCAAACCCACAAACAAACAAAATTTATAAATAAACCAAAAAATAACTTGAAACCACTCAAAGAGCTGTTATAAACCTGTTTCTCCCTATCTCTTCACAGCAGCACACTTCACCTCTTGTAGGAACCACATCCTGAACAAATAATCTGCTTTCCCAGCTTCCTGCCATACCCCTCTGCTGCAGCTGGTCCTCAAGTGAAATCAGCTGTAATAGTCAGGATTTTTGAGACATGGGATTGGTGCATAGCTAGTGTTACTTCTTGAGGAATAATAACTCAGGGAACTGGTAAACGATGCGCTTGTGAATCGTGTTTGGTTTTCTCATCAGCTAGCAGAAGTACAGGGGTTTTTTGCCGTCTTATGTTTCTTCTACTTTTGTGTTCTCCTTGCCTGTTCTAGTTCTTTTTCTTCTTTAAATTCACAGTTACTTTTGAAATCCAAGCACAACAGAACTGTGCACAGATCTGAGAATGTACTATATTGTTTTATATTGTACAGTGAAATTGCTGAGCAGAGTCAGGACATGTTAAGACCACGCAAGCCCTACTTGCGATGTGGCACTTTTTTTGGGTTCCTCACATCTCAGGATGAGGTCATATCCCGTCACTCTTTGCCCAAGGCCACTCTTGGTTTTCCTCCAGAGGAAACTGCCAAGTGCAGGATAGGACTGTGAATGTTTGGGTTATTTTGCACACACCCTCAGGGTCACTGTGCAGACTCCAGGCCCTGTTAAAACCAACTTCAGGCTCTAATCCAAAACTTTAGAGTGGGCAAGCCAGGGTGTATCTCCAAATGTCTGACCTAGATTTTTCTGAGTGGTGAATATATGAGTTTTTAGGATTAAAACCTGAATAAGTGGCTTAATTATGCAGCAAAGCCTATGGCCTAATTCAATACTTACAGAGCAAATTCCCAACCCTGGGATAGCTAATGTGGTTAAAGTTTCATAAAATGGTTTGTGAATTGCAGTTGTGCCAAGAAATATGGAGTGGGAGAATTACATCACAGTTATTCTGAATTAAGCTTTTCTAAAGCAGAAGATTACATTAGTTTTGTGTACTGACCTAAAAACATGATGTAACAGTCTTTAAGTTTTCTCCCAACTGTATTCCTGTTGCCATACTTTTATGTAGGAAGAAGGGTCTGTTACAATAAAAACAGAATTCTGCCTAGAATTTTAAATGGGCGAAATAGTCACTGAAGACCATTGGTTAGTATTTTACAAGATGCAATTCTAATTAATCGCTCCTTCAAAAAGGAAAATGTATGGTGGTCAGTGGAGCTGCAGTGATGTAAACAATGAAGATTTCTTCCCATAAACATAGGACATATTGTCTGGCTTTAGATGTGCTTCATGTGTTTTTAATTTTTCTTTCTGTCTTCCTTTTTTTTCCCCTTCCAAGGGAGACAGGGTGCTGCTTGGAGGGCCTGGAAGTTTTTACTGGCAAGGTGAGATATATCATTTACGTCACAGAGAAGTTGGCTTTTATGATTTTTCTCTTTATCCTCTTAGTCATTTTTATCCACACTCTTCCAACTGCTGTCAGAGTCTTTGTCAGTAAGAAAACTGAAAGAAATGTTCCTTTGTCCTCAAGAATATCTCCTGAATAATCAAGGCAACCACAGATAAAGGTTGAAGTAATAATAGTATAAATGTCCTTTGTATTTTAAATAATTCCATGATCATTTTAAAGGCATTTTCCCTGGAATGTGGCATTTGTTTTCATCAGCGGGCTAAGTTTCCTTTAGGATCTTTTGTTTCGCAATCTACATGTTGTGTAATTTGACACACGTACAAAGTGTGCATTTTCAGTGAGAAATATCCCCTCTAGAGAGAATTCCGTAATTTTCCTCTGACGACAAAGACGTTTTGCATTTGTATTGATTGGTTTGTGCTGTGGGGCACATTTTACCTCTGCCTGACATTACCTGTATGCTTTGCTCCTGTGGGATTCAGTTGGTGCTTGTTTGCAGGATTATTCAGCCTTTACCTGCAGCTCTCTGTTCAAAGGGAGGTGCTGCTGTAACCAGGACACAGCTGCCAAACTCTGCTGCCTGGATTTTAGTGTAACTACCAACATTTATTAATAGATTTTCTGCATCACACCAGCCTACGTGTAGGTGCAGCAGCACAGTAGGCTTGTTCCAGTCCTGTTTTAAATTACGAACAGAATGGAATGATTGAAGCTCAGCTGCAGATACAATATCATATAAATTAGGTTCCTGTATTCATTTTATTGCTTTTTGGCAAAAGTGACACTTCATCTGCCAAAACAACCTTATCCTCTTCTACTCCTACCAAAAAAGCCCACTTGGCTCTGATTAGAAGACAGTAGTATACTTCTAAAAGCTAGATTTTTCATCCTAGACTGTTATTCCACATCCTGAGATGCTGGAGGAGGAGTTTTCCCTACACTTCATATATGTATGAATATGTATGTGAAGTAAGTGCTATTCTGAATGGGGTTTTTTGGTGATTCAAGTTTTCATTTAAACTCCAAGAAAATAATGTAATGGAGTCACCACCTAGCGGCTGATGAAGTCAGAATGGAGAATGTGGCAATACACTGTGCTCATCTCAATTGTGTTCGTTTTATTGGCTTCTTGTCTGCCAAAACAGGCTCTTGTGTTGTGGTATTTGGGCAAGGAGAGTCCAAAGGGCTCAGTTCTGCACAGCCATAAGCATATGATAACTCAGCACTGCCTTTTAAGTCTTGCATTAATGTAGGATTGGGCTCTATTTTCAGTGAGAACTCCTTGTGTGCCTTTGATTCAGTATGTGCCCACATTTTTGCTGAAGTGGGATCCGTATTTTCACTTGTGTCCTTCCTGGCGCAGCTGCAGTTGGCTCCTTTCCGGTCGGTGTTGTGGAAGAGCCACTGCTTTCAAGGGCAGCATTCTGTAAATGAGCCACTTTGGTGAATGAGTTCACATGTTCTGTTTGTGGTTTTAAGCTGTTTTCTCTCTCTTTAGGCCAGCTCATTTCTGATCGAGTGACCGAGATCGTGGCTAAGTATGACTCCAAAGTCTACAGTACAAAGTATGATGGCCAGTTAGCAACCAGACCTGCCAGTGCTGCTTTCGATGACAGCTACTTGGGTATGTGGTGGGAAATGAGAATCCTCTACCTGGAAAACTCCCTGGCACTATTGATACTTATGTCTAAATCACACAACTATTAATTCAGCATTTAACAGATAACAAGAGAGTGACATACCTGAAAATGCAGTAATTAATGTATGATGGAATTGTAGTTACTTTGCCATAGGCTTGACTTAAAAAGTACCTGATGACAAAATAAATGGAAGTGTTTCCATGATTTTTGTGCTCTGTGATTCAGGCTGAATATGGGAATGGCAAAGGTATGGTTTTTATATGAGAGGTTAGTCACATAGGTGGTTGTTGTTTGTTTTGTTTGTTATTTAAAAGCAGCTGTTTCTAAATAACCTACCAAAACAAAATAAAAATGTTAAAGAATTATGTTTTGAAAGAAAAACAATGAAGAGTGGGAAATAATAATTTTGCTTCATCTAACCAGGCTCAGGAGAAAAGCAAGGATATACCAGGACAATTCCCAGGATGATAATTTAAAAATTATCATCTTCTAATCTCAAATTCCTGGACACTGATGAATTACAGTCACTCATGGAGCTCTTGACAGTCTAAGCTGCTTCGAGGCAATATTTATACCAGTGCATTTTAAGATGAAGAGAGGAGGACTGTGCACAGAGATACCTGTAAAAAGTGTAAAGAGAGATGAAAGGTTTAATAAGGTTTTGAAAGCCTCATCTTGTCTCTGCAGGTTATTCAGTGGCCGTTGGAGACTTCAATGGTGATGGCATCGAAGGTAAGCCCTTGCTTCAGTAAGAAAATCATGTTAATAGGCTGGGTAGGTCTTTCAAATCAATTGTACAGTGCACAAGGAAATGTATCAAGTGCTAGGAGTGAGCTGCTCTGTTCAGCAAAGTCACTGTGCTTTGGGACCTGACTTCCTATCTGTGTCTTGCTTTATGTTTCAGACTTTGTATCAGGAGTCCCACGAGCAGCAAGAACTCTGGGCATGGTAAAAAATTTGAAGCATTTGAAGCATATTTATTTACAATAAATAAAAAAAGGTGGCTATTGCTGGTATGCTGTAATGTGTATTTCTTCATGTGCAGGTGTCCATTTACAATGGGAAAAACATGTCTTCCATGTACAACTTCACTGGAGAGCAGGTGCGTGGCTTTGCTGAGTGTGATGGGTGACCAGGAGGCCTTTCCTATGTTGTGTCAGTATTTGGGGTACTAGATAATATAATAGTCTCTATGTTACTGGCTTGATTGGCAAAGCAAAATTTCGTGAAGTCTGAAGGAATTCTAATCTTATTTCAATAAAGGAAATGGTCCCTATTTTGAGAACTGGGAAAGAGACTGGATCATGAAAGGGGACATGGGAAAAGTAACTGATGGGTTTTCTCTCTAACAGAGTAAGGAAGAGAAACAAAAATGTAAGGAACAAAAAAATTTGTGGCATATGTTATCATCTCCCTGATGTATTTTGTGTACAGATTGGTGTAAACTTGTTTATGTTTGTATCAGTGCAATGCAGGTTTGGTTTGAATTTTGTTTTCCAGATGGCTGCCTATTTTGGGTATTCAGTGGCTGCCACAGATATTGATGGGGACAAGTAAGTGTTCTCTTCTCCCTCTTCTCACCAATGCCACCCAAATTGTTTCTGGAAAGAAAAAGATTAGCTTTTATTAAAAGGTCTTTCCCACAGTCTAGATTTCTGCCTTCATTGCTGGCTTAACGACTGTCTTGCTAACACTCCACATTTGTTTTAACATTTTAAAATTTGTTTTTGTATTTATCTGCATAAATACACCTGTATATTCACATGCTTTAAGTCCATTACATTTTGGTATATTTGTGCTTACTTTGTCAATAAATATTTGCCTTCGGTTGAATTTAAAGATAGTTAACTTTCATCTGAGTGTTGACTTCAGTGCTGAGTTAACGGGCGCTGAAGAGAATGAATTTTCATTCGGCTACTGAAGAAGCTCTGTCCTTCTTTGGTCCAGTTACACAGATCTGTTTATTGGAGCCCCTCTTTTTATGGATCGAAGTTCAGATGGGAAGCTTCAGGAGGTTGGCCAGGTATCCGTCTGCCTTCAGCGAGCCTCCGGAGGGTTTCAGATGGCAAAGCTGAATGGTTTTGAGATCTTTGCGAGATTTGGCAGCTCTATCGCACCCCTGGGGGATCTGGATCAGGACGGCTTCAACGGTAGGGTAATGTTTCTTGATCAGGATCTCCTGATTGTAGGGGAAACCCAGCCAGCACAGTGAATGTGGATTCTGCACACAAACACTCGGCGCTGTAGCTGTGACTGAGTGTGGGACACTGAGGTCTAGACTCCCTTCGATGCTTGTATGCTACTCCCAGGAATGCTAACAGGAGTTCCATGGATGCATCGAGCAGAGACTATACCATTGAAACGACAGCATGGACTGCTTTAGCTCTTACAATGACCACTTGGTTGCTTTCTAAGTCATGGCCACAATAGAAACTTCAGTAAAGTACCTGATTCTTCACTGGGACCTGTTAGGACATCTTCAATATAATTTTCCTCTTTCCATTGTTTAAAGATTATTTTCCTCTTTAGAAACAAAATGATGACAGAAAAGAAGTTTTTATTTCATCTTGCTGGTTAAAAATGTTCATATAAAAAAGATTTTCCTGAGAAAAGTGCAGATTTTTTTTATTATTATTATTCAAAATGGAAGAGTTTGGTGGAAATACTGCATAGCAGCTACTGCCAGATGTTCCAAGAGCTGAGTGTCTTGAGTGAATAATTGGAAGAGAAACTTGAGTCTGACACAGCTGGAGCTGAGGACTCTCAAACCCCTTGCCCAAGCTTCTTGTTACTTTCTGATAGGAATGAAGAGGAATGAAGCAGGCAAGAATCATGTAGTGATGGGATGGAGACTTACAGGAATCGTAGGGAGAATACTTTGTTCTGCCTGTCATACTCCAGTGTTGCCTAAAGAGGAGTGGGAGTTTGAGTTCCACCAAAAATGCTCATTTTTTCCATTCCGCTTGCAAGCTAAGTATTTTCTGTAAGATCAAAAATTACAATAGGTGGTTACTTCAAATTCTCAGGTAGCCCTAATTTATTTTTGATGAAGTCATAAAGTCATAGTGTAGTTGGAATTGGAGGGGACCTTTTTAGTTGCTAACAGGATGTACAATCAGTGTGAAGATGTGATATCACTGCAACTATTTCCAGAAGACATTGGACAGCTGATAGCCAAAACTCTAGTCACCTGAAGAAATCATCCCAAAAATGTTTTGATTCCACCATACTTACATCTGTAGGCAAGAAAGTCATAGCAAAAGCTGTGTTCCTTTTAATTGCTTTGCTGTTATTTAGTCTGGTTTGGGTTATATTGCTCTGCCTCATTTTGGGAGTGTTAATTAAAATACTTTCCATCACAGTATGGTGCAAGATAGGAATTTTTACTGTCTTCATGAAGTTTGTAAATAGGAGTCAAAAATACAAACCAGTAAACTTTTGAGTCCTTATTCTTTTCATCAAGCTTTCTCAAATTTCAGAAAAGAGGAAGGAGAAATGTAATTATTCCAAGTAGTGTTTCATGTTTGGTCCCTGCACTGACTGTGGAAAAGTTGAAATTAGACCATATGTACACTTCTAGAGCTGTCCTTACAGATAGTCTAATTAGCATTTCATTTATTACCATTTATTAATCATTAACAGTGAATACTTCTAAATTTATTAAGCTTTAAGAGAAAGAATAACTGCACTAACTGGAAGTTCTCCATAAAGCATGCTGCCAAGCCATGACTGGGACAGATTGGAATTTAATATTTACCATTGGTTTAGGATGATTTAAATTTTCCATAATTATTAACATGTCCCACCCTTTGGAGGAACATGAGCATGTAAATGAAATGGGAAGAGTCCCACTTAGTTTTGTGGTTTGGTGCCAATAGTAACTAACTCTGGTTGTTTTAATAATCTCAAAAGCATCCCAAATCCATAGGATTTTACTGCAAGTCAGTCACTAAAGTGCAGAAGTGTTTGTAGAACTATTTCTTTCCTTCCTCTCCCCGCAAAAGTCTGTGACATGTTCTTGTTAAACATCTAATACTTTCTAGAAAAAATGGCATCCAATAATAACAAAAAAAAAAAGGAACAAACAAAAAGAGCAATAAAAAACCAAATGTTTATGAGCATTTTAAAAGCTGGTTGCATTTCCTCCCTACTGACACACATTGAAACTGTAATATCAGAAATTACTGATTGATGTAAGCACAGATATGTTCTAGTTTGTGTCTGGAGATGTTTATGATTCTTCTTTTGGTTTTCAGATATTGCAGTTGCTGCACCATATGGTGGAGAGGACAAGAGAGGACTTGTGTATATCTACAATGGAGGAGCAAGTGGTTTGAATGCCGTCCCATCCCAGATCCTGGAAGGGCAGTGGGCTGCTCGCACTATGCCCCCCAGCTTTGGGTACTCACTGAAAGGAGCCACAGATGTGGACAAAAATGGATATCCAGGTCCTCTGCTCGAAAGGGCACTTTACAATAACTTAATAGCAGTCCCACCTCTGAGGAACAGCATATTTTAAAAAGCAAATTGTAATGTGTAATATGTCTCATTTCTTCCTAGACTTGATTGTTGGAGCCTTTGGTGTTGACACAGCTGTTCTGTACAGGTAAGGGTTCCTCTGTGCTTGTACCTGAGTGAAAGCTCGGTGGAGTTCTGGAGCTACAAAAGAAAGCAGGATCAGGGAAGTCTGAAAATCTGCCACTTCACCTTCCAAACCTCTGGAGGTGAAAAACCACTATACTGCTTTTTTCACTGAGTAAACCTATCTGCTGTCTAAAATGCATCTTCCTTAATAATATGTAGTTAGGAGAAAACATAAATAAGCTCTCTTCAAGGCTTTCTGAGTGACAGCTTTCTAGATACTGACACAACAGCTGCCAGCTATTACACTGCAATCCCCATAGTCTCATCCCAACTTGCTCATTTTGAGAGAATATATTGTCTGTGCTATAAGTAGAGAAGACTTCCTCTTTACACAGTTGTCCATGTTTTGGCTGATGGAAATGAAAGGGCACAGAAAAGCTTCCCACTTTTCCCTCATCTAGTCAATGGTTATTTGTTTTTCTTGTGGTTTCACTAAATATTATGTGTCTTTGTATATTGCACAATTTGATGCGGGGGGGGGGCATTGTCTAACATGGTGTTGAGTGCTCTTCAAGAAGATGTTTTCTTTGCAGGGCTAGACCAGTTATTAGAGTAAATGCTGCCCTGGAAGTTAATCCAACCATTCTAAACCCAGAAAACAAAGCATGTTCACTGGGAGATGTAAAAGTTTCTTGGTAAGCAGTGTATCTATGTTTTCCTTTGAGGGGAGGGACTTCTTAGGTTTTAATTTTGTAAGCTTCCAATTTTGAAAGATCTCAGGAATTCTAGTCAGTTAATTGAAAAAAAAGAAAATCAAGCACAGATTTTTCTGAAAGAACGGACAACACAAAATAAGAACTCTCTGACAGCAGCTGGAGGACCAGCGTTGTCTTTAGTAGATGCCAGTCTGACTCCCAAAACCTGCAGAGACTGCCAGTTGTCCCTGTTGAGCAGAGTAAGGTCTTCCCAAGATGTCAACACATCAGACAGCATTTGCCGTGTTTTTACCCACTAACTTACGTACTTGGGCAATGATCTGCTCTGTAAACTGGTTTTGCTTCTGGTTCCTGGGCTGTTATCCAAACCTACTTTCCCTTCCTAGTGCTAACTTTCTTTTTAGGGTCAGTAGGATACGTTTAAAAATAAGACCCTTTTGATGACAGGAATGAACATTCCGGTCCAAAGGTGATTATCCCTACATGAATCAAGACTCCAAAGCTTTGCATTGCCTGCAATTCTTTGTACTTATTAATAGGTTATAGTTTCTCTTCCAACATTAGAAAATAGCTCTTGGGAGTGAGCTAGAATCTCAACAAGACGATGCATCTGAATAGAAATAAACAGTGAGGAATTTTAGAAGAAAATGAGAGAAAAAGTGTGTGAAATCCGTTTTTTTTTCCTTCTCAAACAGCTTCAAAGTAAAGTTCTGCTTAAAAGCGGATGGCAAAGGAAAGCTCCCGAACTCACTCAGTAAGTTCTGCTCATTTAAAAATTGGAGGTCTTGTGTTGTTTGCAGACATGAGCACTGGTCATTGTTATTTTTACGATTGAAACAGCTGGGTGCCCTTTGCAGCGGCACTGCTGCCACTTGGGTGGCCGCATACATCTATGTGACTCTTCAGCAGGTTTTATTGGCTGTAGTAGTGTAGAAGTCAGTGACATTTGACCATACCTGAGTCAATCGTGGTTAACTAGTCTTGGAAAGCCCTTTGTATTTTACGGAATTTAGAGTAACTCTCATTGAGGGGAGTTTTAGACAAGAATATTCGCACGTGTGCATTGTTGGGTCTGGGAGATACAGACGAGCCATGAGGGACTTGTCACATCCTGTTGAGGTAATGACTTTCTGATTGATATCACTGAATTTTTTTTATTAGATTCTCAGATCAGAATCAGGCAAAGTTTGTTTCAAACAGGTTTTTAAGTTGTCTCCAAGAGATTTTGTAGTGTGGCGAGCAGCCCGCTGCAATCACGTTTTGTCTACTGATTGCAAAATCTTTTCCTTATTTTCTGTGGCATATGCAGAGGTAGTGTGATCTGGGAAGGCTCATATAAATATCTGTTACATATTATAAGTTTTGTTATCTATATCAAATAATTCAAGTAATTAGATTAGCAATAGTGTTTAAAAATACAAGTATTACATGCAAGATTGGTTTACAATTTTCTAGGGGAAATAATTCTAACTTTAGTTCTTGCAGTTCTACAGCAATTATAATCATAAATGTATCTGTGTTCTTACATATTTCCAGTGTTTAAGGAAAAAGCAGAATCTAATTTAGGACAGCGATAGTACTTGAGAACTAATGTAGTTTCCATTTTACATGGAAAGAATTGGAAGTTTTAAGAGTGGCAAGCACTAGGTTTTCATTGTAGTTGAAATCAGTGTTCAGGTCCATTTCTGGGGGCAGTCTGCACTGTGTTTGATGGAATGAAATATCACCAACCCAAACCCTTTGGCTTGGCCAGATTTCCAGGTGGAGCTGCTGTTGGATAAACTGAAGCAGAAAGGAGCTATAAGGAGAGCTCTCTTTCTCCACAGCAAACAGCCCAGCCACTCTAAGAACATGACAATTACAAAGGGGGGCAAAATGAACTGTGAGGAACTTGATGCCTTCTTGAGGGTAAGTAAGCATTTATGTTTTAGGCAAATAATTTTTGCTGCATTATCTGTTACAAGATCGTTGTGTTAGGTGTTAAAAAAAAAAGAAAAAAATGCTAGAGAAACTTCTTGCTCAGTGGATAGACCTGAAATTACTAAAACCATATGTCTGTCCCAGATTATCGCTGCTGTCACAGGATGAACAATGAATCTTATTGTGGCTAAGGTCCTGGTCCCTAAATGGATTGGAAATTGAATTCAGAACTTTGTTCTGGGTTTTTTGGACAAGTCATCCAGGTACCAAATTAGTTATAATTTCCAAGGAACATGAAAGTCAATAAGCAGAGGTTGTCCCATCTACTTTGGAGGTTAAAAACTGAAGAAAAATACAGACCTGCAACTGACAAGCCAAGATAAGCAAATAGCAGAGGAGATAGAGAAGGTTGAAATACTAAGTTTGCTTTTTCTCAGTCTTTCTGTTTTCATCCCCACAAATGTGAACAGATGCTAACACAATAAAAAAGTATAAATCAGCAGAAGAAACAGCTCAGATTTATCTCACTGAGTACTTATAAATCAAACATATACAATACTTCCTTCCCTCTAAAAAAACCCAAATAAAAATGCTAGTAATCATTAAAGATTCATGGAGGGTAGGTAATACTTTCTTTGACCTGACTTTTGTGAGTGGGATGTATACGGAATTAGACATCTCGGATCTCAGGGTTAATAAAGATTTAGCACATTTCCACCTGACCTTTTCATAAAGTAATGATGCATGACCTATTTGAAATTATCATAAATGGGATGCAAAACCAGTTTAAAACTATAGATAATCAATAAGTTTCTGCCCATAGAAGATATGTTCTGAAATAAGATCCTGAAATGAAGATCTGTTCTGGAGTCAGTAATTTTCATTACTCTTAGAAGCAAAGCAGAGTTTTCACTGATCGAATCTGTGGCTAATGTAAAGCTAAGACATGGTTGGTAAGTTCTCTGAAAGGTAGGATCAACATTTGATGAACAGAATGATTTTAAATGAACAACATGAAAGTCAGCAACTCCCAAGTGCCAAGTAAATTTAGGGAGGAAAAATTCTAAGTCCAAAGATGAGTATCCATGAGGGATCTTAGAAGCAGACTGAGGTTTGTCTGGCAGGAAAGAGCAGAGTTGTGGAGCCCTTAGGCTCCTTGATACTGGATTTCCATGACTTATTATTTCTGTATGCTCTGGTTTTCCATTTGCTAAACAGGCATGTTACTGCTAAAATTGTGCAGGTTTTCTGATAAGAGATTTTCTACTTTGAAACAAGCTCAGAAGTTTTAATGTTATTTTGGCCTCTCCATTCCTACTACGTTTTAATTGTGATTCAAATCTTTGGCTTCCTCAGGATGAATCTGAGTTCAGAGACAAGCTAACTCCCATTACTATTTTTATGGAATATCGTCTGGATTACAGAACGGCTGCAGATGCAACAGGATTGCACCCTATCCTCAACCAGTTCACTCCTGCTAACATGAGCAGACAGGTACACTGCTTACAGTCTGTGATGAAAACTCAGAACATGCTTAGGTTCATCCTAGGGAGAAAATCAGTTAGAGTAGTACTGGAAGTGTTAATATTGAAGGCTTGGAGTGTTTCATCCTTTCTCATACTATGCTGCTCTATGTCCATTATGTTTATCCCTGTAGTTCTCTTAAGGTAATAGACATAGTTTTTCTATTTCTGCCCTTTTTACAAATTTTTACACTTGTTTATAAAGAGGATAGTGAAGATGCAACTTAATATGAAGATATTATTCAAAGTATGGAAAGATGGTTAAGGTCTAAGCATTAGTTCTAGAATTGCAGTAGGGCAGGACGAGGCACAGGGCCCTCCTCATATAAAAACTCATTTGTTCTCTTCTGAGACTAATGACATGAAAACATTTCACAACCAGGTATGTAGAATTTTTTTTATGTGGTGGTGAAACAGTATTATTGAAAATGTGTGTTAGAACAGATGAAGGAATTATTATTACAACAGTATGTGTTTGATTTTTGTATAGGCCCATATTCTTCTGGATTGTGGGGATGATAATATCTGCAAACCAAAGCTGGAGGTGTCAGTAGAAAGGTAAATACATGAGAAAAATACTACAAGGAAAAGCAATTTTCCTACTTGAATTCTAAAATTCAGTAGCTGGTAATACTTTTGTTTAAGGGATGTGTTGAAATAAGTAGGACACCTCATTGTATACAATCTAAACTCAGGCTTACATGTTTTAAAGAAAACCTGTTCTCTGCTTTGTAACCTAATGTCTTTAGCATGTAATATCCCACTCCCACCCCAGCCTCCACTATAAGTAGACCATATTTATTTATTTGCTAAGCTGGACATGTATAGTGAGAATAAACCACTGTTAGCTGCCATTGTAGCTCTGTTCTGTTGCTTAATATTAGACAGACACATGAAGATGTGATTTCATCCAGCAAGGGGAGGAGTAGGGCTCTGTTGCCACATCTATGAAAGAAAATTGTTGGTATTGGTAATATCTTTTATCAAACCTGGAAAAAAGAAACAAGTTTTAGGTGGTAATTCTTTTCATGAGTCTGGGTTTTTTGTACTTTGTGTGGCCTAAAGCCACTCTTAGTGTATTATCTCATAATCTGTTTTTTCATACATTATAGCATATGCACATTGCATGTAGTTAGGACACTTCACAAGCACTAATTCATGCAAGTACTTCAGGAATGTTTTACATCAATGCAGGTACCTTGATGTTTGCTTGTAGTTGGTGAAATGAAAATACATTGTTTGGAAAAATAGTCTCTTTGTATCTAGAACCAAAGGTATTGCAGAGGTCTTCACTCTATTCTGTAGTTGAGCCTTCCCTTGAGTTTTGTTATAAATATGTGCTTGTACCTCTGCAAAGTGGGCCTGTAATTCAAAATGTGCACAGGGACTTAGCTGTTCATAATTGTTTGTTCCTTGTGAGAAAAAGGTGTTGGTGTTTTTTTGTTTTGTAGTACATTTTACAGGAAAGATTCTTACAAAAGAGCATGTAATGCTTGCTCCATTTGTGATTATAGACATGGGTTTTTTCTAAAAGTAGCTTAGAGTTCTCCTGACACTCCTGAAGCAAAGGTACTGCCTCCAGATTTCTCCAATGTCTTTGTGAACTCTCAGATTGTCTCGTTTCTCTAAATTCAGCCACTTCAATGCACTTTAAAACCTGAACACAGAACTCATTTTTACACTGTTTTCTTGTAGCGATCAGAAGCAGATCTATATTGGTGATGACAATCCCTTGACCCTCATTGTCAGTGCTCAGAACCAGGGGGAGGGAGCCTATGAAGCAGAACTCTTTGTTGTTGTTCCACCTCAAGCAGATTTCATCGGAGTCGTTCGTAACAACGAGGTAAAATTCCAACTGCTGTTTTTGAGGAGTCATATTTCAGGTGCTGCTGTGAAAATCTATGGTGGTTTCTATTACTTCAGTCTTAGAGCAAAGCACTGAAAAAGTTACCAGTTTTTTCCAAGTTCCTCTTTTTTATAACCTTGAGAAGAGATCTCTCTTGTATCAAAAACATTTGTCTCCTTGGAGACTTCCATACTCACATTTTATTTCATTTTAGTACTTGTCTGTGTTATGGCTGAGAAATTATATTAAAATGAATGCAGCCCATCTAGAACTTCTCTCCAGACTTTCATCCAGGTGTTCAGACATAAAGAATGACATTCCTTAATACTCCTTTCTGGTTTATTGCAGGCTTTAGCCAGACTGTCATGTGCTTTTAAAACAGAGAATCAGACTCGCATGGTAGTTTGTGACCTGGGAAATCCCATGAAAGCAGGAACTAAGGTAAGGTTTGGTCCAACAGGTGTCTGGTAGTTCACCCAGGAGGGCAGGTGGAATTTTCCTTAATCACAGTAGTGTTTGGGCAGGAAGTTTTCTCACAGGAATTTGAGATTAGCTCTAGCTGACATTTAGCTTGCCCACACGTTTGGTTAGTACAGCGGTAGTTGGTTTCAACTTTTCAGCTAAATTAAAGGCTGAAAGGAGTGTTCATGAGTTTTATGATGCAACTCAAAATGAGTCGTTCATTAAATAGTGGAAATTATGGACTTTGGTCCCACGTGAATTTTTTATATTTATCTGATATGTATTTTTTAGGATATAATCAAGAGCTAGCTCATAACACTTCTTTCTCTTAGTTCATCTCTCTTCTGCCTACTTCTGTCTAGTTGAGACCTCTACAGTTCCACCAAATGTACCTGAAATTGGAAGAATTAAAAATTATTAGTGGGACCTGGCAGATTTTAAGGTGATATGATATAATAAGTCTTATTTTCTGAGGAAATGAAGCGAAAATCAGTCACAGTTATAACAATTTCATGATGCTTTGCTTCCAAGAGCCATCTTGTAGAGATGAGTAAATGCTAGTTCCAAAGTCTTTTGCAGTCTATCAAGCTGCACTGCACAGATGTTAAAGCAAATATGAATTGACTTAGACCAAACCTTGGGAATTAATTTTGAATTATTGATGTGTTCCCTGCTCTTTAGATTACAATACTTTTTGCAACACCTGGGGAGGCTCAGTTATGTGTAGAAATGGCTGAAGTAAGGGTGGGGAGCATGATGTAACCCTGATTTTGTATTTTCGGGCAGTGATGCCTTGGCTGTAATCTAAGGAGAGGGCAGTACATTTCCAGCCTGGATGAGCTGGACAAGTTTGATTTGCCAGTTCTGTGTGTGTGTACTCTCATGACCACAAGTCTCAAGCAATTTCGTTGTCTAAGAGCATTAGGAAGCTTTTATTGTGTGTTTTATTTTATTGTGCTTCCACTGAACCACAGTGATTTTTCCCCCAGCTCTTAGCTGGCCTGCGTTTCAGTGTGCACCAGCAGTCTGAGATGGACACCTCTGTCAAGTTTGACTTGCAAATCCGAAGGTATGGAAATCTTTGAGTATGTACCTCACCTGGGAGAAGACACACACAGTAAATATACTGCAAACTACACAGTATCACTCTGGCCTAATTCTCTTGTCTTTGCCTCATAATGGCTTGAAAAATAAACATATTGAATTAGGTTTCCTAAAATACAGGAAAAAATGTAAGAGTATTTGTATGTGCATATTATTGTGCTCTGCTGACACTTGTAGTGCCACAGAATGACTTTGAGTTTATAGCCCTCTTTTAAAACTAATGTTTGAACTCTGAATTCCTTCTGATGTAAAGCCAGAATTTTATGTATTTAGAGTATGAGGGTCTTTTAGGGCAGGCAATGCATGGGGTGGTCTGAGGAGAGGCAACATGCAGTGAACCATCACAAAAGCCAGCGTAAAAGAGCCTGAAAATTAAATGGAACAAAACAGTAGCATTCCTGTTATTATTGGATGAGCACAGCACTGTCATATAAATCTGATATATAAATCTGAATTTATAACTTCTGGAGGTGTTTAAGGTTTGGAGATGTGATCATTAGGAGTATCTTTACCCAGTGCAGTTTTACGTTCCCTTTAATGGACAGTACAAATACAGCTGTTTGGTTTTTTCCCCATGGTGGACCAAAAGTGCTTTTTTATTCCATTTAAAGGGCTTTCTTTTTCTTAATGGAGTGAATAAATTAATCTCATCCACATATGCATTTTTCATCTTCAGGAGTTAGGAAAGTTTAAAGCTGCCATTCTATTTTAATGATAGAGTGGTTTGCCATACCGATCAAAGGCCTTGGCACATTAAATATCTCTTTGCTCTCCCATTGCTGTCTGTTCAGTTTTTCCCCTTCTCCATCAGCTAGTAAGGTGTGCCAATGGCACATGACTCCTGTTCTTTGCAGGAAGTGATCTGCTCTGGGGTGTCTGTCATCTTCCTTAGGCTACCAGCAGTCACCTGCTACTG
Source organism: Corvus moneduloides (assembly GCF_009650955.1). Taxonomy (NCBI): domain Eukaryota; kingdom Metazoa; phylum Chordata; class Aves; order Passeriformes; family Corvidae; genus Corvus; species Corvus moneduloides. The sequence goes on from NC_045482.1 coordinate 6,890,747, forward strand.
CCACCGGGTCTGAAACAGTCAGTGAGGTTGCTCAAGTCATGCTTCTCTCCTGAGGGAAGAGAAGTTCCTGTAGTGTTTTAGGCTTTTTATGGAAGAAAATTCCTTTCATGACCTGTGGATGCATGGAGAGCGAACAGTGGTGCGATGGAACACGGTGATCACAGTTCATAGTGACAGGCATTACCAGGGTATTATCTGGAAGAGGTTTTAAGGATCACACCACTTGGCTTAAACTCACAAAGCTCGATTTCCAAAGCTGGCTTAGTTCCTAGCAGAGCAAGTCTAGTCTCTAAAAGAGTGAGGTATTCACAGGTCAGGAGGAAAACACTGTTGCATGTGTTTGTTGATTACAGCAGCAGTGAAGAACAATTAGAAGACTCAAGAAGGTTTTTGTAAAGGAAATTGTTTGGTTAGGGAGACAGAATAATCAGATGTGTCTAAGGAGGTCAGGATTCTGTTCCCAGCACCGCTCTGAGGGGGGAGTGTCCTCTGTATTTTCTTGCGTGACAGCTGTAGAAGAGAGTCAGCATTAACTTTGTGTCCTTCATCCTCTCCCTGCTGAAGCTCCCCCAAACTGTGCAGAGGGTGGGACTTCCATGCATTTAGGTGAGAACTTGCTGGAATCTGGTCCTTAGTTTTTAACAAATGTGCTTTCCTATAGTGGCTCAGGAGTCATGCTATGATGTTACATACAATTACTGTGAAGTGTGGAGGGTTTTTTTATTAAATACTTTGCTTATTTCATTTAAGAATTTACCTTTTCTTTTCCCTGCAGTTCCAACCTGTATGACAATCTGAGCCCAGTAGCATATTATCAGGCTGACCTTGCTATTTTAGCAGCTGTTGAAATTAGAGGGTAAGCAATACTATTTTAATAAACATTTTTAATGAGCTTTGCACATTTGCTTCTTTATATTCACTGAACTTCCTTTCAGGTCTGCATAAGTTTTCAGGAAGGCTCAGGGAATTTTTAATCATAAAGACCATATGGTTCTCTCTAGCCAGCCCTTGGACTTTCAGATCTTAAATCATTCTAAATAATTACAAAATTAATTCCAAAAAGGAATATTGTACCTCCATTACTAGAGATATTTTTTAAAAGAAGAAAATATCACCCCTCGTGTTTGCAGTTCTACATTTCTGCTGGTCACTTTTCTCCTCCACAAACCTGACTGGGGTTTCATCTGAAAACTCCTGAAACCAAAGTTGAAAATCCTATGGAATTTAAGTTTGCAATGTCCTCACCTTCTTCAGTCTTAAGCATAGTATTAATGTTGTAATGACTTGGTTAGTCCATCACCTCTCCTTGCCAGAAATCTATACTTCCCATCCATAAGCTGTACAGTCCTCTTCCTTAACCAGTTAAGTTGGATTCCTGAGTCAAAATTTTTAAAGTTTTCTGCTACATTCATTATTGTAACGAATTTGTTCAGTATCTGAGAGGTGGGGGATGGCATACTGGAAAAGCATGATTGGTATCTTCACTGTTTTCAGGGCATGCTGAATTAGTCTTAGGACTGTACTGCTAAGGTTCTACATCATCAGTATTTCTCATTGTAGTCACAGTATTTCACACTGGTTTTTGGATGACATGTATGTCTCTCATCATCTTTTAACGTAGAGAACAGAACTGAACATTTAATATTCAAACCACTTCTGTTCTTTTGTGTTTTATATAGAGGATGAAGAAGTGGAGATTGTATTTTAAGCATGTTGGGGGTTTTTTTTAGGTGTTCTAGAGAATCACATTTATTGTTTCATACTTGCTAATAACAACTCCTTTGCTCTGCTGTTTAGTGTGTCGTCCCCTGATCACATATTCCTTCCTATTGCCAACTGGCAGCCAAAGGAGAATCCCGAAACAGAAGATGATATTGGGCCTCTAGTTCAGCATATCTATGAGGTATGGAATTACTACTGATTTCAGTGACATGGTTCTGTGATAAATGAAAATAAATCATTTGGTGTAGCTTTTCTCTGGAGTAAATTATGATTTTTTTTCTTTTATTTTGTCTTGCATGTAAGGAGAGATTTTATGATTTTTTAATGCTGGGCCAAAAACTGTTATATCCAAGATGGGTTGGAATGCCTGCAATTAGTGTAACAGGAGTTGATTACCCACATAACTACACATATTTTATTTTATTGCCTTTTGAAATCTAGGTAAAACATTTGAAGTAATGTGAACTCAGGAAATGGCCCATGGGTGTCAATTATTGTACTCTATCTATTCTGAATCACTACTCTGAAGTCTTTTGCTCTGAAAAAATTTAAGTATTTAAAATTTCCGTAAAAGAATTACCACAGATTTAATCTAGGTTGTTTAATTAAGCAAAACTTACCGAGAGAGCTGTGTGAATAACAATAGTTAAAATTTTTACCACTTTTAGGTAAAGTTTTGATGCTGTTGCCATAAATGGGGGGGGGGTGGGGATGGGGGTAGGGGTAGTGGCAGTACCACATTTGTGGCTCAAATATAAAGTAACTATATGCACATTAATAGAGAAAGCAGAATTATTTTTTTACATCTGTAAATTTTGTTTTCATAATCAGCTGAGAAACAATGGTCCAAGTGCATTCAGCAAGGTGATGATGACTCTGCAGTGGCCTTACAAATATAAAAACAACACACTCTTGTATATTGTTCAGTATGAAATTGATGGTCCCATGAACTGCACTTCTGACATGGAAATCAACCCACTGAAAATTAAGGTAAGCAGGACTTTCCCTTTGAGTGGAATGAAGGATGTTTGGTTGTTTTGTAAACACTTAAAACAGCCAAATCCCTGAGAATATGAGAAACTGAGATCGTTTTTCATCTGTGGCTGCACTTTTCCACAGTACATGTCAATGTATATACCAGGTGAAATAAAAGGTAAACAACAGTTCAAAATTGTCAATTCAAAGATCAGTTTGTCTTGTTTACTTTTATTGTGGGGTTTTCTTCCTATAGTTTTTTTTAACTTCAAGGCTGTTCTGTATGAGTTCTAAGTCCAAAGCAATGGAATTATAATGAATGTGGTCATGAACTAAAACCTAAAACATACCAGATGCTTTTGGACTGTTCATCTAAATTTTCTGGGTTTTGTTTCTTGGAAGAAAATGGTATATTTTTTTTTAACATTGCTAGCTTATTTATCTAGGCCCTCATCCAAAGGTCACAAAAGGCAATAGGGGTTAGCTATGACTGCCAGCAAAACATGAGATTTACAGAGCAGAAGAAACTCCTTTTTCCTAGGCTGGACTAGGCAAAGAAACACCAGATAAAACCCAACAAGTTTAATTGAGTGTAGAGAGTTGAATTCTAGGATAGTTTAGAACAAGCAATAAAAATCAGTATGTTAGTTGAAGAAGAATTTGAGCAAAAGAAGGACTGAGGGAAGATATTCAGTGTATAGAACAACAAAGAATACTTGTGTATCTTTGATAACAAAAAGCAGTTTCTGTGAATATATAAATACGAAGTTCCTGTGCTTCTGCTGTACAATTTGCAATGATTTATTTTCAGCCAGAGTCTGAAGAACAGCCAGGATAGAAAGAGAGAAACTTGCAGTTAGGTATTTTCTTGACCTTAACCTTGAAGACTGCAATTATCTAAATCGTTGTTTGGATTCCCTTGGTGTATCCCAGATTTCTGCTCCCAAGGATGATGACAGGAATGAAACACTTGGCAGGGAAGATCACCGTGACCACCGCATCAGCCGAAGGGATTTAGCTGCCGTGGAGGGGGATGTGCACACTTTGGTGAGCTCTCAGCACTGAGATGTTGACAATACACCTACAATCCTGTGCTAAGTCCTTAAAAACAAATTTAAGGAAGACTTGTCCTTTCTAAACATGATTGGAAATAATCTGTAATAGGAAATAATCATATTACCATGTCACTGTCTTTGTAACTGCAAACTGTAAGTAATTATCCACTACTGGGGGTTATTTAATGTATTTTAATAGTTTATGGTGCTTTGCCAGTGTAGGTTTATGGGTAAAGTAATGCCATTAATGACTTTCAAAATATTTTCATACTTGGAATATCCTTCCTATTTTTATACACAGGGCTGTGGAACTGCTGACTGTTTAAAGATTGTCTGTCAAGTTGGCCACCTGGAAAGGGGAAAGAGTGCAATATTGTATTTAAAATCACGCCTTTGGACCCAAACTTTCATGAATGTGAGTGACTCTGAATATTCTGTCACTGTTTCTGAAACATTAAAAGTGATTTTTGTACCCACATGCAATACTAATTTCTTTTTCTTACACAGAAAGAAAATCAGAATCATTCCTACTCTCTCAAATCATCTGCTTCTTTCAGTGTTATAGAGTTCCCTTATAAGAACCTTTCCTTTGAAGATATTCACAATTCTACAGTAGTAAGTAATTTACATCCAGCTTGAGTTATATATCTATATATATATATCTATATATATATATACAATCACTTCAAAATTAATGCAAAGACAATTATTGTTGAGTAACATTTTTATGGCTTGGTATAATTTTAATTTTATAATTTTTTATTTGTTTCATGTATTTATTTCAGTTGTACACATACTGTTGAAGGTAAAACAGACTGGAGTTGACAATATTTGTGGCTTGAAAGACTTAATTGAAAATGAAAAAAAAATTATAGCTAACAGTCCTAATGTTCCTGTTAATGCCATTGTTGTTAGAGAAATAGTTTCCTTTAAATTAGTTTTCGGCTGTAGTAGCACTTAGAGCTTGAATAATGAACTTCCATTATATTATATGAAATACTATGTGAGTGTGGAACAAAGGCCATCTGTGCCTCAGGGGGTTTCAAAGGGAAAGGAGATGGGGTGCAAACAGAAGAATGTAGGCCACTTGTTTGGGCTGGCAAATTGAAAGTTTTTGGTAAGCATTATAGGATTAAGAGATCTTAAGGAAAAGGTAGAAAAGGACTGTGATTGTCTTATTTTTGAATATGGTTTCTAATGCCTATTATTAACTGGGGTTTTTTCTCTCCCAAAAAAAGAATGGACTTGATTTTTTGTTTCAGAAAGTACCGCCTTTTGAGATAAAAAAAGGAAAACACCTGAATTTTTTTTCTCTAATTCTAAAATATTTCCAGATTACTACAGTTTTACTGAAAATCATCAAGAATTACAGAAGATATGTTGCCATGTTATCACTGATTGCAAAAAAGCAAACCCAAGCAAAATAACCCCCAACCCCCTGTTATCATTTAATTTTAAAATCCTATTAAGTTTGGGTCAGTGAAGTCGTTATTTCACCAATTAATCTATGACTTTTGACTCATACTGGAGAGAAAAAATAATTTATACTGGATTAAGATTATAATCATGATAGGATAAAGGTATACAAGATTTAAACTGCATGGATGAACTCAGCATGCCACTGTGTGGTTTATCGTGTTTTTCTGTTAGGTTGCTACAAATATTACATGGGGCATTCAACCACAGCCCATGCCTGTGCCAGTGTGGGTTATAATTTTGGCCGTCCTAGCAGGGTTACTGCTCCTGGCTGTTCTAGTGTTTGTCATGTACAGGGTAAGTATTGTGTTTGCGGGGTTTTGTATTGTTTGCTTTTCCCTACTAGTGATGTATTATTCATATAGTACCAGCAGTTTGCAGAAATGCCTTGGTCCCCTAATCATCTGAATCAGTTAAGTTTTTGGAACAACTGTAAAAGCTTTTCAGCTTTTTCAGGAAGAAGCTGAATAAAAGAGCAGGTCTGTGATTGTGCTGAGCTCAGTTTAATTTTTCAACTGTCTAATTTTTTTACTGTCTTTGGAGGTCAGAAATGGGGGAAGACAGTAGGAGTGAAAAGACAGCTTAATCAGTTAAGATCTGATCACGAAGGAAAGAGAGAATGTGTGTATGTTTTGCAAATCACAGTGCAATGTCCTAATTGTTCTCTGAATCACAGATGGGCTTTTTCAAACGTGTGAGGCCACCTCAGGAAGAACAAGAAAGAGAACAACTGCAACCACATGAGAATGGGGAAGGAACATCAGAAGCTTAAGCAGAGTTTTATCTGTAAGACATTCTGAAAAGTACACTTGCCTACATCTTGTTTACAAATACTGGCTTCCCCCTTAATGAACAAACACTCATGAGTGCAGAGCAGCTGGCCTTGGAAGGCATCAGCTTGTGCAAAACAAGGGCAATACACTTAAATCCTCCCTTCTGTATTACCGCCGTTCCTACTGCCACTAACACATCTGCACTGACCCGTGTGAGAAACTCAAGTAAGAGTTGTGCTGGGATTTTGCTTACTGGGACACAGGAAACATCATCTTTTCTGATTCATGTACTGACTCTCCATGAATTGCTACGCAGATTCTGCATATGCTCTTGGAGCCAACAGCTTCCAGAGGTGCTTGCTGGGTTACACGTTTGGTTTCAGTTGTTTGTGTTGGAGTACACTACATTTCACTGCCTGGCTCTTGAAAGTCAGTTGCACAAAAAAAAAATGAATGTAGCTTATTTTACAGTACTGAAGAATGTTCTTTACCCATTAGCTCTGATGATAATTTTTTCTCCTGCTCAAGAAATAGGAAATATTTAGTGGAATCATTTACATGTGATACCTGTTCTGCACACCTGTTACCCTGCCTGCTCAGTCATCTGTCTTGTGGTTTCCCCCTAGACCTTACAAATACTGTTCTCCAGGTGCTCGGTCTTTTACTGTAGGGTTTGAGCCTACAAACACCAAGTGAGCGATAAAAATCTGGGGCTGATGTGCTTTCTGTGGGACTTGGGGAAAAGATTCAGGGCAAGATCCCAAGACTCTGCTGTGTATTTCCACAGAGCAGGATCCAGGTGTTTCAAAGTTCTTGGCAGTATGGATGCATCCATGTACTGCCAGGGACAAGATGCTGGGCTGTGGCTGCCAACAGACGTGTCTGAGAAAACCCGTGATGTCCACAAGTCAAACCTCCACAGGGTTTGAAGTGAAGGCTGTAAATTACTTGGATTGTATTTTGGTTTCTAGCAAAACACTGGAGGGAACACTGTGTGACAGGTTAAGTGGTGCACTGTAGGGAAGCTGTTAATCCTCACTTTCTCTGGTTGGCCATGCCCAGGTGCAGGATGGAGTGACACAGGGGCTGTTTAAACTAGGGTCTCTGCCAGCCACATCCATGGATCTGGATCATGGATCTAAAGTACACCAGTACTTTAGCCACACTCACACCTCCCTCACCTCCTGCCCTGAGAGAACAGCGAGTCAAATGAAGCAGAGAAGAGCTGGCAGTGCAAAACGGTTCAAAAAGTAAAGGTTCATTTGGCTTGTTTCATTTCACCCATTCATTGTCTCATTGGCTTGTTGCATTTGATTCATTCATTGTTTCAGTCCCTGCATGTTTCATTGCACAAGACATTTCCTTACACAAGACATTTCATTATGTTCAATACATTTCATTACCAGAAAAGACACTAAGTATTTTGTTTCACTGTTGTTTTTTAAACATACCAAAAGATCAGTGGTTTAAAGCCATCAGTTTACATCACTCTCAGCTTATTTCTCTCACCACTGGTGTAGTAACATGAGGATTCCGACACTGATTGACACGAGAGCATTTTCTATGAATTTCAGTAGAAAAGTAACTGCAAATCAGGAGGTTGTTCAGCTTGCAAACACAGCTAACTGTGCTGCACAGATCCTAGAGTGGACATACTTAAACTATTACTAACGTGCCTTCTATGAGATGTGTTTATTCTCTTTTCCAAAAAGGGAATAAATTACAGTATAAACTCCCTGTATACAGCCAGGCACACAAAGGAAGACTTCTACTGTACTTACAGCAGTGAGATTTCAATATAGACAAGCTCTTAAAGGGGCAAAAGCTCTGGTTTGATTTTGTACCTTGGGGTTTTTGTTCACAGCTGCATCTCCTCCATACATACAGCAGTGCCCACAAAACCCAGAATTTTCTGAAATGAGCAGTTTGTTTCAACTCTTATTTCTGCATCCTTTCAGAGATTTAAAATCCACCAATGGCTTTTGTTGTTAAATCCATTCTTACTTGCTGATCCATGACGGCATCCGAGTCCTTAAGGAAGACAACACAGAGTCTGGGGGGACCAGTATGTTCACCAGATATAGGCTTGCATATTTATCCATTTACATGGGTTTGGTTTAGGCAGTTTGTTTAGATAAAATTAGTTTACATGAAAGGGTATAGGGCATAATTCCTCTTTCACTGAATTTTCAAGGTCTTCAGTGTGGCCAATGTTTTATTTTTGTCTTATTTTTAGTATTGTTACTAGTAATGTAGTAGAGAATCAGGAGTCAGGCTTTGATCCTGGCCTCAAAATGTGACTTTGATGGAACAGCATTTTCAGTAACTTACATGGGCTTGTGGTTCACACACTTTGTCAGCTGATTATCTATGTGCAAGAAGATTGGTTTTACCCAGTCTTAATCTTAGTAGGGTAAGAGGTTTAAGAGACTGTCAGACAGATTATAGCTCTAATTCTTACATGTGTGCTTTCATTACATGTACACTCCATGGTGACTTGAAATTTGTTGGACTACTTGCATGTGTAGGCGTTAGTAGATGAAAAAGAGTATTTTAAAAAAGCATGGTCAAGATCCCTCCTGCTCATGTGGATGGGATACCATAGCATTGTTAATGTCAGTGCTAACTGCATCTTAATTTTACTGTGTCAACTGGAAACTCATTTTGCTGATTTTCAGGATAAGAAGGTACATTTTATTGGTACAACTACTGTAGCTATGGAAAGTATCTTCCATTTTTGAAGTTACATAAAGTAAGACTTATTTAAGTGATTTTTATTTCTTACCTTCTGCTGGAGAATGAAAGCAAATAAAAAGATAAAAATAAAAGACCACAGTAGCATATGTAAATGGAGTATAGAGGTTACTTAGTGAGCATAGATGTAACACCTCAGAATTCAATTTAAAGTAACGTTTGTGTTTCAGGGAGATTCCAAGCTGGAAATTTTCCTGAATGGGGGTGCAGGAAACTCTTGATAGCATGTTCTAGATTCAGGAATAAGATTCCAGATTATGTATGCACTTGTGTCAGTATAAATTTCATAATGACTTACAGGCATTGATGTATTCTTACAGCAAGTACTATAGAATGATGTTAAAGCTTTTAAAGAAACTTTAAAAAAGATATTTCAGAATGAAATTAATGCCTTTGATTCAAAGTTGCTGTGAATAAGATGCATACTGGGAGCATTTAAAAAATACAAGTACAGCAACAGAAAATTAGTCTTCTTTTGAGAGCTATGTTTCAGAAGCAGATTTTTTTATGACTATAAAATCAGCAGCTGTGTAATTATTTAGACAATAAAAACATTTTAAAAGAGCTATATCTTTTATAATGAAATATGAAATTATTTAAGTACTCCAGTTTGCAATTAATGCAGCATCTCATGATCAATATTGAAAAGTGACTTTTATTACAGAAAGCATATTATCTATATTTGACAATATTTAGAAAATGTAAAGTGAGGAACCTAATATATAGGTTTACATTTGTTTCAAGAAACTATGAAATTGTGGAAATAGCTTTTGTTTAAGCATGATTGTAAAGTCAAATATGGGCTATATTTATCAATGTAATTTGAAATCTTTGAGAAAGTTTGCCAACGTTGTCTGCCAAGTATCAGGTTTTTTCTGTTTTAAGTCTTGATGTACACATTGATCTCTAATTCACATAATGCTTGTGAAAACTTTAGAAAGTTTACTACATGTGCTCTTTCTTTATAAAACATTTATTCCAAGCAAAGGTTTTAAATATTTAGTTGTTTCTAAACTTGTGTCCATGCTTAAATAGTCTTAAAGGGTATTTTAAAAATACTTCAGCTATAATCAGCATGCTCTTGATGATTTGAAGGAATCATGCTGCACTTAGATTCTTGCAGCATTAGGGTTTGCTGTTGGTTACCCTGACAGAGCCCTGCACTATTTTTTCTTACACCCTCCCAGGCAGTCACAGAGCAGCATTACCCTGGTGAAAATCAAGGTAGTTTTTGTCTTTGGTCCAGAGTAATGTGACCCTTTGAATGTGATTGTTTGTGTTCAATGCTGCTGGCTGTTAATGAGTCAGAAAAAAAGTATTTTATTAAAGAAAAACAGGAATCCAAAAAATAAAAAAGTAGTGGCAGAGACCAGATGAGGCTTACAGCAAAGAGATAATTTTGGTTTGTTTCTGGGATGTGCAGAGCTGTTAGTGCTCTGCTGGCAGTGGCCCCTGTCACGCTGGATGCCACAGGTGGGATCATGGTTATTGCTGAGCTCTGGTAACCCTCACGGGTGTGAGTGGAATCTGAGCTCTCTGGTACTGAATCTTTAGCCTTGAACCTCCATGTGCAATATAATGTGGTCTGACTTGGTTCACTGCTGAGTCCTCTGCCTAGAAGGGCCTAAGAAGGGCCGTGGTGTTTGCTGGCTTAGAGTGGTCAGTATTTGTAAGGACATGAACAGAACCAGCGTGCTCAGTGGAGGTGATGAATTAATGGTTTCGGAAGTCTTTGATCGCCCACATTGGGTGGAGCAGGATGTACCTCCTAAAGTGTGTCCAATACTAACTGGAGTTCTCAAGAACTGCTACCACCTTCTTTAGGTCCGTTGTGGAAGATTTGACTAGAGGCTGTACAAAACTGGGCTTGAGTCTGTAGTACTACTACTGTTTCATGTGATGGTGGTATTTAGGTGTATTTTTTTCCAATGTGTAGAATTTTAACATAACACAGGAAAACTAGCCTGTCATGCAATGACTTCTCCAAATACGCTGCATTAAAGGTGAATAACTTGACCCTTGGCTTTTGCAAAGTAATGGAAGATTTAATGTAGCATTTGCATCTTCAAAAAACTTTTACAGGTTTTGCTTTTCTAGTCTGTGAAGGAAACCTGTATTTGCTATGATACAAATGTGCTGAACATGTAATGTTTTATTTCTTTGTAATGGAATTTTTTGGCCTTTTTTGTGTTTGCTCGTGCATTAAATCAGTAGAGCATTATTTGCACAAGCAAAAAATTAACGTACTAACAAGAGTGCTGCATTTTATGTTTCTTTGTCATGCAGTAAATACTTGCAGCATAAATGGGAATATTTTCAGTTACTAGTTTCAAAGGTCTTCGGTACATTTAAAAAGAGCAATATACATTTAAAGTCACCTTATTTTATATTAAATTATAAATTGTGCAAAAAAATGGGTATTGTGGCCCAGTAATTTTGTACTGATATGAAATATATAGCTATTAAAGCTATGGTTTGCTTTTCAACTCATTCTTTTCATTCTAATGCAAATCTGAGTGTTTTTATTAGGTTGTATTTTTCTATGTATATATACAATTTCAAAATACTATGATTGGGTAAACTGAAAAATGTAAGTTTTGATTTGATTCTGATATTTAGAATTTTGGAATAAAATACCTCTTAATCAACAGGGATTTTGTCGTAGGCTTGTTTTTGGTTTTTTTCTTAGGTGTGTTTTTTTAAATGCATTTAATTCACCAGAAAATGTTTTATAGTATACGTTTGTACTCCACAGTTATGTGCTAAATTCAGAAACATCACATTTACACAATTTTTACATTCTCACCTCAAGTGGCACATGTTAACCTTGAGTCAAAAAATTTTGTAATCACAAGGAAGGAAAAGGATCTAGTCACAGACTATATTCTGCCACCAGAAAACTGCTTTCCAACAGAAATTCCTACGTACCAGAAATAAATATTTTAGATTTTATAGCTGCCACATTGCTGTAGAAAATGGTGACATCTTGACCTTTGGTTAGAAAAATTCTCAGAGAGCTGGAGTTTCTTTTCTTGTTGTAGTATTAGTCTAATTTTATCTCAGCGTTACATTTTTTCTGATTACCAGTCATGCTCACCTGTGTGAGTGGGGTCACAGTAATATTTTGTGGCACAATAAAGGCATCCGTGTGTCTGTTTCATTGATAAAACAAACAGTGAGAAGTAAATGTTAGTGCTTGTGAACACTAGAAAAACTCCAAACCAGGGAGCTCCCTGACTTGCTAGCAGAGAATTTGTTAACCTAAAGAAAATAGTAATAAAGGACATGGAAAAGATGAAAAACTGATATTTGTGGTTTAATTAACAGCTTCACTGATCTCACAGTAGCTGCACCTAATGTGTGTAAGAAACATGACAGCAGCAGTCAGAACATGGCTTTTAACATTTGTTCAATACACCCTGCAGCCAACACAGGCCTAGTTCTTGTTAAATAAGATACCTGCAGCTAGTTAGCAGCACAGCGATCACTGCATCTGCCTAGCAGTTCCAAGTTAATATATTATTATTATTGAGAAATTAGTGCCAGCAGCTGTCTCGTTACAGGAACAAGGCAACAGAGTCATTTTTCAAATTCCCATCTGTCATAGGTTAGCAAGCATAGTCCCGGAAGGGACGTCCTTGCTAAGGGGTGCTTACAGTTTCCTCTGGGAACTGATAGAACCTATCAGCTGGCCAGTTTGAATATGGACAATTCTCTAAGCCACTTAAAGTTGTGATCACCTCTGTGATCCACATTTAAGAATAGGCAAACTCCCCCTCCAAGCTCTCTCTCGTTTCCGGTGCTGGCACAGGTGGCTGCGGGCCCCGTGTGGGGGACAGCGGGCCCGGCCAGGCCCTGCTTGGGCCAGGCCGGGCCGGGCCACGGCCATCCTGGAGCTGATGGACCTGTTCCAGCCATGGAACCCCCCCCACTGCCTTGCCGTGGGCAGCCGGAGCGGCTCGGCTCTCCCCCCTCTCCACTGCGATAAGAAAGATTCAACATTCCAGCTGCAAAGCTGCAAGGCCGAGGTGAGATTAACCCTTTTTATTGCTGTGAAGAGCTGAAAACCTGAGGGAAGAGAGAGAGGAGATGCTTAAAGCTGAAATTCTGTTGTGAAGCTATGATATATCAGAGTATCCTGTTGTAATTCCATGAAGATATGGGGGGTGGAGTGTTCAACTCGTGAGCAAAAGCACCTGCGCTGAGATAGGCAGATGCTGACGCAGCTGTAATTTCATGAGAAGTTTGGACAGGGAGAGATGAACCAGATGAGGACTTTTGCTCCAAACGGGAAAGGAGAAAACCTCAGTCCCTAGAGATGCTCCCAGAGATAGTCCTAAAGATGAAGGTGATGAAGACCCTTTGCTCCCAGGGAAGGAGAAGGGCCTCTGTTTTTGTTTCTGAATGGCTCGACCTTAAAATTGTACCCCAAAAAACTTCAAGAGTGGACCCTCGAAAGCAGTTGTGGGAAAAGCTGCAAGTCGGGGGAAAGGACTCACACGCAGGCAGAGAGACTCCTCTTCCTAAATGGACTGAACAATATTTGGAAGTGGGCGGCTGTCTCGTTGTGATACTGTTCTCATAGCATGAGCAAGAAGAGACTTCTCTTTCTAAATGGACTGAACAAGGTTATTATGGAAGTGGTAAACAGACTGAACATCTTAAGGGTTGTCTTTTCACATTGTCAGTGGGAGAAGGGAGGAAGGTGGGGGGAGGAGGAGAGTTCTGAAGGTGGTATAATTTTTTTTTCTTCTTTTAGGTCTGTTAATAAACTTCTTTATATTCTTTCAAGTTTGGTGCCTGCTTTGCATTTCTCCTAATTCTTATCTCACAGCAGATAAACAGTAATGAGTATTTTGGACCAAACCACTACACTAAATTGGTGTTTCTGCCCGGTTACAAACCGAACCCGCGACACCATCTTACGGTATAGCCACCCCAGATAAAATGATGGTCCTTGTCTTAAGGTAATTTGTATTTGCACAACTCCACTGGAGCTATGCTGCTGTACTTTGACTCCTTGCACACCTGAATGATACTTTATTGTGTGCTTTGATCATTAGTTCGTAAATGAATTGCTAATACATTAACACTTTATTACATATTAGTACTTTAATATTTTTAAATTGCCAGTTCAGGCATTCTCAAGAACATGGTGAACAATTGAAAATACTTTTTCAAAGAATTTATATGAACTTCTTGTCAATATATTGTCTGATATTCATAAAGAATTAGGGTTAGTGCTGTCAGCTGCCCATCTTCTCACAACGTATTTCACAATCACTCTGTTCTGCTGCATCTTTCTGATAAACCTTTTGAAAGTTTGGTGCTGAATTATCACCCCTCTTGACAAACATACAGGACATGCTAAGACTGAGTTTACAGGACACAAAAGCACAACACAGACCTCGAAAATGTGAGAAGCAAAAGAATATTGACAGTAAAATACCCCATTCCTAGTGTTGATAATTTCACATGCAGACCAGGCCTGTGTTGTACTGCTTTTGAGAGAGTTTTGCAGAATCCATATAGATTGACATTTCTGTGTCATTTGTGCACACATTTTCAGCCCTGCCACAACAGCAGATGCCATGTTCAGTGGTTAATGACAATGGTTGTAATTTGGTTTTAGTTTGAAGAGTGTGTAGCAACCTTTAGAGACTGCAGGAGGTACTGCTGGACACAATTCCTCAAGGAAGCACTCATGTAGACTCATGTAGTTGAAATTAGTTACTACCAGCTTCTATCTCTTCAAAGAAAATTTGTTTAAGAAGACATAATTCTGACTGTGATTATATTTTTGCTGAAATTAATGTTATTATGTACTCTAATTTTTCTTAGTAATTTCTCTAAATGTAGTACAGACAATTAATTTCCACATGTGTGATTCCCCTTTTGGAGGCATTTTCAAGAGAGCTTTTATCACACATTGAATCTTGGGGATTTTTTTCCCCCAGAACTTTATAAATAAATAATTGTGCATACTCACATCATCAGCATTAATTTAAAATGTTCCATCTGCCGAGTTGGTTCAACTATTCATCTCCAAATAATTTATATCCTGTTAAAAGCTCATGCCTACAAACATTTGGAAATGAATGTGTGATCCACCCTTTCTCAATGCTTTTCTCAAATTTGTCAGTCACCAGACAAATCCATGAACGAAGGAAGCTCACAGCAGTAGCAAGTTTTCTGTAGGCCCCTTTCTTCCACCTGAGACCACACACAGTTGCAGGGAATCCAGAATGAATTCAGCCCTAAGAGCGGCTGTGCAGGAACAGCCGCTTTTCCTTTGCAGTGCCCACATAAAAGGTTGAAATAGGAAGCTGGGTGAGAGGATGTTAATTAAGCAAATAGGCACTGAGCATGTCTGCTGAACTAAAAAGAGAATTTGTTTTCTTTATGAGCTGCTGGAGGAGTTTCACATCAAATAAATGATTGGTTTATTTGTATGGCTCTTGTGTTCCTTTGCTTTCTTTCAAGCAAGGTCCTGTCAAATGAAATCAGGTTTTCATGGCAAAGATTTTTTTGGTGCTGATGAAAAAAGAGATTGACAATAAAGGAAAGCTTTACTGTGGTTCTGTGAAAGGTTGAGAAGTACCTGCTGAGGAGGATGTGCATTTCCCACTGCAGCATTACCCTGCGAGGAGTGACTGTTCCAAAATGGTGCCAATGAACTATCAGCAACTGCAATAAAGGCAAATTGTATTTTCTGTGTCAATCCCAAATCTATTTCAAGTCATTGTTAATGGCAGTGAATTAATTACATTGTACTGTATAGAATGGCACTAAGGCATAAGGAAAAATATATTAGATTTTCTTCAGATTTTATAAGAGATATGTTGAAAATATGCACAGTAACCTCTCAGCTCTTTATTTCAGAATGGGGAAATTTACATCCCACTATAGTTTGTAACTCTATTCCTCTGTTTCTGCTTCAATGAAGAAATATTCTGTGATCTGAAAACTACAGGATTTGGCCTGGTATGTTACAGTGTCTAAAATAAATCTTTTATTTGGTTATCTTTGTTTTATTAAAAGGCAATTCAAGCAATTTTGTACTTTTCAAAGAAGTTTCTATTCACTATTTCAACATACACTGAAAATTTAATATTATCCTGTTCTGTAAGTTCTTACAGTGAATGGGATGTTGGCCTCACTCAAATCACAGCATGGGCACGCTCATGCACCCCAGTGTGAGATCCCTGTGAGGTGATCCCATTGTGTGCTCAGCTCTCAGCCATGCAGGTGGCTGCCTGCTCTGGGTCAGTTTGATTTGTCCAGATGTGCTGCTTTTCCTCAGGTTTTGGGTTTTTTTTCAGCCTTATCTGCTGTGAACAACTGCAGTGGTTTTTCCATTATCTCCGCCTGGGCTGTGTCTGAACATCCAGCTCCCTCAGCCCCTCCTCACCAGGCCTGTGCTCCAGTCACTGTGACAGTCTTCAAAACAGCATTAGTATCTCCTAAAGCTTCGATTCTACACACTGGCATCTCTCTGCCTTATGTACATGTTTACTCCTATTGGCAGTTCCTGATATCAAACAACTGATAAACAATATAGAGAATAAAAATTTTTAGCTGTCCTGAACGTATTTTTTAGACTTAAGGATGCACATAAGTAAAATTGGAATGCATGTACATGTGTGAACGTGAGTCCAGAGAAGGGCAACAGAGCTGGGGAAGGGGCTGGAGCACAAGTGAGGTGAGGAGCAGCTGAGGGACCTGGGCGTGTTTATTCTGGAGAAAAGGAGGCTCAGGGGAGACCTTACCGCTCTCTACAACCCCCTGACAGGAGGGTGCAGCCAGGAGCCCGGAGGGGGGAGGACTCTGCTCCCAAGGAATCGGTGACAGGACGAGAGGACACAGTCTTAAGCTGTGCCAGGGGAGGTTCAGGTTGGATCTTAGGCAAAGTTTCTCTCACAGAAAGGATGATTAGACATTGGAACGGGCTGCTCAGGGAGATCGTGGAGTCACCGTCCCTGCAGGTGTTTCAGGAAAGACGGGACGTGGCACTCAGTGTCATGGTCTAGTTGACAAGGTGGTGTTGGGTCCCAGGTCGGACCCGACGACCTCGGAGGTCTTTTCCAGCCCAATCGATTCTGTGGTTCTGTGAATGTGATTCGGTGATTCCGTGGCTGCCAGCGTCAGAGCGAGGGCGATGTTGGGGTTACGCCGGGCAGTGCGGCCCCGGAACGCGCCCCGGAACGCACTCCGGCACTGCCGGCGACAAGCGCCGGGCGCAACGCCAGCGCTGCCGCCTCGCAGGGACGACGTCCCCCGGCACCTCCGAGAGGTGGCCCCGCCCCGCCCCGCCCCAGCCCCGCCCCGGCACGTCCGTGGGCGGGCGGGCGCTGCCGCCGCAGAGCCGCCGCCGGGGCCGCGGGTGCGCAGCGCTGCGCCGGCCTCCCGCAATATGCCTCCGCTGCCCTCGGGCTGCTCGCCATGCCGGGCACCTGCGAGCGCCTCTCCGCGCTGCTCCCGGGGCTGGCGGCCGCGCTGCTGCCGCTGCTGGTGATGCTGATGCTGATGCTGGGGCGGCCGCCCCCCGCCGCCGCCGCCGCCACCCGCCCGCAGCAGCAGCGAGCGGCGCTGCCCGGGGGCGCCCCCGCCGCGGCACCAGGTACCGACCCCTCCCCTGCACCCACCTCCCCTGCGGGATGGCTCCGCTCTCCCCCGGGCTCTGCTCGCCCGGGGAACCCCGGCGTTTGCGCCGTGCGGGCAGCGGTCCCGGATTCGAAAATGAGCGGCTGTGGTTTGGCTGGAGCGGGATCCATGTTTGGAATCCGCGGGTGTGTGCGCGGCCGCGCCGGGATGTGGCCGGGATGGCCGGGAGCGCCCCGGGGAGCGGGCACTGACCTGCACGGAGGTGCGCCGTCGGGCGCCCGGAGCGCGGCCTTGGGTAGTGGGGCTCCAGGGATTCCTGTTGGCTGGCAGGAATCTCCACAGGGAGATAGCCGAGCGTCCATGGAATATAAATATATATGTCATAGACATGTATTTATTTCTGTGTATATTTGTATCACTTTAAAAATAAACCAGCTGATTTCGTGTGCGAGCATCTTGAGCCTGTCAAATGCGTGATGGGGCTGATGAGCTCGTTAGTTTTTGCATCCCCTCTGCAGAATGGATGATACATTGCTTATCCAAGACCACGAAAATAATGTGCTTATTTCAACTTCAGGCCTTAGTTTTGCAGTCAAATATTTGAGGCTACCTCTTTGCAGAACCAGAGAAAATGATAAGGTGTCTGTACTGTCATCTCGTTTAAAAAAAATATGTGTATAGTCTGAAGTTTAGTGGCTCAAACGACGATAAACCCAGCATCAGTATTTTTCTTGACATACTGCCTTTCACCAAAGAATTTCAAGATGGTTTCAAACATGAATTATTTAAGACCTTTTAACACCAAGGCTCCTTTTTGGCATATCACTGGAGCATATGTTTCATTTTTAGCATATAGGCATGCTTCTGTTTCCAGTTGACTTCAGGAAGGTATAAAATGTGCTTAGTTTTAGGCAGATGGTTAATATTTTCCTGAATTGAAGCCAATTTACAAAGCTGCTGAAGTATATTTGTTAATTAGGAAAGCAAAGATATTAAATTACAGTATTTGCTTGCAACTTCAAGGTATAGAACAAGTAACTAGATTTGGTAGAATACGAACAGAGTCTTAAATTTTTCCTTATACACTCTTAAAATGCCCCAGTTTGCTCTTTAGGTCTTCTTTGTGGGGGGTTGTGTTTGTGTTTTTCATTATTTTCCAAACATTAAAACTGTAGCTAGCGTTTTGAAGAAAGACATTTGATGAACATCTTGGTCCTTGTTTTTCATTTTCACTGATGATTTTTCATTAGTTTGTTTCTTATCATACTTTTAGTAGAATATACCATTAATCACCATCAAACACCACTTAAAAGGCATTGGCAGCATTTCTGACTTAGGCAGTGAACATTTTGCTCATTAAAAATTGAGTGGCAAAAAAAAAAAAGGACAGTTTTTCTAATTCAATGATCCTCTTTGGTTTCAGGTATTGATTTCTTTTCAAGAAGCTCTGTTACCTTATCTCCTTCAGCCCTGGCCAAGGTCTTTGTTGGTATCTAACATTTTGATGCCTGTTCTGTTGGCTCGCTGTTGTTGTTGCAGACTCACGTGCCCAGTTCTTGCTGCTTTCTTTTATTTGCGCATTTGGCATCATGGGTTCTGAGGTATGAGAGTCCGGAAAGTGTCTTCTAGTCCACAGCTTTCGTAATCAGTAGCAATTTCTGAATGTTAAAAATTATCATTTGAGTTGGTTGTCAGCATTTGTTTACGTTATGCTTAAATACAGTTAAAGATTTATTTCACTTGTTGGCTGGATTTCTAAATGATCTTGATTAATTTTTTCGTCTATAAAAACTGAAAAAAACCAATGGTGGACTTTGAAAAAGATAAGCTAATTACTGCTCTGAAACTTTACTTATTCTGAAGAAACTACTAAGCACCTTTGTTTTTCTGCATGGTATTTCAGTAAAGCATGTAAGTAATTTTTGCTTTATTGAAATTTTTGACATTTTTTAAAAGGAGAGTGTGACTCCAGATGTATATTTAATGGATACTAATGTCTTTTTATGTTAAATTATCATTTGATGGTTTACAGCTGACAGGTAGGCAGGATAAATGGCTGCTGCCTTTCCAGCAGAAGACTGGCAGCAGAGCAATCCCCCAGGGCAATGCTCTGGAGAGGCCGCTCCTGCAGCTGCAGGTCCTGCGCTGGGAACTGCCAGGCAAGCAGCGGCTTCTGCAAGTGAGGAGGAGTCTGGCTGAATTTAGGTTTGTGCAGTGTGTTTGTGATCCCAGTGCTACTACAGCAAAGGAGGCTTATCCTCCCTGGCGAGGGAGGGTGCAGAGCTGGGGCTGGAGTTCACAACCTGCTGTCACTTGACGTTTGTTCCTGTATCGATGGCCCTGTTCTGTCGAAGCTCATTATACCGTTTTACAGATCAATTCCCTCCTGGATTAACTGACTTCTGCCAGTGTAATTATTGTGCTGTCTGAGGAGAGATGCTGAAGTCAGCACAGCTGTGTGTAGTGTCTGGGGTGCACACTCTGTGGTGACATGGAAGTGCAGTGGTGAGAAGGTAGTGGCACATCGTGACTGAGAAGGGTTTTTTGTTCATCTCTTTCTTTTCCCCTAGGAACAACAGCAAACTTACCACTGGCAAGAGAAATAAGTGAATTCTTTAACAAGGCAGAGAACACATACAAGAGGCACCCAGTTCATGGAGTTATTCTGACTCATCTCATCTAACATATACAGGCATTCTTTGAAATTAAAAAAGAAAATTAAAAAATTGGAGAGAGAGAGAGACAGCCCTCTCTGGTTAGGGTGGTGATTGCTGGAGTGGAGAACCTGCCTTGGTTCTTCCTTATTCATAGTGATTTTTTGCATTTTCCATGTGGCAGAAATCTGGGCTCTGGTGTGCAGTAGCAATTGAAGAGAAGCCGCTGGGAGCTTCAGATATTCATCATTGAGGTCAGCGGGCTTGAGGCCAGAATTCAGTGAATTATTCAGTCCTGGCTCAGATCCATGCAAATCTGGTTTTCTTTTCCATTTTCCCTTTTCTTTATCTTTATTGAGGTGCGTTCTTTATGGGAGCTGAGGGTTATGTTCTTTAATTCTCATGAGACTTGGGATATCTTGATGTGGGGCATTGTTTTCTCTTTATAATGCAGATATTGTGCTATAAATAGAGCAGAGACCACTAATTGAATAAGTGATAGTTATTTGCATCAGCTCTGTGGCAGATCTGACATGTACTGAATGAACAACATGCTTTGCAGAAAAAGCAGCTGTGTCAGTGGAAGCTGTCACTTTACATGGGGTGACATACAGCATCTTCACGTTCGAGGTTTTTTACCATGTTGAGATGTTAAATTAGACTTGAAACATGTTTTAAAATAGGTGTTTTTTTCAAGTGTGGGTAGTCCCTGTACCTTTTGTAATCCCAGCATGAACAAGAAAAACCTTGCCATGTTTTTTTTGTAGACCATGACCAATCTGCCCCGCAATCCAGAATTCAAGGAAAAAGGAGTTTATTTTGCTTTGGTATATTTCCTTTTTTTAGGCAGATGGCTTTGCATGAGATGGGGAGATTAGCTTGGTTCTGTAGGGTGAAATTCAAAAGCTGTAGCAGCTAACAGTGGTGCTGAACAAAGGAGAGGGGGGAGTTGGAATTGCTGTGTGCATTTATTTGTTAATACACAAACCCCTGTTTGTAGAGACAGATGACATAAATATGTGATTGTTGACAAACCCAGAAGAAAATTAGAGATTACTTTTTTTACCTGCTGGAGACAAGTACACTGCCTGGATGCTGCTTGTGGAATTTGGTTCTGAGGCCATTTCTCAGTACTGTCTGCCTGCATGTGATGATGAGTGGCTGCCTAATGTGAAGCCGTGTTGTAGACAAGTCGTTTCCAGTTCAGACTTTTCTAAACTCTTTTGTATGTTGTCTTATTCTTCCTGACCATTCAAGAAGGAGAAAACTTTCTCATGCTTCCTTTTTATTTGAGGTACTGAAAGAGAAATATTTCTCCAAAACAACGATGTGTGGACTTACTGCTTTTTTAATTGTGGTGTTCCATGTTTTTTGCCGTAGAATATTTTTCCTGATGACTTGTAATTTTGTGCGTAGTTGATACTTAGGTATTTAGACTAGCATTTGGTTATCTCATTATGTTTATCTGGGTTTGAATTTGAGCAACAATACATAATAATGCACTTAAAAAAACCCAAGGTGTAGTGTGACTGGCTTTTTTGTCACTTGATGGAACAATCTTTATGGTTTACTGTCTCCAAAGTCACTGGATTGGGGATTAGTATGGCAGGATTAAATTCGGTTTTGTTTTGGAGCTTTTGTTGCAGTCAGATACCCCAAGAAAATGAGTGAGGAATTAAAAGCTGTGTGGGAGATTCTTTAGCATTCCAGTAAGGAAGGGAATTCAGTCATTTTCATGGCTCAGTGATTATGTAGGATACAGTTCCTGCTCAAGAAGCCAGGGCTGTCTGAGTAGAGACTTCTGATCAGAACTGGCATTATTTATTTTGTACAAGCAGCAGCACAACCCTCTTTTCCTGTAGATGCTGGAATGTAACTGGTGTCAGGGAAAAAGTTTCTTTTCAAGTTAGAAGTGTTACATGCACACCCCAGACAAAAAGTTTAGTGCAAGCAGCTAACTCCACCTATAGAAATAAGCTCAGAAAATGGCTTTTGATTTGCTGTTCATTTTTGCCAGGATTCCCAGCCTTTGGTATTTATAATAATGGCTTCTCAGCTAGGTGAGAAAGAATGCAAGACTTAGACTTGTCCTGATTTATTGGAGATGATGTTCTTAAGAGTCTGAGCTGTTCTAAGACTTAGTAATGCAACAAAATATCAGCAAGGGCATTAGGACACTGAGAGGGGATAAAGCATCTGCAGTTTGAAATGGGAATGAATAAGGAAAAAAGAAATATTCATAGATGCACCTGCTCCAGGATATAGGTCACTCAGTTACTAATACAGGAAAAAGTGGAGTTTGGGGTTTGTCGTGGTAAAGCACACATGAAAAAAATATGTGCTGTGTTTTTTATTTCAGGAAGAGAATCTGCATAAACGTACTGAGGAGTTCTGAAGAGTACGAGATCTCTCCTGAGCTGAAAGCTTGCTTTTATTGAAGCCTGTAATACTTTATACAGCATCATGCTCTATACTTCAGAAAGCTAGATTTCAAGAAACTTGTCTTGATGGTAGCTTTCATTATAAAGAACTGAGAGAGACAATGTGTTTTAGCATCCATGGAATCAGGGCCCATGGTTACATGGTCAGAAGTGGCAGGAAACAAGGGATAAATGATGGCAGGAACTGACACCTATTCCAAGGTGGTAGTTTTTGCAGTTCTTATTTGTTTTGCTAAAGTTTGCTTCTTGTCAGTCTGTTGGCAGAAAGTACACCATCAAAGGCCAATTGCTATGCAAAAACATTCACAGAATTACTATCAGGCTGAGAAAAAGGCAGGTTGAGAATTTGGAATGCAGCTGCTATCTGGGTCACTGGGGATCTGTAGCATGCTTTCTCTGTGAACTAGCTCAGTAGATGAAGTCTTTGAAGACACAGGCAAAGATCTGAGAGGAAAGTTTATTCAAAATAAACTTAATTCTTGGTGTGTCAGACTTAGCAAAACAGCACAGGTTACTTTGTTGTCTTGAAAGTTGCATATTTTTATATCACTGTATCCTTCTGTAATGAATAGGGATTTGAGGCACAATGTGACAGAGTAAATGTGTCCTCTTTATTACTCCTGATGCTGTGTCTCATTCCTAATTCATAGATTTTTGCATCTGGGGTGCTGTAGGAGCACCCAGGTTCTGTGATCAACAATTTCCCTTGAACCATCAGAGCTAGTGTACTCTCAAGTAACTCTTCTGTGCTTAGTAGGTTGAAACCAGCAGGTCTAGTTCCTCCTGCCTAATCCTGGCTTGCCAGGGGTGTCCCAGCACAGCTCCTGCGTACTCCTAGCCTCCACCTTCCACACATGGCCTCAGGAAGTTGTATTCAACAGGCTGCAAAGCAGCTGTTACATTTCTTGCTTTGCTTCTCTGGCACTAGTTGTAGCAGAAAGCACGAGGTTTGAGAACACTTTCCCTGCTAGCACACGTTTGAGGGGAGGATGTGAGTGTTCTCAGCTTCACAATCAGCAGTAGGGAAGTATATTTGCTGAGAGAACCTGTGCTAGGGAATTCGGGGTTAGAAAGTTGAAGAGAATGAATTCGTCTTGCAGAGGTCCTTAAGCCCAGTGTTCAGTAGGGCAGATTTTACTCAAGATATACTCAGTTGGAATAGGCATTCCAGATCCATTCAGGAGCAGAGCTGGGTTCCTGGGAAGGGGCAGTCTTTCCAAACTCTGAGCCTGCAGCACAGAGCACGTGCTGGTGCATCCCCACCACATCTCCCTTTCACAGCTACCACAGACACACGCTGTACGGAGGGCAATCTTTGTGCAGTTTGCTGCCCTGTCATTTTGGGGGGATTTGGGTCAGGAAGGGATGACTCTTAGATCTTCCATATGAGAGAGCACACATGGACTGTAGTGTGAACAGGTTCTTGTGACTAGAGCAGCATCAACAAGGATGGTCCTGTGTGTGGAGGACCCTCCAAAGCACCACGTACCTTAACACAGCTTCTCAGGCAGAATGCAGGGCAAATGTGTGGCACCAGCAGTTCTGTCCAGTAAAAAATCATATGCTGTGAACTTCACAAGCAGCTGTCAGTAGTTTGTAGAGGATGTGGAAAAAGCCTCCTCGTGTCTCAGGTTGAGCAGCTGCCCTAAATTTGGAAATTACTCTGCGTGCCCTCTGACTGTAAGCACATTGTGTGCATTCTTGTAAACACCATAGTGACAGGTCTGCAGCTCATGACACTTGCATGGCATCATCCTGGTGATGTGTGGCGTTGTCTGGTGTAGCTCCTGGAAGCCACCCTGTGTGCCCTGCTGGGGTGGGCAGGCCTGGGAGTGATGTTCTTGCCTGTCTGTGTGTGCATAAGCCCCCGAAGTCTCACCAAGGGCAGACATGAACCCTTATTCTTTCCCCTCAGTTTCTTGTCCTTCTTTATCTTCCCTGATTATGCTTCATCACATGGACTCATAGAGAGTCTCTGCTGTCTGAAAGAAATCAGACTTCAGGGCACAATTGTCACAATGTGGAAATGAGACTATTGAAGGAGATGGGTTACAGGGTCAGTTCCTCCTGCTGGACTTCCCACATGACCCTTTCTCTGGCATTCCACATTTAGTGTTGATAGTGCCAGGTACCTGAGAAACTGCAGTTCTACCGAGGGAAGAGGCAAGAGGTAGCCTCTCATTGAGATCACATGAAATAAATTATGGCTTGTGGTGGGTTAAAGAGCAAAAAAAGATTTTGTCCCTCTACCTTCTGATATTCCCTGTCCCATTTTGAAAAATCTTGTGGTTTTGGTGTGGGTCTTACCTGAACCACTGGCAGCTATAGCAAGTTAAGCTGCATGACAGCTGTGGTGGGGAATGTTGGGGGTTTTTGTGTGTGTTGAACATGATGCAGTGCTTGTAGGTGTGAGTGTGAGGCACATATTGATCTGTGTGCATTAGGAGGTCATGAAGCAGAAGAACAGAGAGAATCTCAGAGCCACTTCAGCATGTCCCCTGCACACTGTGGTTGAAAGCCATTATTGATGTGACCACTGCACCCCAAAAGTGCTCTCAGGTGTGTGGAGTTTCATTCGATTAATGAGGGCTTCAGCCTGTGCCTCTGAGTGTTGGCTTGGATGCTTTTACTAAACACAGTGTGGTTATAGGCAGATTAACTGGAGCACTAACTCATTATGATGCAGCTTATTTTGGAGGAAAGAGCTGAATTTAGGTGGGTTTTGTTTGTTTGGGTGTTTTTGTTCATGTGTTTCAGTGTGGTTCCTAATAGTTCATCTGCTTCTTCTGAAATGTTTTCTTGTATTTCACTTACTTTTATTTTTTTTATTTCTCATGAATCTTTTACCTGTATTCAATGCTTGAACTTTCCCACTGGAGTGTGCATGTAGCTTTCAGGGTTTGTGTTGTAGGTTATTTTAGTTTCAGATCTGAGCAACCCTTTCATTACTCAAACTGATTTTAGTTTCAGAATCATTGGTATTACTGTTTTCATTTACTGCAAGTGTTATTGAGTAAGGCCATGCAAGATGAAGTATACCTTTTCACCCTATTTCCATAATGAAGCATGGAATTTGCATCAGGTTGTGAGCCCTAGATTATCATAGGATGGTGTACTCCTGGCAAAACTTTCAGACAGATTTGCTAAATGTATTAAGATTAGCAGCTGAAATAAACCAATCAAGTGAAGATGATACTTGTTGGTTTTATTTTCTGTGACTTGAGAGTAACTGAGGATCTGGAATCGGGTGGGTGTTCAGGCTGGAGGGGCCATCAGAGGCATTCTTAAAGCAGGGTTGGCTCTGAATTCCGACCCGGGAGCTCTTTCCTGCCAGGCCATGAAAGGCTTCAAGATTGGGGAACGTCTCTGGGCAACCTATTCCAATGATTGTTTATCCTTAGAGAGAAAAGAAAATCCCTCAGGTCCAGTCAGATCCTTCCCTGCAGTTGGTGGCTGTTGCCCTTCATTACCCTGCCCTGCATTTCGACAGAGCACTTGGCCCTTTATCCCTGGTAAACACCTGGGTGTGGGAAGGCTGTTGTGTAGGGCCCCCAAAGCCTTTCCTTTGCAAGGTTAAACAAGGCTCAGGTCTTTCATGTGCTTTCCCCTAATGCATGCAGATTGGAACAAAGTGGAGTTACACCCTCTGCTGCAGATTTGGGGCTGTTTCATAAATATGCATACAGTTGGCTCAGTCTGCTGAGATAGATAGCAGTGTGTAGCATGGTTATGAAACTTGGCAAGACACCAAATCTATTATTATTAATGACTCTCCATGGGCAAGGCTTCCAAAGGAAACCAGTAGGAACATTCTCAGGGAAGTTATTTTCTGTGAGGTAGCAAATCTGGTTGATGATTTGTATGTGCTAATGTGAGCTAAACTGGAGAGAAGGTCAGTGGTCTCAAGATATTTGAAAATATTGGCCATTTTGCTGGGATGAAGAAGGACATGCTTGCCCTCTCCACCTATTATAGAATCTAATGGAATTATAAAAAGTTTTTCATGTAATTGTGGAAAACATTTTTCCTCTGTTTTGAAGCATTTCATTAAGTGACTGAACAGGAGCAATGAGTGGTTTTATGTTGGGTAAATGCAGAATTTCAGTAGATTTTGGAACAATAAAAGCTGTTAATAACATGAATTGTGGCTTGTGATAAATATCACAGGAGCTTATTCCATTGTTTCTGGGAGCAAAGGAGAAAACTTACTCTCACTGGGCTGCAGTAGAGATTTTCTTTGGATTACAGACCACTGATGTTGGGAAAATCCTCTAATTAAATTCAGCAGAATAGAGACCCAGCAAAACATTTGTGAGATCCTGCATAGCTAGGGTGCAGCATTGGGCAAAAGAATCTGTCATGCCTGTTTGCCTCTTAATTAGTTGTCAGGTTCCTTTCCCCCCTTTTGTGTTTTTGTTGGGTGTTTCTTCTTAAGCACAGTAGAGAAAACCTGTCCCTCAACAAGTTTGCTGGATTCTTCAGCGTTCCATGGAGCAGATTGTCCCAGCAATACTTAAGTGCATTTGTTTTCCCCCAGTCCAGCTGGCACAATCTCAGAGGTGCTGAATGAATCTTGAGTATTTGGGGGGAAGAAGAAAGTGTTTACTGCCCCATTTTTAGCCTCGGTGTCAATAAAACCATTTCCATCGTCCTAGAAAGATTTCCATGGTGCTAAGTTGTTTTCCAATTACTCCATACAGGACTTGGGCCAGTTGCTGAGAAGGGAGAACTTGTTTGTGCTGGAGACAACACAGCTGGGGCTTCAGCTGGCTCCTGGAGCACTTCATCCAGTGAGGAGCTGTAGCCAGGCAGTAATGATTCCGAGCAGCAGTGGCTGAATCGTTAATG
This sequence comes from Corvus moneduloides, assembly GCF_009650955.1. Lineage (NCBI taxonomy): Eukaryota > Metazoa > Chordata > Aves > Passeriformes > Corvidae > Corvus > Corvus moneduloides. Next base: position 6,918,049 of record NC_045482.1, read on the forward strand.
TGCTCAGCACTGACACTTACCTGGATGGCATCCATGGGTGCAGAGCAGTTACATTATTGTGGTGCAGTCTTGACTCCATTGTTTTGCTTTAGCCTGTGATCTGCTTTGACAGAACTTCCTCTTTTTTGAAACTTTTTTAAACTCTGAGGAATAAGACTTAAAATAAGTAGGAATCTGCAGTAATTTTTCTAGTACCTGATGTTGTATTCATTGTTATTTTGTGATTTTTGATAATTCACTTTATGAAACTCAACTTTAATAAAAATTTCTATATGAAAGAGACTGTAGCTTGTTGGGTACTCTTGTTTTGTTGCTGCAATATGGATTTCCTAATTCTTGTAATAAAAAATTCCCATTCCACATGTACAGAGGTACCCTTAGGAAATGTTGTCCTGCAAACTTTAAATTCGATTTTCTCCATATATGCCTTTATACCGTGGCCTTCCTCCAAGGGATTAGAGAATCTTTTCCTGCAGGTTAAAGATAGATATTTGTAATGTTCCAGCAATGTCTTTCTTGAAGGAGTAGTATGAGATTTTGCAGCTTGAGGGGAAGAAAAGTATTTCCAGACAGGAGTAGTGACCAGTGTGTTATTGAAAAATATCTCTGAATGGAACAGTAGTTGTCCTTTGCAATTAGTGAGTAACATGCCCTGATGTTTGAATTTCTGCTTTGTGGGGTGCATTATGCCATGGAGTCTGTGGATGCGTATCTGTCTTAGGGTTTCACAGCATTAAATGTCATGTTTGAACAGGTGCTGCTTTGTTTTCCTGTGGTTTTATTTCCTCCTTCTGTCAAATTACGGGGTTGTCAAATCAAGGAAATTGCACAGTTTTTTTTCAGCTTATTCCAGTCACAAGCCACCACTAGGAATTTCACAAGACAAATCCTGTACCTGACCCATTAAGATAAAAAAAACGAGATGATTCATGCTGCAAGGATACTGGAATATTCTTTCTGTCCAAGTGTATTGACTGTTAGAGGGCAGGTTTGACAAATCGTTAGATTTGTCTATAAGAAATGGTCTCATTTTGTCAAGATGCTGCTGCTGACTGATTTATTTTTGCTGTTTAAATGATGGAGGTTTAATTGTAAAGTCCCTGAGTGGGAAATGCATGTTTTTGGCTTATCCTCTAATAGGCACTTCCCTGTTTTTCTTGAAGGTGTGTAATATAGTGTGGGGTTTAAGATAGCATATTTAAAATAGAGTATTATGAAGATTTTAATATTTCCCTTCCTACCTTTTTCCTCCAATATTCTGTAACAAAGTGTCAATTTTTAATATTTTCATTCTGTGAACTCTAATGCAAGGTAAAATGATACTGGCAGTGATTTAAAAAAAAATGAAAGAGCAGCATTACAGGCTTAGTATTAGCCAGTAAGTAAACTGAAATGAAAAAAATAGCCTTATAATGGCCTCTTAAATGTCTGGGCAAAGCTGTTTTATTTTGCACGTTTCAAGAGCTCTTGCTAGCATTTAGTTGCTCATTTTAATCTCTTTCACTTGCAAATTTATCTTAATTTGAAAGATTAGTTTTATTTAAGATTTTATTCTTGTAATATTAATAATTTATCTCACTTATCTCAAATTACAGAAGACGATATTTAAAATAAATGACTCCTAAATAATGAAGCTCTGCAGACTGCAGCGTTTCATCTTGTCTGCTGCCTATCTCCCTTGCCCCAGGAAGGTGAATTTCTGCTTCAGTGTTCCATAGTAACCACAGCTCTGAGAACCAGGGTGGCTGATTCAACAAAATAGCAGCAAATCAAAATGCAAAGTTGCTATGGTAATTGTGATTCTCATAGGTTTATTATGTCCTGCGAGTTCTCATGTTCTTTCTAGGGTGATGAAGCAGTCTGATTTTAATTTGTGAAGAAAGCATCTAATGGTGAAAAAAACATCTTGCAGCTCCTTACCAAATGAGCACCCTGCAGCAGTATATGCTATGCACTTAATATTATTCCAGTGAATTTTTTAAATGACATATGTATGCCATGCAGTGTTTAAAGGAATACAGGAAAAAAAATCCCATCTAACCTTCATGGCTGCTTTCCTGTATGAATTTCATGGCTCTCGCTTAGGTAGCCCATAAAAATATAGAACGGGGAATTTTCTTTCTATTTTCTATATCTTCCCAGGAGCACTTCAAAGTGCTTGGGAGTGTGTTCCCACTGGATAGGAGACTGAGTCGTTAGCAGCTTTATGGATTAGACTGATGACATTCTGCTGCAGTTCTTACAAGCAGGATCATTCCAGGAAGGTGTTCATTGATTATGCAGCAGTAATCATTAGGGATACAGCCTATGATCATCTGGTTTATTTTATTGATTTTGCAGGACCTTAATTTCATCAATATTTGGTTCCTATCAACATTTGTGGAATGATTGTCATGCTTATGCAGTTTATGCATCTGGTCTGAGATCTTGGGTGGAAGTGTAACCACTTCTAATGGTAGAACACAGCTGTTGGTTGTAGGAAAGAGTTATTTTTGTTTATTTATTCATTCAAATAACTCATCAGATCCATCCTCTCTTATATACAACAGATCTTCGGTTGAAAAAGCTGATAATTTGCCTATGCAATAGTACAGATTTTGGATACTGTGGCCATCCAGACTATAAAGTAATCCAAACCTATTAAAATAATTGCAAGCATTAAAAATTTGCTTCTTTTTTTTTTTTTTTTTTTTTTTGGAAATGTGGTGGGGTTTTGTCATTTTTTTTTTTTTAAATATGAAGTCAACGTAGTGCTGCAATCAGTACCTGTACAAGTGTGTCATGGAATGAGATGGATGGGAATTTAATGTCTGTTGGGAAGTACCAGGAGTGTCTAAAGTCTTTCTCATGTGTGAAAAATTACCTTATACTGGGCAAATATCACATCAAAATGTGGCAGCTCAAGTTTGCTAGAGTTGCATATTGGCCACATTTAGTCCTGATTAAATTTCATCGTTCCTTTAAGTTGCTTCTGAATTTGGAGGAACTGATTCCAAAAGTTGTGGGGAGAGCAGTTCATTGGTTTACACTGACATAATGCTTATTGACTACTTTGGAAATTCTTTCAGTGCCTACGTACTAATGAGGCATAAATTAATATTTTTCAACAAATATTTGAGGATAGGATTTCTATTAAGAATGTTTTGCAGTTTTCTTTATCTCTCTTCAAAAAACAAACCTCCTTTTCCTCTTGTTTGCTTAAGATTTGTATTTACATATGCACACACATCCATAAAAAATATAAACCTGTGAAGTATGTTTGTTTAAAAGGTAAATAATTATTCTGTTAAAGTGAAAGAAAATAATTATTCTGCTGAAGTGAAATGAAATTGTTGTCAGTAAATAAATGCAACTAATAATCTTTTTTCTGAAAGCATCAGTAAAATGCAGTGTTAATTCTATGTAAAAAGTGGTGCCAAGTCTATGAATACTTTTGCTGGGAAAAAATGGACAAGGTATGACTGAGGTAAGTATTCTATTTCTTTAGTGTGTTGGGGTTTTTTCTTTATTTATTTACTTTTGTTTCCTATCAAAATCCCTTCTAGAAGTTAAAAATGCTTTGTTCTTACTAGTGTAACACGTAACACTTGCTCCAGTGTGTCAGTAGACAGACAGCTTCTCCATACTGTCTGAGACAGTTTTATTATAATATGAAACTACATTTGGGCTCTGTTTTGAACTAAATTAATAGTTAGTCTTTGACCTACTAATTTATTTAGAATCTTGAAGTTTTCTCTGGATCATGCTAATTTCCCAGAGGCAAATCCCTGGCAGTTTTTTAGTCTACTAGATTAGAAGTGTCCCTTTAAAGTGCTCATCCTGATGGGTTCGATTCAATGCATTTAATTTCATGTAATACATTCACCACTCTTTTTAATGTGAGGCTTGCAAAAACCCTCGTCTTTAGAAAAGTATTGGTCTTTTTTCATGATCAGTGCTCTCTCACTGGCTAAAATCTTACAGGGACTCATCATCACAGAGATTACTCCAGGATGGATTGAATTGTGGGATGAAGGAGACTGAGCAGAGCTCTGTGAAGGAAAGAGGACAATATAGAAGGCAAGGGGAAATAGGAAGTGGGAAAGGGAGTTTTCAGAACACGATGAATGTGTAGAAATCAGATGTATTTTTTTTGAGATGACGGCAGATTGTTGGGTTTACATCTCTTCCTGCATTGTTAGTTTGTTCAGCTCTTAGCAGACATATCCAGTTGTTTCAAGAGATGCAGCCCCTCCTTGATGTGGCACTGAGGAGTCAGAGTAGCATGTGAAATGTGTTCTTAGGCTCTATTTTTAATTTTCCCAGTAAGGTGGGAGGAAGTGCCACCTCAATACTGTAGTGTGTGCTGAAATGATGCATATATTGACATGAATGAGCTTCTAGTAAATAATTTCCATTTCCTCTTAACCCATGTACAGATGCTTGACAGTTCTGGCACTGTGGTCTGTGCCTATCACAGCCATGCTGGTGAAATAAGGAAGTGTTTCTCTGTAACTGAAATAAAGCATTATTTGAAGCAAATGTAAAAGAATCTGTTTGAAAAGCTCTCAGTCAGACTATAATTGTTCTTTTTCCAGCAAAAGCTCACTTGAGCTTCTGATGTGTGACAAAGCTTAGGTAACAGTGTGTTAAATTTTTTAAAATTTCTAATCTGTTACAGTTTTTCTTGACTGTGAAGCACCAGCTTGGTGGAGACACCTAGATCTGACTAGATTGGGTTAAACTGCCTCCTGTAAATGACTGTAACAGGCACTGCTTGGTCCCCCCAGGATCTAGCCTTAGCTCCCTCATAATTGAGATTTTGTTGATGACTTCTGTGGAAATTGGTTGACCAGAAATAGGGCAGTGGGAATACTGTGGTGTCCTACTTTCCCAGACCCTGTTTTGCTGCTTTGTCCTTGGAAATTGGTGATGTGTTCTGTGTCCCTGAAGAGATGTTTGCCAAAGCTCTTCTTTTAAATATACATCCTAATGTTTGATTTTGCATTAAAATATTTTGAGGGAGTGCAGAGCTACAGAACTGTGCTGTATAGATTATGTGGATTGGCTGTTCGTATGCAACTGCAGCAAATGCTGATTAGCTCTGTGCTTCGGTTTATTTAATTTTTACAATATCTTTGTATTGTCTAAAAGCAGTTTTCTGTAAGTGTCTGTAGCTGAACTGTGGTGACCAGCACCCCTGACATCGAGCAGTAAAACATCAATATCTTTTCTCCAAAGGGCATTTCAAGGAGCAGCCTGTACTTGCTTTAAATTTAGAGCGATAATGCTGCCGTTTTGCCTAAAGATCAACCCAAATAAGGCAATTTTTAGCAACTGCTGCAGTCTGTGTCTGTCCTTATGTACCCCTGTTCTTTATCATTCATTTTGGGGTTAGTGTTGGGTCCCTGGCTGAAAAGTTGTAACTCCCCGAGGGATTCTGGAGAGGGGTGGTGCAAACTTAACCTCCTGCTAAGTGCGAGAGTGAAACTGTCAGTAGTTGTCAACTTCCAAGTATTTTCTTTTTGCAGCCAAGTGGAATGATTATATTTGTTGCGTGTGTTGTTCTTATCTAAATCTAAGGTTCTCTTTTCCTGAGAAATTGATTTTTACAGCTGGTTAGGTATTTGCTGAATTTTCTCAGACCTTTTGTGAACAGGGTGAGCTTCTTTGCTTCTCAGTTCAGTCATAGGTTGTTGAAAATAAAATACGCAGATTGTACTTACAACTAATTTATAAAGACAAAGTTAAAATTTCACAGGGCAAAACACTTGTGGTGTATTTTTTATTTTAGCAGAAGTCCTGTTCCATTTTAGGGAGGAAAAATAATGTTCTCCTATTTAGTTTCCGCTATTGTTTTAAATCAGAGGAGCAGCATATAAAACATCCTTATAAAGAATCATGTAATTAGTTTCTAAATGAGATATCCTGATACCAATTTGGAATAGATAGAATGATTTGTGTAGAGTTAGAAAGATCTTTATGCATGTATATGCCCATTGGTTCTAGGGTCTATAAATTACTGTGTGGAGTATGACAGGATAAAAGAACACTGATAGATAACAAATGAAGCCCACATTTGGTTGTAGAGGTTATTAATTAGATTTGCAGGTTATTTGATAGCTATGAGAAGCATAATTGAAAACCAGCCGGAGAGCTCACCCCAGTGCCTGACAATAACTCTCACAGTACACCCATAAAACTGTTATAGGAGTTTAGGGGTCACCTATTATGTCATTTTAATGCACTGTGCAAGGCAGAAAATTCAGTCCTGTGTCAGTGCTTTGTATCTTGCTCCAGAACAAAGGTACTCACAGATGGATGGTGAGCTGTGGGGAGGGGGCTTGGTCCAGCACTAAATCACCCCATAGCCCTCTGGTGCTGCCACAACTCCCCTTCATGTATGTGGATTTTTAATGAACTGAAGGTGCAGTAGGCTTTTACTTTTTCAATCGATGCTTTTGTAGTTTGTCACTGCTATTACTGTAGTTCTAAGGAAATTCTGAGAAGTAACGATTGGTGTTTGTGGGCAGGAGGATGGCTTTTATATGACCTTTTTTTACTGAAGCCAGATGTGTGTTGGCTGTCTAGATTATATGTTTCATTGATTTCCACCCCCATGGCAATATCCATTGCAATACTGGATGTGTAGTAAAACCCCATATTTTTATTACACATTTTTTCTTTACACATCAGTGCACCTTTCATATCCCTAATTGTGTTAAGCCAAAAAATACGGTGCTTCATGAATGTAAAAGATGGGTTGTTCAGTCAGCTAAGACGAAGAAAATGGCACAGCCCAGGTTTTCTCTGGCTGGGTAGCAGGGAGCCTGGTGTAGGCAGTTGCCATAAAACTCTTATCAGTGTGTGCCTTTTCTGGCGTGGGTTTAAACATCTCTGGGCAAGGGTGAGAGGAGTCCCCTCGGAAAGACGGAACTAATGAATGATTTAATTGTAGTTACTGTTCATCCCATAAGGTAATTGCTTAACTGGGTAGTTGTCTGTGTGTTTGAGATGAGTAACTGCCTCCTTCCAGGTACAGAACCTCTTTGGCTATAGGAATTTGGTGATAAATAGGGAAAGGAACTTAGGACTGGGTTGCAGAATGTGTAGGAATTCTTCCTGGGCAGTGCCCTGTGTGTGTGTTTTCACCACCATATCAGTTAATGATATGTGTAGTTTGGCATATATTGGTGCCTGTAAGGGCCCGGCCTTGACCATGGTAATTAAATCTCACAATAATGGTAACCAGATGACATGCTTATCTGCAGGTCAGAATAAGAACAAATTACATGGACCATAACTGAGATTTTTTGCACTGGTACATTTGTACCCAGCTTGCAATTCCAAGCCGTTCTTTGGCTTAATTCTGAGATACGATTTCTGAGTTAGGCCAGTGACGTGAAGCCAAATTCTTCTAATTCAGGCATTAGATGTTTCTCAAAGAAATGAGGCGTCATTTTACTGACCAGGACATTTCTGAAGGAGCTAAATATGGTAGAAGGCCTTGTTCCCCTTTGTCTGAATAACTGCTGTGTTTCTATGAAGGTTTATCCGAAACATTTTAATGCTGTGGGAGCTGGCATTTCCAGTGGACCTGCCAAGAGAGGAATCCCTTCCTCCGAGGCAGCACAAATCAAATTAGCAAGGACTGAGTTCTTTCTTCTAATTGTGGGAGTTCTGTCAAATCTGTTTAATACTGAGATACAGCTGACCCACTTGTGTTTGGCACGTGTCATTGACCAGAAAAAAGCACAAGGTTCATCCATTGTTTAAGTTTGCAGCTTTGCTTTTGTTAAAAAGTTAACCAACCATTCATTTTTTTATGTGAATTTTTTTTCAGTATATTTTATTGTGATTAAAATATCCTACTGCAGTTTCGATCATAGTTGAGACTTAAAAGTGTCTTTAAAGACTTGTAAATCAAGATATTTATAAAAAGGAAAAGAAAGACAATATTTTCTTTGCAAATTAGGTGTCTTGGATGTTACTATGACATTGTTAATAACTGAATGCCATTAAATCTGTGATAAATTTGCACAATAAATGGATGTGAGGCTTGTTGGGGGGGTTGGTTTGAGGAGGGAGCTGGTCGTGGGATGTCAAGCTTGGAAAGATATAGATCAGTGCTGTAGGACCAGAACTACAAACTCTGGGCTCCAGGGCCATGGGATTGTTGTGCTCTTAACTGGGCTGCAACAACTGGTCTCCAAAACTATGGTGAACATGGCTGTGTGAGTAAAAAATTGTTGTTACTGTTGGATTCTGGCTTTTTTTCACTTGGATTTTTAACACGTTATTATTTCACAAGCATTTGGATAGAGGCATAATGATGTGTCCTCATGTCTTCTGTTCTGTTACTGTTGAGGAGTGGAAAGGTTAATTTTTTAAAAAAGTCTCTCCAAAACCATTGCACCAGAGTTGCAAGTGACTTGTTGGCAGGGTATATTCTCGTTGATATCACCAAATCCAAGTGCAGGCAGGGCATGACTCCCTGCCGAGCAGGAGACTTCTTCTTGCCAGGAAGACTTGTTTTAGCGCAAAAGAAAGGCCAAAGGCACTGAGAGCCAGGGGTTGAGTCTCCTTTAATCTGTGTCTGGATATTCAGGGCTGTGAGGTGAGCACTCCTCTCTGGAGTAGCTGCTGCCTGTGTGTGACAGTCACATAGGTGGGGACTCTTCCAAAGCTGCCACTGGAGAGCCTTGTCTCAGCAACCCCCCTGGGATTTCAATCCGCATTTCCAGCCTCGCGTCTGCATCTCCTCAACACCCCTTCAGGCAGAGTATCACTTTTGGGAAATGCTGTGGCAATTTCTATACCCATAGGAGAAGGAAGTAATCAAAGTTCAGCATGGCTAAAAACAGCCAATGATATTTGTCAGTTCACCATGAGAGAGTGAAAAAGCACAGTTTTCTACAGTTTTACAGTCTTTTTTTTTTTTTTTGGGAACCCAAAGATTCTAAGAAAGTGGGGTTTAATATGGCTGTGACTGAAGGAGATGAGAGGAAGAAATAGTTTTGCACAGAACAACCTTTGAATTTACCAACAGCTGGAGGAGAGCTGTGGCATTTGCCCTCACTCCTGTATTTTCTTGTTAGGCTTTTTGTCAGCAGGAAATGGAAAATACTCATTGAAAGTATGGAATGATTGAAAGAATGTCTCTTTCTGAGTACATTTTAGGTTTTAATTTTTTATGACTTATTTCAGCTGTTAAAACTCGGCTCTTTTTCTCCTGACTTGATTCCAGCTGTTAAAATACCAGTTTATAACAGGCATTTCTGGTATTGCTTCTTACTGGCATGAGCTTGAATTTTTTACTGCTGAATTTCGTACTTTTAAATACCATTTCATTATATACTCCTGACTTCCAAATGATTTCTGGATAATAATATTGTACACAGCCTGTTTCCTCTCCTCTGTAGCCTTTTAACTAGTCATTGGCCAGGGGCAAATGACCTGTTTTTCAAGTTTTGGCAGCCACTGGAATGATGCTAGTATCTGTGTAACTGGATCAATGCCTGGAGGAGCTGTTTGGAGCCCATAATTTGCTGACATGACATAATTTTTTCCCCCAATCATTATGTGATTTAAAACTCCTCTAGCACAGCAATTTAAAGAAATTTTATTCTCAAAATATCTTACATAAGGAAAAAAAACCCCACCCAGATGACATTGTTCCAAGATTATTGTGCATTTTCTGTTTAATTCTGTTAAATACGTTTGAGTACACTGGGTCTTTTTTTATTTTTCTGAAAATATGTATTAATTTGCTCAAGGAGATGTAGATTTTTGTATAACACTGCAGAGAATCAGTCTGGCACAGCTGGTAAGTTTTTGCTGTGTATGTGGTAAACAGTAATAAATTGAGGCCAGTGTAGCTTTTGTTGTGTGCAGGTCATTTTTTGCATGAATATACGATATGCTCCGTGCATATAATAGATCTAAATAAATACTTATTTCAGAGAGGCCCAACTTGGGCATCTCCACTACACACTGGATTTTTTTGATGGATTGCACTTGGCTCCTCAAGACCTATTCATTTAAATCAAGGTCAGTGGCAGTAATCTCTTGGTGCAATGTCAATCTCAATTATAGTGGGGATAGCATAATGAAATTGAAGTATGATTTTAGGTAGATACATTTCAAATAACTTAACTTGACATTTGACCTAAATAGAAATGCATGTTCGTGATGAATGTATTTGAAAGTATTAGGATACAAAGTAGTGCAGTGGTATTGAACAGTAGTATATCTGTAACCAAAATCCTGGAAAATTTGTTATTTAAAATATTTTTAACAGTGATCCATAGATATTTTAATTTCTAACAATAAATTAATTTTATTCTTGAAATAATGTGGAATTCTGTCCCTTTTCACATACTGTGAAAAGACTCTCTAATAATTTATTTGCCATCAGGGTGGAAGAGAAATTGAATGTGGTTCAGAGCACCTTGAGACTGCTGTTCAAGTGGATTTATTATTTTCAACATACTTTTTAGTCACTGTAATTATGATCTCTGCAAGGCACTGGGTATGGTACAGACTATCAGATCTTCTAATTGGCAGTAGAGAGATACTGTTTAGAAGTTGCAATGTCGGAACTGAAAAGTAGCCCGGTGTAAGTCTGGTGGGAGATAGTAGTTTAAAACAGTGTCTGGATGCATTTGGTTGCTTTATAATAACATTACACATGTAAATATAAATGTGTTGTCCCTCTGTCTGTAGACATCAGGTTCTCTGCTTTTACAAACTCAAGGTGCATCTTGAAATGTGTGTCCCAAGCCAAGGGTTACACTTGGATAACAAGACCATCTGTACTATCAGTGTGATATTGCAGAGCATATTAAATCTCACGTCATCACAGATGCGTTCTTCAAGCTTAAACAAAAAGGGGAAGATTACTTTGTAATTTGGTTTTGACTGGGTTTTGTTTTGGGGTTTTTTGGGGGCTTTTTGGGTTTTTGTTTGGTTTTTTTTTGTTTTGTTTTTGTTTTTTTTTTAACTGGTTAGTTACTATGTTTGTTGAGTTTGATAAACACTTTTTGACACCTTTGTGCCCTGTCTTAAGGTTTTTTGTTTCCCTCTTCTCTGGGGTATATAATTGCATGGTTACCCCTGCCTTTGGCTAGAGATATTCAACAATAACAAAGACCTGAACTCCAGGACTTCTTTACAAGTTTATGGTCCTTAGTTGTGATGTATTATCATGACCTCCTGTTTTTCTTTTTGTCAATAGGATCTGTTTTTACGCTAAAAGTTCAAGTAAATGACATCATCAGTCATCAGTACCTGCGACAAGCGGTGGTGGAGGTGTTTGTGAACTACACCTTGACAAATTCTACTCTTACTGGGAACAATGGAGCAGTGTTAATAAAAGTCCCCTACAAATTAGGATTAAGCTTAACTATTGTCTCATACAAGGATGGCTACCTGCTGACACCTTTGCCTTGGAAGACTACAAGAATGCCAAGTACGTAAGCATCTTACAGTCCTATTATTAAACTGTATCTGGCAGTAATTAAATTTCTCTCCCAAGCTGTCTGGGTAGTTGCTGTCAGCTGAACATGACTCAGTGAAGTCAGTCAAGGGAGGTGATGCCTGTCAATGCAGATCTAAGGGTGAACGGTCTGTTAAACTTGTCAAAATTCTGATTACTCTAAAACACAAAATAGCCCTTTCTAAATCTAAGTAGGTTATGTTGTGACACACAGTGAATTCTTAGAAATTTTTTTGCCTAGATTTAGCAAAGAGCTGTTAATGTGTTCTGACAAAAATCCTGTTGACCTGAGTGATTCCTGGAGTGCCAATGCTTTTTGTCCTCTATGACAGGTATAACCTGTTGTTACAGCTCCCCTTAAGCAGTGTTTCCTCACAGGTTTTCTTGTTTAACTACTGCATACTCTTAAAAAGGTACATGATTTTTTTTAAAAAAAGAGACTTTTAAGAATTCTAGTCACTGTTTATCCATAGAAGGTATAAAACAGTAGCAAACATTCAACAGAGGTCTTTCTGCCTAAACACTAAAATTGCTGCTCTGGATAACAGGAGTAACTTATTTAGTCTTCATGTACTCTCTGGTTTATTAAGTGCTCTGTTCAATATTTCTTTGGATTTGGAGACCTTGGAGGATTTTTTTTGGTTGCACGGTGTAACAGATATTACCATTTTCCACAGTATACTCGTCCGTGACGCTTTCATTATTCCCACAAAGTCAAGCTAATATATGGCTGTTTGAAGATACTGTCTTAATTACTGGAAAACTGTCTGGTAAGTTCTGTGTATGCAGACTGTAATTAAACACTTTGTGATAGCCATCTGTACACACATGGAAAAAAATTAAGCATCATCTTATTCTCATGTAATACCTATCCACTCAAAGCCAGATTTTCTGTTAATTACGTAGCTGTATGAGGGGCTGTGACAAGTGCTAGACTGGAAATACATAAATCATGGAGAAAGCGGGTGAAAACAGGTTGTTATGCTAAGTGGATTTCTGAAGAGTAGTAAAAACACTGTTTGTGTGTTTTACTGTGGCTAAGACAAAATATTACTCTTTTACAGATGCCAAATCTCAACTGAGTGTTCAGTTTCCAAAATCTTTAATAAAGCTTCCAACGAATCATATTGCAAATGTTACAGCCTATCTGACAGTGCCAGAGCAATTTTTGAAAGTGGACAGCTTTCTCTATACAACAGGAATTATTCTAAATAAATCAGGTATGTGAGTATGTTGGTTAAGAATTCCTATAAAAAAAGATTATAATATTAAAATGCATATGAGTGCACAGTGTTTCAGAAAAACATATGCTTAATTTAAGAGGGCTTGAACCTGTTTCCATTATATTAAATCACAAAGCTTTGTTCCATAGGAGTAAGCTATAAACACATCAGGTGAGTAATCAGTGTTACTCTATGTTGGTCCTTGTAGTATGAGAACGTATCTTGGTGCACTGAAATACTCCTTCAGAGTCTGCTTTCACATATATATATATATATGTTCAGGATTTCATGAGACTGGAATTGGTTTAGTAAACACCTTAAAAATGCAATTATAGCCAGACTGTAAACTAGGTGAACCTAAAGAAATCAGTGTAACAGCAGCCATTGACTTCAGCTGTGGGGATTCTGCATTTTCACTGGAGTGATTGGTTCTAGGGCGTTGCACCCAGCACAAAGATTGTGTGGAACCTCTTGCTTGGCTCACAGTCAGTCAGTCTGGGCAAGTTTGGGACCAAGTGGTCCCTGTGTATACGGCGCACAGTTGTAATAATGTTTTTTGTTCATCTGTTTCGCTGGAGAAGCACTAAGTGGTTTCATGAGTCATAACTCTGCTCTTATACCACTGGATTTTTTAGTATTTGTCATTCTATCAGATAGTTTTTTAATTTGCCTAAGTGCAGTAACCTCTGGTAGGTTGTACTGTGTGCAGTTCCATCTTTCTTTTGTTCTTTTCTTTCTATTCCCAGTGGATCTGAAGTCATGAGGCTCTGAAATTCATTGTAGTGCATGAAGAGGGCACTCCATGGCTTGTTTAAACTCGTTATACTCTATTCTTTAATTTTCATTCCATCAAAGGCATCATATATACTGATATTTTGACATAGATATTTTAAAATCTTTTGTTATCAGTATTTCATCTCTTTAAATGGAAGGCAGAAGGGAAGAAGCATAGGAGACTAAGCAGTGTTTATCCTCTTTGAGTTTTCCCTTCAATTTGTCTGGCATGTGTTTTAAATTATTCATATACCCCTAAAGGAATAGGCTTCGTTTTAGGGCAGGTGGAAGCTAATTGATATCTGATGTGCCAGTTCTCTCACAACCAGCTTCTAACAGCCTGCATAGATTTAACATGATTCTGCTGCTTACTAATTCTGTTTCAGCTTCTCTCACCATCTTGTCATATTGGGCATTCTGGAGCATTTGCAAACTGCTGAAAGGGAAACAAAGGAAAGATACTTTCAGGCTGCTTTGTAAATGCAACATTTCCTCTGAGTGCTTTGACAAGCCTCATGATTACCTATTCAGTTAATTCTGGCTGCCAAATTAGGAAATTAATCCTTACAGGAGGAGTTCCATATGCCTTCAGTTTGATTCAATGTTATGTACATTGTGATTATACCAAAATTCTTGTATGATCTGTATTTCACATCAGTTAGGTGTTTTGCAGCCTCATTATCTGAGGGGAAAAACCCTCTTTCCCCCGTCCCAAGAGAAGTTTTGCCTCATCGTTAATTCTACAGTCGGCATAGAACCTGGATGTTGCAAATCTGTTTCTCTTACAGCATTAGTATAGAAATGACTGTGTTTTGTTTTAATCATAGGTTGTTAAAAGTTCAGAAGAAAAGTAATGTTGATTTTTATTTGACCAAATTGATAACAGCTGACTGTGTAGCTGGATGTAGATGAGGACTTGCCTTTAGTAGCTTAATTCTTAATTTGTTTCTTTTAAAATAAACTATGAATGGAGAATTACAAGAGATTTCTTGTTTTCAGGTTTCAAAAGCATGGAATTAACTCCTCTTGCTGCCATATGTGTAAATGTTCTTTTGGCTGGGAAAGAACTGAATGTAAATGGTCCTATTCAGGTTACACTTCCTCTTCCCACAACTACTGTAAAATCAGGAGATGCTGTACCTGCCTGGACATTCGATATGAAAATTGGTAAGTGGGTTAAGTTATTTGTTATTCTGCCTTCCAGCACACGCCTGTAGTTTCGGGCACACGGCACTGCAGGTCATGGAACAGTGATGGCACTATTCTAAGAAGTGATGGTCAATAGATGGTCAATTTTCTTAAGGGACTACCTTGAATTGTTAGTTCAAAAAGCTTTGGTAAAATTCATTAGCATTCCTCTTGCCTGCTTTTTTAATGTGCTGGATTTTTATTTTCGTGGGAGGTTGAGTATTCACAGAACATATATTTTAGATGATGTTAAATTTCAAGCCTAGTAATTTTGTGAATTCCTTCTTATAAGAAAGCAAACCAGAACTGAAGGTTTGGATGCTTTGTTTCCTAGACTGTAGCTCTAAAGCTCATCCTTTGATGCTAGAACTGGAATAGATGTTGCTTCAGTTAACAAAAACAATTCAGAAAGTGAAATGAAGGGGAAATAAGAGTTATTCAAGGGAACAACATCGTTCTTCCAAAATGCAAAGAGGAGGCTGGGGATTAGTCATTCTAAAGCTTTTGTCATCCCTTCATGTCTAATTTTAGTCAGGAGTGAGTAATGAGCTACATCCACATAACCCATTTAGATGACCTGTATTAGGTGTGGGTGCATTAATGTCCTGATTGTCCTACATTGTACCTTATGGTTGCCATCACACTTCAGCTTGAAATATGCAAGTGAGTTAGGAGGGCATGTGCTGCTCCTTATCAAGGCAAAAAGCTTTTGTCCAGCTGTTGGAAGTACAGGAGAGGGACACCAGCTCTAACAAAGTGTTGTTTATGTGTTCAAGAAACTGATCATCTTAATGGAGAACAACTGAAGAACATGGATTTGAATTAAGAACATGCTAATAAAATTTGGCTAGGCTGTCTTGTGGGGAAAAAAGTAAATAGGATAAGTTTTGGCATAGAAGATTAAGTCTGTCTATACACCTAGAATACTTTAGAGGGGTAACTGGTGGGAAGAGATGGCATTTTTCATCAAATAAAGGGTTTTAGTCTGAGGTGGCAAAATATCACCCAGGGTTTAAATTTCTTACTGCCACAGCCACTTTTGCCAGCTCCTGTGCTCATCCTGTGCTGAGCTGCTTTAACTCCCTAAACAAAGCTAAGTCAACACTGTTGTTAAAACAACGAGTTGACAGAACTGGAGCAGCACAGGATCAGGTCAGAATATAAACCAGTGTAAGGTGTTTGTTATGTGGGTGTTGAGGGTCCTTCTCAGCATTCCTACGTAAGCATGTTGGCCTTGGGAGTAAAACAGGAGCCAGGATCATGGCATGCTGATCCAAAACCCAGTAAAACCAGTTGTTTTTTTCCTCTCCAATGGGATGTACTTTGACAGAGATTCCAGAAAGGCAAATTGTTTGTAATGGATACTCTCTGAGGTGTACTGTTCACATGGAGCCTTCACTGCTGCTTGCTGAGGAGAGAGCAAGGAGGATGGCAAAAAAGGACAGAAACTTTTGGGGCATAACTTAACTTGAACTTTTTCTCCCATTTCTTCCTTTCTTACAGTAAAAATTTGCAACTGTATTCACTTTCTGGATGTTTATTCTTAAATATGTTTCTTTTATTTTTTACCTTTGATCCAACACATGAAAAATGACTTTTTCCCAAGGTAACTGAGTAATTGCAAGGCATGCTGTAGTCAAGGTTCTGGTGACTGAGGGCAGCTGAACACCTCATCTCTGCAGCAAGCATTCCAGAGCATCCATAAGGAGCAGCAGGCCCTCATCTGAGCTGAATGCATAGCTCCTGCTGCACTCAGTAATGAGGCTCTGGCATCCAAGATGTTGCATGCGGGATGTCCCCAGCAAGACACTGACACAATTTTTAACTCTAAAGTCCTTGGGTAATGTGTTATGATGGTAATCAGAGCTCCCATGTCAGTATTGGAAGTGGCAAGGGAACAGGTCTGTGTGGGCTGACCCATATGCACCAGGAAAAAGATAGAAACTGCTTTCACAGGTCTGCCTGTGCAGTGTTCCCTGGGGTTACTCCAAGTGTAGTAGTACTGAGACTGTTCCTGGAAAATGAGCTTTGGTAATTGTACTCCAGCTGCTGTAAATGCAGAATTTGTTGATCTGTATTGAGTATGTCTTCCTTCTCACTAAATATTTTGCTGCATTAGTGCTAAAAGTGCTTTGTGGATTTTAATAGAATTACAAAAACCAGAAAGCTTGCATTCAACATTAAATTGAGAATTATATCCTTCTGCTTGAATGGCAGTAAAGCATAGAGAAAATGGGCTTACTCATTAATCACATTTTAATATTTTTTCTTAATACCTAATATTTTCTATGGAGTATATTGGGGGAAGATGTAATTTACAGAAAAGGACAGCAAACAGTGTATAGCTTCTTATGGATTTGTTCAGTTAAGATAGAACTTCTGGACACCTAGAAATTATTTTTGCCTTTTATACAATGCTTGCTGGTATTACTCCTGACTCTGGGCAACGTTTCTCAGGTGGCTGAGAAAGCACTTTCAGAGCTCTAGGTGGTTGCTGCTGCCCTTCCCCTCTGGCAGCCATCACAAGCACCAGGAGAAAGCCGCATGTTTTACTGCTAAGTGATATTTTCTCTGTGTGTGCCTGTGCATGTGAGCATCTGTGGCAGGCATCCATCCTCATCTTTACCTCCTGGCTGGGAGATATTTACTTTTGCTTTGCTGAAAGAAGGGTCCTGGAAGAAAATAGAACTGAAATTCATATAAGCTCCGTCTTACATGAGCTATACTGTTTTCATACTTCGATTACTGGTGTTTAAAAAAAGCTGGTGGTTGTCTCTACCTCTCAGTATTTGCAGGTTGAATATGTAAGGTTGGTTACATGAGGATGTTTTCTGTCCTTAGAATTTCACAGATGGCCCACAATAAATGTGTTTAAGTGAATTAAGTATAATTCTCCCTCTTCTAATGGACGCTTTATTAATTGTAGAAGCGGGCATACCATAATACCTGTCCCATGTGTTGCCAAACAGATGGTGTGTCCTAACAATAGCACTTCCTTGGGCTAAGTGAACTGTTACAGCCTTGGGGCAGGGAGAAGGAGAGAAACATTCAAGACAAACATTGTTTATCCTATTGCAGCTTAATAAGATTAAAATGTTTTCCCACTAAGTTCTGCTAGCTGATGGTAAACTTGTGTTCACATGCATCAGTTAACCTGCTCCCTCATTTTTTAGTCTTGGCCTTCATGCATGCTTAAGGTCATATAATAGGCTTTCTCAAATTATTTGTGTGCATATCTATGTGCATATATGTAAAAGACATTTATTAATAGAAAATAAGTCATATTAATTTTACTTTTGGTAAGTAATGTTGATGCTTTGTTTCAAAGTAAACAGCCACAGAGGGATATTTGCAATGAAATTGTCAGGAGAGGAAGTTTGCCTGTTTAGCTAAAGCTGTGTAATAAACAATGGCTAAGTCAGAAGTTTCAGTTTTCTTATGACCTTGTGTATTTTTGGTAATAGCATAATTGCTGATGGTTTGAGGTATAGAAGAATCTTGCATGGCATGTGCAATGTTTGTCCTTTTTTTCCCTCCAGGTGCTTGGGTAAACCGTGGGCTAGGAATGGTCAAGGAAGTGGATGGTCAGTTAGTATGGACATACACTGCTCAACACTTGGGCTACTGGATAGCAGCTCCACTGCCTGGAACGAGAGGTATGGCAACAACTGGCCAAGCAATTGCTGAATGCCCCACGTAAGGCTGTCAGTTTGATTTATTTATTTAATAGCAGGAAGGGAGAAGTGACATGCAGCTTCTTCACTTGGATAACTTTTGTTTGAGTCCTTACAGTGATTTTCTTGCATGTTTTGTAAATTCATATGAAGGAATCTATCAGAGAAACAGTATGTCTTATTCCAAAACCAGGTAGGACTCTCTGACAGAGTACTAAGTAGAAAATGTAGACCACTTTTCTAAGTTAGTTTGGACAATTAATACAAATATAATTTGTCTGGAATGAGGTAGATGTCATGGTAAGGCTTTAGTACTTGAGATGAACCTGTCAATATATTGTAACCTGTTTGTATATTTTCTAGTTTGCTGAAATAGCAAGGTGAAAAGGGAAGGATGAACATAATGCCATTGGAACACAAAATGACTGGAAAAGTACCGTTCAGTTTATTAGCTCTGCACATCAAGTGGAATCATTTGGTTTTAAGAACTAATGCTTGTCTGGTTTTGTTTGACAATCTAGAATCCATTATTAGTGCTGTTTCCAAGGACATAACAGCCTATCACACAGTGTTCCTTACGGCCATACTGGGAGGAACTCTTGTCATTATCATTGGATTTTTTGCTGTTCTTCTTTGTTACTGCAGGTAAGCAAAAAGAAGTTTCAGTGGGCTCATTATGAGTAGAGTTTGAGGTTGATAAAATAGCCTTTTCAGGTTAAGACTTGTTTCCTTAGCTAAACTATAATGGGTAGCCTAAAATTTTTTAAGAAATTACAGTTACAGAATTTCATTTTAAGTTTGTGATATCTCATTACACTATGACTTCTTAACCAAAGTCTAACCTTCAGCTTTGCTAGTCAACAGTCCAGTATTTTGTAGTATGCTCTGCAGTCACCTTACTTCTCTTTCGCATAGGGATAAATGTCGTCACACACAGAAGAAGGAAAAAAACACAACTAAGCTGGAGGTCATAAAAAAAGATCAGACAACGTCAACAACTCACATAAATCACATCAATGCTGTGAAAGGGTCTTTAAAGTTGGAGGATAAGTCACAGTTATATACACCGAAGATTTCTTCATACAGCCCTCAAAGAAGGCTGTCCATAGACACAGAAGACGGAAAATCACAAGACAATTTTAAAATCTACACAGAGGATGCTTCTTACCAGTCATCCTGTCAGACTGGTCAGGCAAGAAATTCAGCCCATTCAGTGGAGCCTAATGCTGGAGTGAGGTTTTTACAGCAGCCAAAGCACAGTAACAGTGTTATTTCCCAGGCTCCTAGGGACATTCCAGACCAAAACAGATACCTTTCACTGAAAGAGGAGATATATGGGCTTTCCCACATCCCAGAACATCTAATGCATATTTACAATCAGCCTATTGCTATTCTTCAAACCTCAGACCTTTTCCACTCCCCAGAACAACTGCATCCTGCTAAATCAGCAACTTTGCCAAGGAAAGGGCAGCTGGTGTATGGCCCCATGATGGAACCCATGAATCGCGACAATTACATGCAAACACTCCCCAAAATGCCAGTGCACTCTCATCCCCAGCCTTCTGCCTGCAGAGATGAAAACACTACCCTGGGTGGTGAAGAGGGCTTACCTTCCCAAACATCCAACTGGAGCCGGTACACCAACAGCTTACTGGAATCTGTCTCTGTTCCTGGGACATTGAATGAAGCAGTTGTAATGACTCCATTTTCATCTGAACTTCAAGGTATTTCGGAACAAACATTGCTGGAACTCTCTAAAGGAAAACCATCTCCACATCCTCGAGCATGGTTTGTGTCCCTGGATGGAAAACCAATTGCTCAAGTGAGGCATTCCTTCATAGATCTGAAAAAGGGCAAAAAAACAGAGAGTAATGATACTAGTCTGGACTCTGGTGTGGACATGAATGAGCATCATCCTAGCAGGAAACTGGAGAGAGAGAAAACTTTCATTAAAAGTATGCCACATTCTAAGATTCTTTACTTGGAAGATCTGGATCTGAGTAGCAGTGAAAGTGGGACCACTGTTTGCACTCCAGAGGACCAGGCTGTGAGGCACATTATGGAAGGAGGGAATGGGCCAGTCATAGAACAGCATGATGAGGAAGGTCTAAGAAAAAAATCTCTACCAGGAAGTCATGAGTCTGGTATCCCTTCTGCTAAAAAAAGGGATAGACCACCTCTAATGAAAAGAGATAGCAAAACCAATATCTGGAAGAAAAGAGAGGAGAGGCCCCTTATTCCTATAAATTAAAACACAATGTGCTTTGTGCTTTTGCTCTCCCTGCTGGTTGTTGACCTCTTGGCTGCTTCTGTAATTCTGCAGTGTTGGGTTTACAAGGGAAAAGTTGTTTTCTAGTATAAAAAGTTTCCTTTTTTTAACGTACAGATTGAGTTACTAAACTTCAGCTGGGCAATTGATATTCCATGCAAATTGAAAACAGGGAAATGCTACTTGTAAACTTTTCCAGTTCCTGATTTTATTGGCAGTATGGGGAAGGCCCACATTTTAATTAGCCTGTCATTCTTGGACACACCTTTGGGAATGCACAGTGAGAAATGTAGGCACATGTTTTAATATTTTTGTACTTGTTGCTAATGTGATGGTAGCCTAGTTAAAGCCATTCCTCAGCCTTGTTCCTAATCAACGTGACCATTCTGTACAGCATTTTATATGTGAACTTTTCTAGGGATCTGTTACTACTTCTTTGTACAATGTGAAATGTTTCATCCGTTGGTCCCACAACACCAGCAGATGAGCTCTGTTGGATTTATCAGCGGAGCTCTATAGCATTACTGCCCTCCCTGTGTGGCCATCCATGTGCAATTCCATACAACAGTGGGGGAAGGGGGAAGTGTACAAGCTCTGTGGCCACTGCAGTTCACGGTCCACGCTATCTTAAGATGTTGCCCATCTGCTTTGTTTGAATCTGCTTTGTTATGGCCCATGGAAGTTGAAGACTGACATCAGTTGTGAAGTATCTATGTCCAGCAGAAAAGGACTGGTTCTGGTAGCATTTGAAGCTGCAGCTACTCCTGATCCCAGTGTCTTGTTTTGGCTTCTTTGTCAGTGAACATCTTCTCTTCTGCATGCTGTTGGGCCAATTGTGCTCCACAATATAGCCTTGAATTTCTGCATATTTATAAGCGAGAGTTTGGCCCATGATGAAGTGTGTAAGATTAGACAAATTATGCCTTGGAAATAGTTTCTTGAGCAGGAAAGCTCGGCACTGTTGCTTTTTATTTTATGTTTAAAACAACGGGAGATCATTTGAGGTTTATGTGCCTACATTTTGCCAGCCTGAGCTGCTTTTATCTAGGTTTGCAGAGGAGTTAAGCAGGCTTTAAAAGTTGGGGGGAGGGTTACGAGCATGAGACAGAAGATTGCAAAATTTGGTCTATAATGCAATATAAATACTACTTATGACTCATCTTAGAGTTAAATTTACCAAAAGTCATGAATGCATGAATTGTAACTAAGATATGTATAGAGGAAGGAAAGGCCATCAAAATATTCTTTAATTTTAATGTTCATCTTGTCAAAGTGATCATTTCAACTTTGGCTAACAGAAAAATGGATGCATCTCTTAATGTGCTTCATACAGTATACAGAATGTATTTCTGTGGCTTTGAGGCTGTTTCCCCGGTGAAATAAGTTCCAGCATTTTGGCTTTGGCAGTTTGATTATAAATCATCCTAAAAAGGCTTTATAAATATTTCCCTTAGAGCTTGGTTAAGGTTCTGTACCAAGACCCAAACATACAATGCCTATATTTGAATTGTGGTGTGAACAGTGCTTGGTTGTCTGCCCTGTAGTACACTCCAGAGTTGGGAAGTATCCTATGCAGCTGGGCTTCTGGGAATATTTACTCAGGAAATATTACTGTGAAATATGTCTGTTGTGTTGGGATTGTCAGTTGTCTGGTGCTGTTTCTAGAAGAATATGTAAGGTAACCACGATGGTACTAGCAATGCATCAGTCCAAATTCTGGTGAGCAGTTGCTTCATGAATGAAGTGTTCCTATTGAGTTCACAAGTATGAAAGTGCAAATTGAGTTCGAGATAAGCGTGTGTGTGGTGGGTTGACCTTGGCTGGATGCCGGGTGCCCATCAAGCCTCTCTGTCACTCCCCTTTCCCAGCTGGACAGGGGGACAGAAAATAACTCCTAGTTGGAAAACAACTCCTAGATTGGGATAAGGTAGTTTGCTAAAGCAAAAGCAAAAGTTTGCGTGTGCACCAAGAGGAAAAAAAATAGTCTCTCCTTCTCATCAGCGAGCAATGTGTGGCCACTTCCTGGGCTGCTTCAACACGTGTAGTGGTTGCTCCAGATGGCAAACCTTGTAAATAACAAATGCCCCCACTTCCTCCTCCTTTCCTTAGCTTTTATATCTGAGCTGACGTCATATGGTATGGAATATCCCTTTGGTTAATTTGGGTCAGCTGGCCTGGCTATGTCCCCTGCCAGGATCTTGCCCACCCCCAGCCTGCTGATTGGCAGGCAATGTTGAGAGTCAGCACTGATGCTGTGCCAGCCCTGCCCAGCAGTAGCCAAAATACTGGTGTGTTATCAACACCTTTCCAGCTCCCAGTGGAAAGCACAGTGCTGGGAAGGCTGCTATGGGAAATGAACTCCAGCTCAGTCACACCCAATATCCATGGGCATCACCATCACAGATGGGAATCTCGGCTCCGGCACCTGGAGCACCTCCTCCCCCTCCTTCTCCACCGACCTTGGTGTCTTGCAGAGTTGTTCCTCTCACATATTCTCACCCCACTCTTCTCTGGCCACAATTACATCTGCACAGTAACTTTTTTCCTTCTCAAATCTGTTATCACAGAGGTGTTACCATCATTTCTGATTGGCCCAGCCTTGGTCAGCAGCGGCTCTGTCCTGGAGCTGCTAGCATAGGGGAAGCTTCTGGCAGCTTCTCACAGAAGCCACCCATGTAGACCCCCCCACTACCAAAACCTGGCCACTCAAACTTAATACACATGGTGAAGCAGCTGTCCCCCTGCAACCCATGGCGTGCAGATACCCACCTGCAGCCTGTGGAGGATGCATGAAGGAGGCTGTGAACCTACAGGAAATCTGTGCTTCAGTGGGCTCCTGGCAGGACCTGTGGACATGCAGAGAGAGCAGCACACCCTGGAGCAGGTTTCCTGGTAGGACTTGTGGCCCTGTGGGGGACTCGTGCTGGAGGCAGGCCGTGCCTGAAGGACTGCACTCTGTGGAAGAGTGAGCCACGTTGGCGCAGTTTGTGGAGAACTGTTGCCCGTGAGAAGGATTCAAGTTGGAGAAGTTCATGGAGAGCAGCCTCCTGTGGGAGGGACCCTGCACTGGAGCAGGGGAAGGACTTCTGTCCCTGAGCAGCGGCAGAAACCACGGGTGATGAACGGACCCATTCCTGTCTCCCTGTGTCACTGCAGGGAGGAAGTAGAGCTGGGAAAGAGGGAGGGGTGGGGGGAAGGTGTTTCTAAGATTTATTTTACTTCTCATTATCCTGCTCTGATTTTGTCAGTAATAAATTCAGTTAATATCCCCAAGCTGAGTAAGTCTGTTTTGCCTGTGACGGTATTCAGTGAGTGATCTCTCCCAGTCCTTATCTCAATTAATGAACTTTTCATTATATTTTCTCTCCTCTGTCCACTTTGTCCAAGGGATTGGTAGAGTGGCTTTGGTGGGTGCCTGGCATCCAGCCAGGGTCAAACCACTACGGTGTGCAAATAAGTCTGTAATTAAATTGGCCTATAGAACCTAAAAGAGGTTTAATTATGATTCATCTATTTCAGATGTGAAGATGGCTTGTCATATTAGCATACCTTTGGTTCTCTTTTTAGGTAACAGGAATTTTGTTGTCCAACACCAAATACATTTTCACAATACTTTTTTTTTATGTGCAGTTCTACTGGATTTTTTTATATGACTTCTTAGCCCCAGATATTGATAATTGCATCCTTTGCTTTATTATTTACATTAGTAGGAGTCAATTTATGTATGCACATTTCTTCTGAAAGCTGCTCTTAAGGTTCAATATTGCCCTGTTTGCAGAGTTGCATTGGTTCTGATGGCTCCCTTTTCAAAAAGAGATTATTATACATTCTGTTGAACATAATAGAAAATCCCTGACAAGCTAATGGTTTTGAGGAGTTCATATTAAATTCATATGCCTTTACTTGAAATTTTGTTCACCTACAATAATATTTCAGATTTTTTAATGCATTTTTCATTGTATGTACCAAAAAGACCTAATTTCTCAAACTTACTTGTATCATTAAAAAATACAGCCTACTGTAAATGGCTTTATTTACCTTGTTTCAAAGGAACCAAGTTTGGCACTCCATTGTTCTCGTTCTCTGACAGAGTATGTATCTGGTTGTCAAAGAAAAAGGATTAGAAATCCAACTCTAAAATGATTATGATTTATATTCACACAGAATATTTCAGAATATATTATCTCAGTCTTCACATTCTAGCTGTATGTTGGAATTTATGCACTGGAAAAACCTGTATTGCCTACTAGTGATTAGAATTCTTTTTGGTTTTAGATCATTAAAAAAAGGAGTTTGACTATGCTGAGCTCTAAGAATTTTAATTCCACAAAAAATTCTACATGATGTTTAACATGTGGAGAAGACAGAATGTCACAGTGAAATTTGTTTTGGTAGTCAAACTAATGGTTTTCTGTATTTCTCTGTATGATTTCAACATATGAATTTATAGGAATCACTGAATTTCTTTTTTAAGATTTCTGTTGACTCTTTGTGGCATTAACAGACTGTTAAAATGCTGGTGCCAGAATTGGGCCTATACAATAATTACCATGGATTTGTGGCATATAGCTCTTGGAAAGGCTGGGGAAACCTTCAGAGGTTTTGGCTTCTTTGAATCTGGAGGTTGCTTACCTTGAGAATAAGAAGTGGGCCATGTCTGTGAGCCCCTTCTAAGGAGAGGGGAATGAGTAGGGAAAATTGGAAAGGATACAGCTTCTTTCTGATGCTAATTTGCAAACTGGTATGTATTTGTGCTTTGGTGGAATCAATTCTTTTTGAAGAATACAAATGTTTGCAAGACTTATGTCTCAGTTTTTCACAAGGCACTTCTTGAGCTGTCAGCTTTTGCAAGAAAATCCTTTATTTATGTACATATAGTTTTAAGTGCAAGCTCATTGACAGTAATTTTTAGATTGTTACCAAATGCTAGATATTTTAGAATTAAAAAAAAAGGTGGGGGAATCACTTAAAAATCACATCTGATTAAAAGAAAAAAATCTTTATAGTATGGTCAGAAAATAGAAGAACTCTGGTATTAGAAACCTGAAAGTAAAAATTATTATGTTGATTAGGGACATTATTTGCCAACATAAAGCTAGAGATGATGCGCCAAAAATAATCCAGGATGTAGGAATGTTTAGTTGTCTCCTTTGTTTTTATGCAGTAATTTGTACCAAAGAGGATGAAATGAATGGGCACCAGTATAAATTTTTCTTGTTAGTTAAAAAAATGACACAGTTTCACAACGCTACTGATCTAACACTGTGTAAATGAAAAGGCAGTGCACTACGTCTGTTGTCTATTACTTTACATTAGGAAAATCTGGAGATAAATTAGCCTGCTGAAGTGCCTTTCTCTTTAATCAGACTTATTTTATCAGTGGGACACCTGACTATCTGAAAAGCACATTATGGTTTTTTTCTGTTAGCCAAAAAACCCCTGAATTCATACAATTATGTAGCTTTTATAATCTTTTAAAAGGCAGATCTAGTGTTCTTTATGTTGGAATACTGACTCCTGCATGCTGCTGATGATGGTAATTGTTGTAAACCCTGTTTTTTGTATTTTATGTTTGAAAAGAAATTAAAAGAAAATGTCTTTAGCAATCTGAACAGTAGTGTCTTTTTAAAATGCACATACGGGATCTGATTCAACTTCGTACATCAAGTGCAAGCATCTTGAAGTCACTGGACAAATATGAAACTGACTGGGATATTAACTACAAAAATGAAATAATATATGTTTATATATAAACACTATTATAATGATAAAACTCCTTTTTTCAGCTGCTAACTTTGCTTGCCAGTAGCAGCAGAAGGTGTATGGAGATGAGTACATAATTCTTATTTTCTAGAACTAATTATCATCTCAATTTGGAGCATAACCTGCATTGTTTTTAATTGTTTTTTAATTTTTTTTTTTAATTCAGCGGTATAATGAAAACACAGTACTATGCCTACGGAGTTAAATGAGCATTCTTTTATAGTAGTTTGTACTAATGTGTGCCACACTTCTAACAGTAGGCAGCTACATTCGCATTAAAGAATTTATATGAAAGGTGGTTTAAATGACTTGAATCTGAGCTTAATTTTCTTTTTAAAAGCAGTATGCATTGTATTCTGAAAAAAAAAAAGCTTCAGGTTTTTTTAAGACTGGCAGGGCAAAACCGTCATTTCTTTTTGTTCTAGCATTCTCAGCCTGAAAACTGTTTTACCAAATGAAATTTTTTGTCGGTTTTAGGACTTACTGAACATTCCTATATTCCCCCTCCCCAAAACATCCTGGTACTTTATTCCCCAGGTAATTAATTTAGTTCCTTTGAAGCACTTGCTGCACTTCAGTCCATGTTAGAACAGTAATATTTTTACATGTCATTGTGTAGAAATGCAGTTTTTAGTGCTCATTGGAGCATGTTGTTCATACAAAGCTTGGCTCTGGATGTTGCAAGGCAGGTGAACTCATGGCACTGACTGTGTTCACCACCTTGAATTATGGAGCTTTATATTCAACAAATGCTTCATGACTTTGGCAACCATTTGCAAAAACTCTCTAGTATGGATATTGTTTATGTAAAACATTCTTGATATTTGGCATCCTGGTTTGAAGTATTTCTACCTTTTTGTATTTTGTCAGAGGTGTCTTTTCATCTCTGTATTTACTACAGTATCAGTGTATCTGTTGCTGAAAATGTAACTAAGATTTGTAAAATGTTGCAGCTTATGCATTATAATAAAAATTCGAAAAAGTTACCAATGCCTGAACTTTTATTTGAGCTTCTTTGAAGCCATATGTTGTTTAGGGACATCTCACAACACTTTTTTTCTAAATATCATTAAATGTATTTCTGTCATCACCATAATTCTCATGAAAAAAGGATGTTATCCTCCTTCAGGTTGCCAGTTCTAATACAGTCACATTCTCTGTTCTGTTTCTTGTGAAGAAAAACTTCTGGTCTTCAGCCGGACCTTGGAGACAATCTCCTCGTTTGTGAGACAACTCAAATTTGAAATGCTGCTCTTTCTGGAAATCTAGAGACAACATGGCAACAAAATTAACTTCCAAGACATAAGTATATGCATTTGTGATTGTTACAGTTATCTAAACTCATGGATGGTATGAAAGAGCCAGCTATCTGTAGAACCACACATACTCATTTTCACAGAGCCTTAATTTTGCAGTTGCTGTGCTCTAGTTCAAGGCCGGGACTCTCTGTGAATTTGTTCATGCTGACAGAATTCCCCAGGCTGTAATAGTCCCAGGTACACCTCGTACAGAAGGTGACCGGTACCCTGGATAATAACAGTGAGAAGTTAATAAGGTCCAGTCAGGTTTAACTGGGGAAGATCCTGGCACTGATGGTTTATGCCCTGTACGAGCAGAGTCCAAAGAACCTCCATAATCTCCTCAGCTCATGTTGGTTCCTATGGCCCTTTATTTTGGACCACATTGTCAGCTGCAAGGACTTATCTACATAAAGATATGGGAAAGGTAGGGTAAGGTAGGATGTATTTGCATCTGCTGTCCTTGTAAGGGTGCCATGATGCAATGTACACAGGCAAAGGATGATGAAGCTTTCTTATTTTATAGTGCTATTTTTGCTTTTCTCAGTATCTTTCTGTAAGTACTTAGCTTTTAGCTGAATAAATCAAATCCAGTGTGATTTGTAAAAGGGAAATTAAAATTATTAAACAGATCTGAGTAGGATACAAAAAAAATGTTTCATACCTGTCTAAAAATAAAAACTGTGGAGAACAGCAAAAGCCAGTGAAGGAGTCATGCCATAGGTGATATTCAGCATATTGGGTACACCTCAGAAAAAAACCAAAAGCACATCAACAGAATAAGGAGCTAGGTTAATAAGCTTTTAACCCTTTATGATAAAGTAGTAGCTAAATTATTTATTTGGAGAAGGACAACCCAAATGCATACTACAGAATCATTTGGAGATGTACTGCACTAAAAGCAAGTTTAAAAACATTTGCTTTGTTTGCCATGGATCAAACCTTGTCAAACAAACTTTGACAAACTTTGTTTGTCATGGATCAAAGCATATGTTGTCTACTCTCTAGGTGAAGCTGATGCCAAAAAGATTTTTGCTTTGTATACATTTTTCATGTATTGGTAGCTCTCTAGACTAATATTATATAGTTATATAGCTCCTTAACTAACTAATACTTTTCTTACCCTTTCTCTTAGATCTTAGAACAGCAAGCTAACCTTCCTGGAATCTTACCTAGTCTTACCTCTGTAATGAACCAAGGACATTTTATTTTTTTCCAGATATTCTAGACATAATAAATGTGGGGTTAGAAGCTGGGGGAGGGGGGGGGAGTGGCTTCAGTGGGGGGCTGAACCAAAAGGGTGGTTACTTAATTGTTTCTCCAATTGGATAATTTCTGTTAATTATGCTAATTTGTTAAACTTATAAAATTGTTGGAGTCCTGTATTTTGTGCTTTTTGCCATACTTGCAGCTGAAGGACCTTCATTGAAGGTAACCACTTTTTATCATTTTAATATTGTTTGGCTTGTGGTTTTAGGCATCATAATCAGTTACAATAAGGCAGAGAAATAAGTGACAAGCTATAAGATATACTGAAAGACTCTCAAAATACTGGTTTAAAAATATTTATTGTAGTGCTTTGCTATGCTGGAAATGCTCTGCAGTTATTACAAGGGTTTCTAAGGTGCCTGTTCAGTCTTGTTTTCTCTGTTGCATTCACAAGTTGTTTAGTTTCTAAATTCTATTAGAATGAGAATAAGAGGTGCACGTTTTTCTCTGTAAAGTGGACACTTCACTGCAGAGCCATTCTCCAGTTCATCTTGGTGGTCTGCCCAAAGATTACGTTTTTAATGGGAACATTACCACAAAGGTATCTACAGAAAATGAATTCCAATTTCTATTATCTCTCCAGAAGCAAATAAGAAAAATCACATCTCAATACTAAATAGTCTTCCTTTTCTTTTCCTCCTTCCTCTCCATCCACATTTTAACTCCTCAGATTGTCCAATTTCCCAGATTGCAAAAGGGCTGTAACAACTGCTGGGTGTTTTTCCTTGTGTATTGGAGTAGCTATGTTATGAGGTCTTGTAGAATTTATTCTATGATTAGAAGTGCAGGAAGACAGATAACAAATTTTATGCCTAACCTGCACTAAGGGATGGAGAGCATTTTCCTTAATAATGCCTCCTGACATATGGGAAAAACATAATCAAGTTCTCCCTGATCAATGCATCTGACATTCTCTTCCTTATAGGAGTCTTAAACTGTTCTACAGAGAAAGTATTGTGTGATGAGAGAAGCTGAGTAATCTTACTGTAGCAAATTCTGTTTAATAAATTTAAATCCGTTTTTAAAAATAAATTTAAATCAAGAGCTTAGTCCCACCCCCAGCTTATATTCCTGTCACTGATTTCTTCAGTGACCTGATCCTGCTCTCCAGACTGCCAAAAGAACTAACCTAGCCAAACCCACTAATTTGCTGTTGATGTGGTGGGTTTTAATTCATCCTGTTGAATTTTGAGGTAAGTAATATATCCCCAACAGTGAGGAGAGAACGGGACAACTGCAGTGGCAGTAGGAGACAATGTAATTGATTTCTGCTGCGTGTCCCTGCAGGGGTTCGTGTCTCCATTCTGGGTGCACCCGGGGCTCAGGTAGGAACCACGAGGGTTTCTTGTGAAGCGTGAGGTGGGTCTTGCATGGCTGTCTTTGACACCAGGGTTGTCTTTTCTCTGACTTAAACACACCTGCTCACTGTGTTTATGTATCTGATATATAAACATTTGCATATCTGATCTATAAACATCTCGAGTCCAGAGAAGGGCCACAAAGCTGGTACAGGGGCTGGAGCACAAGTGTGAAGAGGAGCCAGAGCTGAGGGAGTTAGGGCTGTTCATCCAGAGACTTTATCGCTCTCTACAACTCCTTGACGGGACGTCACACTCTTCTCCCAGTTAACAAGTGACAGGACGAGAGGACACAGTCTTAAGCTGTGTTAGGGGAGGTTTAGGTTGGACATTAGGAAGAATTTCTTCACAGAAAGGGTGATTAGACATTGGGACGGGCTGCCCAGGGAGGTGGCAGCGTCATGGCCCCGAAGGCGTTTAAGGGAAGAGGACGCCCCATTAGTGTTGGGGCGCTGGGGTTAGGCACAGGTTGGACCCCATGACCTCGCAGGTGTTTTGCAGCCCAGTGGATGCCTTGATTCAGTGACGGGCGCACACAGCCACCATTCCCGGTGGGAACACGCGGGATCCCACGGGCATGGGCGGCCCCTCAGCGGGCGGTCGTCACGGCAACCGCCATGCCGCGGCCCGGCCTCAGTTCTTCCCGGGCAGAGAAGGGGAACCGCCTCACCCCGTTGTGCCCTCTTCCCTCGCCGCTCCTCGGCGAGGAACGTTCTTGAAATAGCCGTGTTTTATTACGTGCTTTTAAAAGGCCGAACAGCCCTGAAAACCTTCACCAGCGGGGTTTCTGTTCTGTGCGGTGGTCGCTAGGGGGAACTGTTGCACTCCCTCTAGCCTGCAAAAATGCGTTTATTTACCCTCTCTGTTAAATACTTGTAACAATTCTTCAAACAGTTGATAGTTACGAGTCTTTTAGGAAGAGAAGAGTAATTGATGTAGTGTTTACTGGATATAGTGTGTGTGTATATATGTATATATATACACACTTTATATTATAATATGTTACAGTACATATATAGTATGTGTAATATATTATTATATCTATAATAATATGGAAATTATATATTAAATATATTATAGCATGAAAAAGTTCTTCCCTGTGAGGGTGGTGAGGCCCTGGCACAGGCTTCCCAGAGAAGCTGTGGCTGCCCTATTTCTGGAAGTGTCCAAGGCCAGGTTGGATGGGGCTTGGAGCAACCTGGGGTAGTGGAAGGTGTCCCTGCCCGTGGCAGGCGGTTGGAACTGGATGGGCTTTAAGGTCCTTTCCGACCCAAACCATTCTATGATAATGTGGTAATGGAGCTTTAAATCACATGTATGTTTTTTTAAGGTGTAAGAAATTCTTCTTGTCCTGTGCTCAGCTTCTCTGAAGTGCCTTTTTGTTTCAGAAGTGGCTGAGTCCAGCTGGAACGTGACAGAGATGGAGCAGAGCTCCCAGAAAGGCAGGAAGGGCCAGCAGAGGGGCTTGGGGTTGCCAGAGGAGGTGGGATGAGGTTCTGGGAGCTGGCACTGTGCCACACCAAAATGAATAAACCCTCCCTGTGTCAGATGGTGAAGGAAAAGTGTTGGTGAAGAAAAGCTGATCAAGCTGCAGAATCCAGATCAGTGCAGAGGTGAGAACAAGGTTAGACATAGAGGTTTTTGAATGCTTGGCTCATGAAAGAAACAGGGGCCTGAGTAAGAGAGAACTGTCATGTGAAAGGCACCAATTGCACAGGGATTTGATACAGCCACAACATGGAACAACTCAGGTGAGCTGGTCACAGCTGTGACTTGAGTCAACTCGAGTGGACACATCAAACTGGAACAATTGAAGGGGCTGTTTCTAAATAAGTTGTGTGTCAAATAGCCCTCAGAGTTAATTCTTTCAAATAATTTTAAATAATCTTTAAACTAATCCTGCCAGCAGAATGAAGATAAAGGGAAGGGAGCTGGAAGAGGATCAGTAGAAAACATTCCTAGGTGCTTAACGTTCTTAAGCAAAGTCCTCAAGATGTCATTTTTAGCTAGGTATCACAGAGTTCTTGCAAAATCTCCCAGATGAGCTTGTTCATGTTCTCTTCCTTGTCTTCACCATGGTGTCATCTCTTCTGAATCATGTTTTAATAAATAAAAAGTTATTTTTCACTTTTCTTTCCCTGCTAGGCATAAAATGTTATAGAGTTAACGGCCATGCAGAAATTTTGTGCGGGAAGAGGAATCCTAAGAGTGGATAAGATCAATCCATGATCTTGTGATTTATACAATTCTTAATCCTAGGTTTGAGAATGGTACCTGACAATGCTTGTACCTTGCTAAACTTTTGAAGCATGGAATCACAAATACTTTAAAAGGATTAAGTTACAGATTATTTTGAACTTCTTCAGAGAAAGAGCTTCAGAAAATAACCTATTGCAGTAAATGTTACAGATTAACAGCTGCATTGAGCATATTTTGGACATATTTTTCCCAGGTCATGGTATAGGGAGCCCTTTCAGTGATAACACAGGAAATTTTGTTCTATTTGTTTATTATATGTAAACAGTTCCCTTTTGCAGTTACAAAATTCCATGACATGACACAAGATGTATCCATTTGCTCTTATGAACTGTTTGCCTCTTGAACTATTCTTGTTCTAGATCCAGTCTGGTATTTATTCACTTTTTGTTCTGTCTGGCTTTACTGGCCTCAGAGTACAAGTGTTCTTAACCCCAGTCCCTTATAACATTACAGAATTTGAAATTACTCTGGTTTATTTCCCATTAGAACAGATCAGCCTGTACTGATTTTTGCCAGCAGAGGCTTGAATAGCATATTCCCGGTGTGGGCACTCACATGCTGTGTCTCAGGATCCATTTGGACTAATGGTCTTTGGAAATAACTGTGTGTAAAAGTAATAACTGTTGTAGGTTTTTTCCTAATGTTTTTTAGATGACATGTGCCTCTTAATTTGTTTTATTGCGTTTTAAGGCAATGATAGCTTAATCTTTAGTGTCACTGCACAAAAGCATCTTGAACCCCTAAGGTTTGTTGGCTGTGTAAAAGGTACAGCTGGGTGGCATCAGCTATCTGTGTTCATCTCTCTAAATTGTTACCATGAAGTGTCCAGGTAACAGTGGAATATTTTGCCCTCTGAATACTGTGGGATCCCAGTTCTGAATTTCATTTTGAAATAGACAGTAGAAACAAAATTCAGTTCCCACCTCTGTGGAAGGTCAAATCTCTATTTTCTGTATGCTTGGGAAGTCTCTGATTTGCAGAATTTAAGCTATGTGCAATAATACAGAAAAGGGAACTTTGCCCCTCTCTTGTAATCTTGTCAAGATTTATTGGGTCAGAGAGCAGAAAGATGACTTTTTTACCTTGCTACTTTATATATTGGTCTGTGAACACTTGGGGTTTTTTTGAGAAGGTCTCTATAGTAAACAAAATGAAATAAAATATGAGCAAGTAAAAAACATATATGTAATCTCAATATTTCTGAAATCTCCTGCAAATAATGAAAATAGAAGATATAACTCCTGTCAGAGATAGTAACTTAGTGGTGAAAAAACCTAAGTATTGTGAGACTTAAGAAGTAAGACCAAAAAAAAAACCTGGTAGACCAGGACTAAGGAGAAGCTCATCAT
This sequence comes from Corvus moneduloides, assembly GCF_009650955.1. NCBI lineage: Eukaryota > Metazoa > Chordata > Aves > Passeriformes > Corvidae > Corvus > Corvus moneduloides. The sequence goes on from NC_045482.1 coordinate 6,951,949, forward strand.
CCTGGTTCTTTTATAGGCATCCTGAGTGACCTTGGTCAAAATAGTTCAGTGCCTCAGTTTTTTCTTAGGAGTGTTTCCTTTCTCTTCTTCCCTGCCTTGTCTGATCAACCTATCCCCCTTTCAAGGAGGGGGATTTCAGGGCTTTTTGTATATATTGGCAGTGACACAGTAGACTTCTGATCAGCTACTTTGTGCTTTTCTAACAACCACTAAGCCATGGTCCTAAGTTTGGGATTTGGATTTGTCCAATAGAAGACTGACTTCAGTGAGCTGTGAGCTCCTGAAACTGGATGGTAGTTTCTCAGTAAAGCCACATGGGTACAGGTTCCTCCTGGCAGACATCAGCCAGCTGCATTCGTTCCACATTATTTCAAAAGCTATAAATATAAGAAAAAAACCCAATGAACACCCGATATCAGAAAAACTGACTTCTCCTTTTCCTCTCTACCGGATATATGAAGCTTGCATTGTGACAGAGACCTGGAACAGAGCACAGCATTGATAAATTGGGGCAGATTTGCAATGGAACGTTGTGTGCTCAGTCCTGCCAATAAACGTGCCTGGATGTTATTTTAAAACAGATTTTTAAATAATACAGAGAACAATATTTACTCTTGCTTACTTTCTTATATTGACACCATCAGAATGATCTCCAGTGTTATTTCATGACTTCTAAATGATTTAACCATTGTTTAAGGGCGTGAGTTTTCTGAGTGTGAAACACAAGGTTTTATTATATACTGTGTAATAATGCTGCTATAGGGGCAATAAAAACCCACAGCAAATTAAATGAAAAGATTGTGAAGCACTTCTGTTGCTGATGCTTCACCTGACATCTGCAGATTTGGTTGTTTTTTTCTTTCAGTTACCTAAATTGAGGAATAGAGATTATACTTCTTTTTTTTTCCCTCTTATATTCCTCTCCAGTTGTAATAACTAGAAATGTTCCCCAGTATGTCAGTGAAGATACTGAAAAATTGCTTTTTAACTGGTGTTGCCATAACCACAAAGTGAGCACATCAAAAGGAAGAATTGAGTTTCCCAAATCTCTGCTCATAATCTTTTCAACCTTGCATTTGTTATTAGTATTTTGTTTGTATTTTTTTCAACTATCATATTAAAAAAAAAGTCCAAGTGATTTTTTCGCTTTTACAACTTTTGTGTTTGTGCTATTTAACTGTTTTTGTGATTGTATAGTACAGGGTAAATCAAATAGGTGTTTTTATCAATATAAAACTGCATGATTCTTATTAAAAGTTTTATATGCTAATACTGTCTACAGTATCTGGCAGGGCAATAAGGACATTACCCTAACACTAGTCTGAAAATATATTTTTTATTATGTGCAGGGTTTTTGTGGGGGTCATTCCATGATCTTTCTTTGCTGCAGTTCGTCGAGAAGGCTTTGCAGATAAACAAAACCCCCAAATGAACTGTTTAGTAGGAAAAGTTGTGCATAATGTTTTATATGGTACAAGACCTTTAAATCTCAACTTCAGAAAAGGACCAGAGAAATAATCACTAAGAGTTGTTTATTTTGGCACTGTAAAATGTAGGGGAAGACTACTGTGTGATATGTACTTAAGTTTAATGTGTGGCGTACAGTTCTTCCTCTCCACTTCTACTTCAGTTCACTTTGTACAAATGACATTGTCTAGCAGGGACTCGGATTTGCAAAAGTATGGTTTTAATGACATTTCGAAAAGATTAGTACTGGCAGGTTTTTATATATATTTCCTATGTGGGGCAAACTCTTCCAGCCCATTTCCTTCAGTGCTATCTGGAGAGGATCTGATAAGCTTTATACTGCTTTTCATGGTTCAAAGGGCATTGTCTTCCCCTTCACTCCAGCTGACAACAACAAAGTCAGACATATGTTATCACCATCACACAGGAAGCTGTGAGCCTGCTTGTGTTCAGCAAAGTACAAACGCAGGAAGAGTGTCAGGTTGGTTAAAAGCTGAGGGAGCTCTGCTAAGGTAGTATAGAGCCAATAGTACTATAACCCAGCAATCCTATTCTGTATGCTGGGTATGTTTCAGTTCAAGGAAGGGTGGTTGTCTATTGCTGATTGGTTTTATATTATTATAACCTAACTACAGGTATCCATTTCAAACCTTTTACAGGTGGGATCATCTCCAGTGGCAGGGCTGCATTGTGTTAGAAGAATAATTGCTTGGTTAGTAAAGAGCAAAGCTGCAATGGGATTAAGTGGTAAAGAATCGAACATAAAGTTCATCTGGTCAGACACAATCTCACACTCAATTAGCAAACAGGATGGAAGGTGCCTTACATTCATTCTGGATTTCCTCATTTTAACATATAGTGTGTTGTGTATCAAGAATAAAATGATGCACAATATATTAGCAAGCTCATCTAATGAAGTGCTGTGGGTGTAGTGTTGGGAAAAGTGCGTTTCCCACCTCTCTATAATTTTGGAATGTGAAAGGTGATTTAATAGAACCTTTATGTTTCAGCACTTATTTTGGAACCACAGTCATTAGTGCTAAATTTGGATCTATTTGCAGCTTCTCTTCTGCTTCCGGTACATTGTTTACTGCTTCAGGAAAGTCTTCCCAGTACATTATATTAGTTCCTATCCTCTGGCTTTTGCTCAGGACAGAACAAATCAGGTCAGCACACTGAGTTCCAGCTTCTGTCTCTAAGGACCACTTCAAGCTCTGCTATGATGTACTGCCTCTACCTGGAATTTCTAGGCCACACCATAAATAACATACACAGATATCTGTGGGAATAGAGTACTGCAGAAGTAGAGTTATGTTGACTGCTTGTCCATGCCTTCAGGGGAGTCAGGAATGGGGTCTTTGGTCTGATGACTTGGTCTGCCAGTGAGTGCAGCACTGCCTTACTGCAGTTTGTCCCATCTCTCTACTTGTTGTATCTTTGTTTTCACACAACCAGTGGCTATGCCAAGAGCTTAATATACTTTCAGAAGGGCCTTAAAATGGTTTGCCTCCTCTATTGAGATCACTAGATTACTTTAAATGAGAAACCAGAAGTATAGATCCCGCATCCAGTGCCTGTGTCCTGCCACTTTGGAGTGCTGTGTGGATAGAAACAGCAAGCAGCTGTGAAAGTCTGGTGAGGAGGTGTTGATAGATGAGTAAATAGGATCATGTTACGACTCAAACACAAATTTCTACATTCCTGAGCTGCCTGTATATCTAGCACGGGGCACCAAGAGCAAGAAATGGTGTATTCACAGCAACAGAAACTCAGAGACTGCTGGTAAAGCTTTTCATCTCACACAAGGGATGCAGCAGCTGGGCTCGGAGGTTGTCCCTAAAGACTGCTGGCATTAAGCACTACTTTCAGTCACTGCTCTGAGGTGGAGAATAAGGGTAACAATAGTACTTGAGCTTTCAATCCCAAAATAGACCATCATGGCAAGTAACTCTTGCTGCTCTACTATAGAGTTGCTGCTGTGAATATAGACTGGCTGAATATAAACTCACATCCTGCTATAATCCTGTCTCTTCTGTTTTACTTTAAAGTGAAAGTGCTTGAATGATTTCATATTATTTTATAATAAGGTCTGTATGAGTACTGCAGGCTTTGTGTATGTATAAATGTCTGGGTTTACACACATCAGAAAGGTTTGTCAGGATTTTGCTGGGGGAAAAGAAGTGGGAGAGGAAGTGGCTTATTAATAGATAAAATATCTGCCAGCTGGAAAAGAGATGTGTGACCACATGACATTACAGAGCTCAAGGCTGTGTAGGCATAATGAGTAGGTATGTACCTGTGCTAGTGACAAGCATGGCTATAGGCAGAAGCAAGGGCAGGCTACAGAACTGAAGAAAGGGTATTGAATGAAAAATTAAATGGCACTTAGAGTTTTAGCTGAGAGTATGCCATGTCATTACACATCTGCTTTAAACTTGGCTTAAAACAATACATTTTTAGATGATTTCAAACTGAGTTATCCATCACTGCAGCAATTTGTAAGTTGTACTTGGCATCCTTTCATGTTAGCTAAAATCCAAGTGCTGAAAAACCTGTGCTTGCTGATAGAGTAAAAAATAAAAGGTGTCACTGAGGAAATGACCAGAATTAAACAGATGGTGAAACTAGAGAAACAAGAGATGAGGCTGAGGGAAACATTTTAGTGAATTGGCATTTAAACTGCCTATTCAGAGCAGATGGCTCACTCACAGAAGAGGTACTTGGAGGATTATGCTTGTGGTTCTACAAGAAATATGATTGATATTATTTTTCTTCTGCCATCTTTGAATTTTTCTATTTGCTCCATCTTTGAGCAAAGCCACTCAATGGACTAATTTGAGTTGAACTATTGAGATCTGGTACTTCAGTTTTGATAAGGTCTGAGGTGAGTAGGTAGCCTGTTTGTATGTACAACTGATCATCTTGATTAATCTGAAGCTTTTGATCCTTGTCTATCTGAAGGAAATAGAAATGACATTAAACAATTCCAGTTCTGATATTCTAGAAGACTGATTCTTAGCAATTTTCTTCAAAGCTTTGTGCTGCTTAATACAGATCTCTGTAGCCTCCAGTGAAACTGCACTGTATGTACATGCAAGCTGGAGCTACTGAGAGGCTCTGAACTGAAAAAGGTTTTCAAACACATCTGATGACTGCACTTTCCTGACTATACATTTTGGAAGTAACTAAGAGGGCTTTTCTGTCTTAATGGATGTGTCTTTATTATGAAGGGTTATATTGATAATTTTGGAATACCATCAATGTTTGAGGGGGTGGTTCAGACCATTTGTATTTGGAAAATTGTTAGAAAGTGGTTAGCACTTTGAGTGTTGCTATGCATGTTGGATGCAATGGACTCTCCCAGTTATGCTCAGTAGAAGGTTTAGCTTGGACCAGTATGTCCATACAGAGTTGTCAGCTTATCACAGCTCTGAACACTGGTCATGTTCAGGACCCCAAAAGTTTCTTCAAGTCTGCATAGCAGGGACAAACCTCTTCTACATGTGCAGAACATCTACAATGTATTTTCCCTACCTGTGGGTAAAATCCTGGATTAGAAATGATATACCGGAAGGTTCATCCTAATCCTTTTGAACCATGATAATTTACCCTGTGTTTGGGATCCTGCCTGAGTCCTGAAAGTTATTAGCTTTTTCATACCCTAAATAGGTCTCTGACAAATTTCCTTTAACAGCAGTGAAAATGGCTTCTCTGGTTTCCCAATACACCAGTGCTGAATTGCTCCATTTGTAGAGCCAGTCAGTGTAGTGCAGGCTGGTATTCTCTTCACTGTTGAACTGTAATTTCTGAGATACAAAGTCTACGAGTAATTTTATGAACATGTATCTAGACAGATGCATATACAGAGATATGTCAGACCAGGTCAAAAATTATTGGGCATTTTGCCACATGTTATGCCTTTCTTAGTCCTTTGAACTTTTGCAAATCATATTCATGAAGAATTTATACTAAAAGTGCTCTGATTAAAGGGCATATGCTAATGTTATGGTGATCCTGAAAGCTGTGTTCATTATGCACCAATGGAACAAGATGTTACGCCAAAACTACGTTTTTATATCCAGTAGTCTTAACAGCCCTTACATGACAGAGGCGGAAGGAATTCATGCTGATTGGTAAAAAAAGTCTTCTTGTTCTTACTTGATGCAATTTTATCTGAATGTTACTTTTTTACCTAAATTAAGACAGAGAGGATTGTGACTACAGGAAGCCAAGTTATTTCCTTCCAGCCTCACCATCTTTCGAAAGGAATTTTTTTTGGGATGGAAACAGCTTCAAACTGTGCATTATCACTCTATGAATCTGTGTTTGTCATCTGATCGTTTGTCACAAGAGGGGGCTGGAGTTCTTTGCAATGTCTAAATCTGATCTGTTTTAACTAAGCGTGTTCTGGTTGGTTGGTTGATCTTATTTTTTGTGACGATAAAGGAAGTCCTTTTTATATGGGATTTGTTGGACTGTACTGTTTGTCAAGAGTAGACTCAAAAATTATTGAAAAGCTTAAATAAAAAAAGGCACTGGTAAGAAATCAATTGTTCTATTCTGGTTTTTGTTTTGTACCTTGATCACAAATACATGCAAAAATAATGATGTAAAAAGGATTCTTGGGAATGGTCATATTGTCTGGCAGTGAAACTCATAGAATAGGAGCTGTGAAAAAATCTCTGTGAGAAACTTTATTTCTTTAGGGAACCATCATGAGGTAAATCTAAGCCATGATCTATCCAAGATAAAGGAAATGAAATAACAATGCTTTGTCCACTTGAGACAATATCCCTGGTTTTACTGGTATTTTTAGGATGCCAGCATCCTTTTTAAAGGCTCTGTCCTTGCTTTGTAATGGAGTGACAAATATCACTGCCCTATTTTGGAATGCTAACTGTGAGCAGGTTTTGGAAAAAGTAGTAGTAGAACTCTAGATCCAGTTTTATTTAGTGGATAATCTCTGAAGAATCTGAAAGATTAGTGGATTCTATAAATCCTTGGCTCATTCATTCACCTTTTAGCATGCAGACCCGGAAGGAGGAGTGTATCTCATAACACACAGACAGTGCTAGGAGAATGGCTGAGTCCCCACTTTTCATAATGGAATAGGATGATGGGACTGAGGAGGCGGTGTCTTTCACATCTAATGAATAAAAGGTTTGGAAGGGTCTATTCTCCAGCTTTAGAGGAGAAAAAAACCTGTCTAAAGTGGTAAATGATTGCAAACTCTTTGTTTTGATCAGTAGTGAATTATTATGATTCAAGAAAGGTAATGTAGAAGTCCTGTTTCTGCCTGTGAGGAAAACTGAATTTTCTTGTTTTTCTAATTCTAGGAAGAACGTAGTAATTTCTCTTTGAAATACATGTTTATATGCCCTGAATTCTTAGAAAAACTTTCTTACTCATATCTACATTAGCCACATTCTAAGTTTGTATTGTGTTGTGTTAAATGCCTGTAAACATCATGAGGGCTGGACCTTTCTCTAGAAAATCTCACCCTGCAGCAATAAATTGATTTCACACCTGGCAGCAATTCAAGTGTTTTAAAACACCAACAATGCTCCTGGAAGGTCTCTGTACACAGCTGACAGGCTTTGCAGGGCGGGGCCTATGGGTTTTTAATTTGATGCCTTAATGTTTTCAGTGTTTGAGAATGTTTATTGTGTGAGTTTTCTTAGAACTAAAATAATAGAATACAAAAAATGCACTATTTTTAGGAGAGAAATGGTTTCCAAGGTAGCAGCATATGTACTTTGAGAAACACTAATGAATGCAAAATGAGGAAGAATAATTTTTAAACACTGTTAACACATTAAAAAGCATATAGGCAGAAGACTGTATGCATCTCTTGTGAGGAACAGCATAATGGAGGCCCATTTTTTGTTCCTGAAAAAGAACACAACTTTTCTTTTTCAGCTTTGTTTAGTTCATTTTGATATTCTGTTGAAAATAGCAACCAAAGAAGGAAAAAAAGAGAAAGAAAAAAAAAAAAGAAGAAAGAAAAAAAAAAAAGAGAGAGAAAAAAAAGAATAACAGAAAAAAATCTCTTGGGCATTGCACTGGTAAATAAAATAGCTCACACTTAAGTGGGTTTTGTCTTAGAGTTACTGAAGAATTGAAGAGGGATTATATCCTCACTCTTTTCTGCTGTTGTTATTGAGTACAGCGGAGTTCACAAATCAAATGTAGGGCACCATAAAAAGTTGCCACAATGCAAGCTACAGTTTGCTTTGTATTTACTCTTGGGAACTTTGAACAGAGGTCAGCACTGGTTTCATCACCCCTCCCATCTGTATTTTCCCACACTTTTCTTTTTCCCACAACTGAAGGAATCTATCTAGTGCTTGCTTATGTCCATTGTGTTGTTTCATATTTGAAATGTGACACATAATATTAATAACAGGAGTTTTATGAGATACTGTCATTAATTCTGCCATGCTTCTGTCAGAAAAATGAGGACTCTTTCCTCCTTTTCAACTCATAAATGCTCTTTCTTTAATTTGCCATCAATTCTCCATGGTAGAATTTTCTAATTTTTTTTTTCTTTTTCCAAGAGTGTTTTTTATTTAAACAGAGTCTGGACATGAAGATTTTTCTTCAGCACTACTTCATTGTGACCAAGAATTCAAAATGTAAGGGTAGGCACTGGCTGTCCACCGTGAATTGGAGACCACACCCCATTTACCTCCTCCTAGCTTGTTGTTTGTGCTGACTTTGGTCCCTAGCTGAAAGATGTCAAGAAGGCTAAAAAACCTGGGGTTTTTTGGTGGGGCTTATTGATGATAAGAATAAGATCCACGGGGACAAAAAGAAAAATATATTTTTGAAACTTTTGTTCATACTTTCTCTTTGAAGCATCAGGTAGAGACTTTGTATCTTTCACTTCACTAAGTAAGAAATTCCTAGTTCTTTGTTATATGTGATAGAGTTTCAAATTGATACAGGTTTTAAAAACAGCTGGCAATAGAGAGGATTCTTGTAGGTCATGGTCTTCCCAGCATAAACTCTTTGCACTGCTCTTCAGCTGTTCAAATAAACATACCTCTGCTTCTTGCCTTCCTGCTGAGAAATTAGTACATGAGCCCAAAGAAACAGGTGTCACACTACACTACCAAACAGAATAGAATTTTGTTTGGAAGACCTTTCTGCTGATGCGGTTAGTTCATTTATTGTCATCAATAATAAAGATACCAAGTTTTAAAGAACCTCAAAGGGTAAAAGTTAACAGGGAAACCTACAAGGTTTGTGTATCTTTTAAGACAAATGTATATTTTGCTGACACAGTTATTTCTGTTGCCCTTGCTTTGGGTGGGAGATTGGCCTAAAAAACAGCCATAAATTCCTTCCAGCCTGAATGACTTTTTTATTCTATACTGGTGACAGTTACTCCATGATATGAGTAATCATTTATCCTAGAGAGGGAAACCTGACAAAACACCAAATGAGCCTATCAACTGTTGCTCCTGTTGTGCAGTTATTGTTTTCATGTTGCCTTTTTGTGGTCTGCAGAGAGGAAGAGCTCTTGCATTGTGAAATCCTGTTTTTCTCAGGTGAAATCCATCTACAGTCTGAGCAATGAACCAAATAGAGTGACAATGGCACAAGTGTTCAGCTCTGGAACACCAGAATCCATGAATTTGCATTGACACCAAAGCAATTTTACCCTGTGATCTTGAATGTCCTGTGGGAAGAACAATCTAAGCTGCTCTGGAATACAATATGAATGGCACTTAAAATATGAATTGCACAGTCAAGAATGTGTATTTGAGAAAGCCCATTCAAAGAGTGCACAGAAAAAGGCTAAGCTTTCTGAGATGTGCAGAGTTAGCTGCTAACTTAGTTTATAGCTGAACTCATTGTTGACTCTTGGTCAGTAATGGATATTGTCTCATATGCAAGACATCAGACAAAACAAAGCAAGTTTTATTGTATCCTGTTCTGCTAAATAAACTTTTTTGCTCATTCTCAGCAGAGCTGAGATGCCATTATAATAGCTCCAATATTTTTCTAAGTAAAAATCCATTCAGAAGGAAGGGTAAAAATAATCTCTGAAATACATTTTAGTTCTAAAATGAAAAAAGAAAAATCGCAAGCAAAGCTCTCTATTATTAACCTGAAGATTTTTAGATCACTATTCTTCTGACAGCCAAAATAATGAAAAAAGAAAGGTTTAATCTTCTCTGTGAAAAATGTCACAGAAATTGGACACTTCAAGCTTGGGGATTTTTTGGGGGGAAAGAAAAATCAATCAAATCTTCTCTGCCAAAACCCTCAATGTTAATGATAATAAAAATTAGTATTTTCTGAAGAACAGCACTTAATAAAAATTTCCTGACCAGCTTTAGTTCCAGTTACTTTATTTGATAATGATTGTATTACTGCAAAAGGATTCTCTAGGAAAAGAACAGGACATTCACAACTGATTTGTCTGCTGGAATTTATTAGCTGTGGGAAAGTCACCTTTTGGCAATTATACTTTGAAAATGTAATTCCAGTAGCATAAAGATTGTAAGCACTGAGGTTTCTATAATTAAGGTTACCTTTGCTTGCTCTTTATTGAATTAGTTATATTTTTCTATTATAAGGATGGTATTTCCAGTATTCTGTTCCCATGGGAAATTTTATTTATCAAGCCTCATCAGATGCCTTGTTATGAAAATGTATACCCAACTCTTTGCTAAGTTAGCTGATTAGTTTGTATCAAATATCACCATCTGTTCTTATTATCTGACAGAAATACAGATGACCAGGCTAGAGGTGCCTTAGTGCCGGTGTGAGTTTAAAGTTCAGATGTTAGATACACTGGCATAAACTGTATCTTCCTTCCTACCATAGAATTTGAGTGAGAAAAGGATTAGAGGTGCTGCTTCTGTGGTTTGTTCCTGTTTCTTTGGGAAGGCACACCCTCAGAATGTGGGAAACCAGTGTCTTCTGAGTGCCAACTTGAGTGCTGTGATTATCTTTATTTCATCTATAAGCCGGTTTGCTTGCTGCAAACATGTGCGGCGTGGACACTGCGGGCCAGAGTGAGAATGGAGTTAAAATCTGGGAGAGGAGCCTCTGCTGCTGCTCGGATTCCCTTCTGCTTGGCAGCTGAGCTTTGTATGGTGCTATAAATCAGGTAGCCATAAAAAGAAAAATCATCACAGAAGGAAGTGGAATATGATAAACTTCTGTTTACAGCCCAAGTGACTTCCTTTCGAGCTCTCCTCTTCTTTTAGGAAACGGAAATATCACCCTAAGCTATTTGGTGAATTAATGTGTGTTGAATATATTCAATACTTATTCATTCCTGTTGTGAGGGAGAATAGACACTTTAATTGGAAACTTGAGCTCTTTGTGCTGGGCACTGTCCAAATGCATATTGAAAAGACTGAGCTGGCTCTAAAGGCTTTACATTTTAATATGCCGACAGAGAAAGGAAAGGGCTCTCTTTTTCCTCCCTCCTCTTCCGACTGTAGGATATTTGATGCATGTTTGTAATTCTGGCTAGATGCTTTTCTTGATGGAGAACTACGTAATTACAGTATGGGTATTCTGGCTGTGAATGAATTTTCAGTAAAAATTGTATGTAGTTGCTGTGCTTCATTAAAATACTAGAACCCAACACTGCTTTTAAGTCAAGGCACAAAGTATTACATCGAAAGTGGGCTGTAATCTGCAGTTTGACCTTGTTCTGTCATTCATTCTAAGCTACATTGATACAGTGTGTTCATCAGGGAGATACAGCTCAACTGATGACTGTCAGTGGTATTTCATGGTGTTATTGCAGTGTTTAGGAACTTGGCTCTTGGGCCCTGCATGCATTGTGCCATACAGGGGAGCATAAACTTCACATCATTGGTCCTGTGTTAATAAGTTTAATCTACAGGTAAGAGAAAAAATAACAGACACTGACAGATAAGGAATTAAATAAATGGTCAAGATGACAGATGAAAAATATCCTGTAAAAGTACCTTTGCTCCTGAACCCTAGAGTGCCTTTTATCCCATTTTCCCAGAAACAGAAAACTGGTAAACTTCAGCATTTCAGTGAAACAAATTACTTACAATCACTGAATCAGGGATTTAAAATCCAATCATTGGAACAGTTTCTCATGGCCAGCCAACAGTAAGTTTGATGATTCCATATGATTTCTTACAGGGTTAGGGCTCTCTGTTTGACTACAGTATCAGGGGAATACGAAGGAATGAGTGGAGTTTTTATTGAGTTTGCTGCTTAGTTTTCAAATTATAGTCAGACCCCTGCCTAATGCTATGAAAGGATGTGAGAAATGTTCAACATTTTTATCATGTTCTGTCTACAGAGAATATAGTTTTTTTTGGTCCTCCTGGGCTACTGTGTCTGCCCCTGTGAATTACGTGATTCTGACTAATATAAACACATCACGTTTTCCTTAATTCATAGTTCCCAGTGTTAGATGTGATAATAAAATATACATCTTCATTTGTAGCTTGGATTTTGGAAATCCACATAGACCAGTTGAGGTAGTATAAAGAGACCAACCCGAAATGTCCTGGCAGAATTTCCAAAAAAAAGCAAAGCAGCAAGAAATAGAAATAAAAATGATGTCTTTAATTTTCTATGCCCTAAATTCTTAGAACACAACTACTGTTTTACCTCTCTGGCAAAATAACAATGTTATGATTTTGATATTTTGCAGCTACTGTAGACTGAAAATATTTGAGCCTGTAGTTAATGACTCTCTCTGTTCCTGCCTTATCGGCCACTGTCCTCCAGCTCTTTGAGTGCCTACATTGAGCTCACCCGGACAGCAGGTCTGAAAAGTGAGAAATGAAATATGTGCATCAAGCTGGAGTCTGCTTACTTTCCTTCCCGGTTCTGTGGAGGACTGTGATCTGTGTGGACTGGTTTGTATAGGGCTTGGTGGTTTTCTCTCTGCTGCAACCCTAACTTTTGCTCTTGCCTGTTCATGGCCTGCTTTGACTTCAAATCAGTTTTGTAATATAGGCCCAACTTAGAACAAGACACTGTTCCAAAAGTTAAGTTTCAAGAGATAATATAAGATGAAAAAGTATTCCCAAGGGATTGTGCAGAAAGCATGCTAATAAATTTTGGGAATGTGTTCCTTAATTCTTATCTTGTCTTTTTGAATAAATCTTCTACAGTATGAGACTTCAGAGGCATTGGAGTATAATCTCACAGATCATGGTAACTTGCGATATCCATAATAATAAAATTAATATATCCTGTAGTTGCTTTCTCTACTGGCCAGAGTTAATTTGTCTTTATTGTGAGAAGGTGGGTCTATCTTGGGAGTTTACTATGTCACTACTGTAATTCTGTGGTCCTAGTGATTTTTTTTTTTCTGATTATTAAAAAAAAAAAAATTTAAGGATTAAAGATCTGATGTCAAAACTTCCCATGATAATCAAACCTCCTTAATGCTACACCTGTTAAAATAAGTGATTGTGTTGCATTTAGCGGGACTAGACATGCTGACAGCTTGTTGTGCACTGAAGTGGTTTGCAGGAGACCAGCCAATGCATTCTATAGGTCACCTAATGCATCTTTATTGTAATGCTGTTGATGGTGAACATATAGATAAAGGAAAAGGAATTATAGATTGCTGTAATGAGTATTTAGAAGATTACCCTTACCAAAATAATTCATCAACAACACATTTCTTGGCAAAGATTAATCCTTATACTTTACTAATTATACAAAGCTGTAGGTTTATAACACATTATCCCGAGGATACAATACTACAGAGATGATGCTATATAGTTGGGACTATTGATTAAATCCTTTGTGGTTCTTAGTATCTGAGACCAAGGTGATCATTTCTTCCTTCTCTGATTTTCCTTGACTGTGTGTGATGTTTTTATGCTAATGCCCTCTCCCTTCCCAAAGGGTTGTCACAGTACTTCTAGGTTTTGGCTTTGCTGGTCATCCTTCATGTGTAGTAAGGAGATTGTTCTGCTTATCTTGTCTGACAGCTTTGGTGATATGAATGCCTGCTTCATGTACTCACCCTCCTGTCCTTTCCTGTTTGGTGGACACATTGATCACATATTTATATAAAATGTTTTTACATTATATAACAGATGAGAGCCATATGAATAAATTGTTATTAGATTCAGTTTAATCTCTCTCCTGGAGACATGGAATAAAGAGTAGTACATAATATTCTTTTACTTTTTTTTTATGCCTGGTGTAATAAAGGATACAAAACTGAAGTCTGGGTAACATTCATGAGAGATGCTTCAGAAGTTCTTTTCAGACTAAACATTTCTATGACCAAGCTCTGCAACCATTTACATGAATGTGCTTGAATCTCACAGAGTGAAAAGCAGATCTAAATGTTGCTCCATCTCCATGGGACACATTTTCCTTCCTTCCACACATTTTTCTGGAGGACTTTGCAGCTCCTTCTTTCACTGGTTGTTTTCTTGCCCCATCAACTACAGCTGGCAGCAACTGTGTTAGGCTACAGCAGACACAAGAGAAGGCTTTTGAATTTGAAAGAGCTTTCACTGCTCAAGCAGCTGTTCCTGATGTTCCATTAGAAGTCTGGATGGAAGTCAGTTGGACCGCATGGACTTAGGTGTCTTTCTTGTGAAGTTATTGCATCATACTTTCTAAGAGGGTCAAGGAACATTTAAAGGTGATTTAAGAACAGGTTATTGATTACATATAGTAATTTCTAAACTGCAATTTTTTTCATCGATTCTATATATACATCTTTTTTTTTAACTAATTTTTATTCACGACTGCAAAACATTGATCTAAACAGATTTTTTTATTAAGCCTTTTCTTCATAATACCACATTTCAATTATATTACTAGATATAGAATTCTGTTATATGCTCATTGCTAGCAGCTCTTCATTTTAATGTTTTTTTTCCATTAGACCTCTAGCAGAAAGAATAGCCCACAAAGACAATGCAAGTGGCATAAAAATGCATCAATATCTCATAGTAAGGAAAAAAACCAAGCAAAATTCCATTCTCTATTCTTGTTCATAAGCTACTACAGCAGCTTAAAAGCAGCCACATAGTCAGCCAAGCAATGCTTCAGCTTATTGATTTGTGATGTACATGATGGAATTCTTTTCCACTGGCTTGTATGAATTTTCCTCAAGTGTAGATAATTCTAAAAGACAGGTAAATAATTTCAGATTTTTAAAAATGATGTAAATAATATAGTTCCATAAATTCAGACTGTTGTATATAATGATTATTGGATCTCACACACAATTAGGTTTTGGAGCCAGCATGTTATCACCAGTGGGTACGAGAAAATTGAGTATCCCTGACACCACACTTGCCTGCTCTTGTGTTCTCCACACGCTGGTGCTTTTTCTCTATTGATCTTCAGCATATTGAAGTAGAAATGTTGAAGATGGCTGAAGAGGTAATAGAAGGGTTTTCAATGCACATCATCCATAGTCTCAAACAACTTTCTCTTTAAAATAATGAGTAGTTTATCTTGGTGATACAAAATGATTGCAAAAACCACCAAAAAGCCCTACCTAACTTATTAAAGTCTGGTTTTGCATTAAAAGAATGAGTAAGGCAGAGGAAACAACAGTGTCAGAAGATCAACTTGTGTTGAGTTGTGTTATGAGTTTTGGTATGAATGATGCTTATTGTGCCTGGGCTTGTGCAGTGATCTGTACACACGCCAAGCTGCCTCTCTGACCCCTTCCCCCTACACTTGTTTACTGTTGCTGGCTAAGAACTGTACTCATGGTTTATTTTGAAGGCTGTCCAGAATCTTGAGCCAGCTGTTCATGCCTTCTGTGGGACTGTGGGAGTCCCTTGGAGTATAAATGCTCTGGACTGCTCACCAGGAGCCAGTAATGATCTGAGAGAGTGCTGGCTTCTGAGAAGAATTCTTTTGCTTTAGAAAGGTGCAGAAAGTATTTATCCTGTGTTTAAAATGTTATATTTATCAGTGGCAGCAGAGTCCACCTGCTCCTGAGTCACATACAGTGCAATGTGTGTTGGGTGGATGTAGCTCAAAGTCATTGCTTCTGGTAGATTGTTTTCCTTGACAATTTAGCTGCTGATATTTCAAGTTCTTTGCTTAATGTACCATGCACAGTTATATCATCTATGCGTAATAAGTTTCTCTACCAATGTAAAGCTCAAACATTAATATCACTAGGTGCTCAAAAGTGTCCTTTTAATTCCCTAAAGTGCCTGATGAAATTAATCTCTCTAATAATACCTTAAAGGAGAGCATATATGCAGCCGTTCATTCACTTCAGATGGTATCTACTTTCTCTGCAGTCTCCTTAGTACCTTCTCTGAAACTAGAGAGAAAGAATAACTTTGTGACATTTCCAAGAAGCCGTTAACTGTTTATGTTAAAATAATACTTAGCATGTAGAGTGGACAGTAAGTAATAACTATAGTTTCTCTAAACCAATAGATAGGGAATAATTTCTTCCTGTATTCTAGTTTATGAGTTTGATAAGCTTTATGAATAAAATAAAAATGTTGTTCTCATTAGCTGTTGGTGGCTTTTACAAGTATCCACTAAAGCCTTTGGCTTATTTTTCTAAGGAATCTGAAAATACACCCCCTGGAGATTCAAGTTTGGTTAACTAGATTTTGATATAATCCAGACACATACACTGTTTTCTTAAGGTTCATTTTTTTTGGAATATTTCAGGATCAAAAAAAGGGCATAGATTTTGTTTGCCCCTCTTTTCTACCCTGCAGGCATATGCACATCTGGAGCATTTGAAAAAATCTGTTACAATTTAAAGTTAAGAGATTGTGTCTAACATTAATACTGGAAGTGTTTGTAGTGGTGCTTGACCTGCAGTTTGTAAAGCAACTTTATGATGTTTGTACCAAGTGCAAAATCATTGCTCTGGATCATCACACTACCTTTAGGTTCTCTTTCCTGTTTTTTTTTCTAAATTAGAGATTAAAAGTGTCACTAGTGGTCTTCCATGGTTTGAACTGGCTATTCAGAAAAATGCAATTTGCAAAGTAAGTTAGAAACCACAATAAAAGGATTTTTTGTGTCTCTTCCTTAAGAGAATTCTGAGAGGAGTGGTGCGTTCAGAGGGCAGTTCTGCAAACTGAGACTGCCACTCTTTGAAGAGTTTGAGGCTTCAAAATCCCTCAGTAGCCTCTGGGTACATATCATGTTCTATAGTTCCAAGAATTTGGTGTGCATGGCTGACTGGAACAGAGTGCAGCTCTTTGTCAGTCTCTTCTCCTGACACCTCTCTTTGGCTGTGTATCCAGAATGCTCATTCCTGGGATACGTGGAATGAGGCAGGGCTGCCATTGTGCTGCTGTTTTCACCGAGGCATTAACAGGGAGCCACAGAGAAGATGTGACTTTCTGTTGTGACTGATGTGAGAATACAGGCATGTGCTCTGCACTCTCCTGAATGACAGAAAAATAGAATGAGCACTTCTGAAATGAGTGAGGGGCAGAGACAGGAGTACACTGAGAACTGACTCACAGCTGATCCAAAGAAAATACCTGCAGCTGTATGTGAAATAGTTACAGATAGAAAAGGTTATAGTCTTGTTCAGGTACTGCTCTTTGCTTGCTCTATGGCCGCTACTACTTCCATGTATTTGTGTTGTCATTGACATGGTTTGTTCTGTTAGCACTAAGTGACAGGTAGTTTCCCCACATCCTTCCACAGCTTTTTTGAGGCCCATTTGTGTTTTAAAATCAAAGATACACATGCAAAGCCATCACCAAGGATATCAGGATTACATATATTTATCTCACACAGCCAATTTTAAATGTCACTTGTAGAAAACTATGTAATATTTTTTTAGCTATGTAGGTTTATACTGCTTGTGGAAACCAGTCAATGAAGAATTATCTTTGACCAAAATGACAGCCATCTACATTTTGCTTTTCCACCAGTAAGTTCTCCACTGCCTTCTCTTTTTATTGCACTGAAGTGAATGCCTAGCAGTTAACGGAATCAGAATATTTTAAAGGTTTTTCTCTAATTTTTCTAATTATCTTTGTTTCTCTAATAGCATCATGCTTTTCAAATGTTGCTGTCAGTGTATTTTGTTGTGTAAAATATTAGATGTCATTATATGTAATTATTTGAAATGTTAAATCCTGTGCCAATTCCTTACACGGCAGATCAGCATTTTCAATAAAGGACGAGAATACAGATTTTTTTAAGACAGGCTTTGTCCTGAGGACCTGTATTGTGAAATTAGCATATATGATAATTAAAGACGTGCAATTAGATTGCTCAGCAAAGCCTCAGCATTTTCAAGCCACTTATATCTTATAACACAAAAAATGGGCTGTACTCATACAACTAGATATTAAGCCATACAATCTCTTTCTGATTAAATTTCCTAATTAAATAATGCAGCTTTGCAAAATACTTGTGACCACAACCAAAGCTGGCTAGTTCTGCTTTGGTTTGGGTTGTGATTTTTTTTTTTATAAGGACACAAAATTCAAAAGCAGAATCCTTGGAATATGAGAAGCCTTTTGAGTAATCATTGAGTAATTAATGATTCTGAATCAAACTCCAGCAGTAAGAAACTTTTAATTATGGTAACATACTAGTATTTTGAATTTGACCAACTATTCAGAGACTCTTTAGTAAAGTCATCAAAAAAATCAGTCTTGCTGTGCATATTAAATTTCTGTTTGACACGTTTCTCTGGCTAAGCCAGCTGTCTTTCAAATTAGTCAGTTAAATTCAGCAAAGTCTAAACTAGTGAATTAATAGAATCTACCTTCCAACTGATATTCTGTTATTTAAAAGGAAATCTGTTAATTATGTACGGGAAAAAGAGAGTTATGAAATTGTGGAATGCAGATTTAAGCACAAATATTAAAGGCAAAGATTGAGGAAGCACTTAAAAAGACATCTCTATTATCTATAGGTGTAGGAACCCAGAGTGCCGAGAATATTTCTCTGCCTGTTTTGAAGGGTTCTTACCCCCCTGAACAACACTGTTTTAACCTCCAACCTTGGAAAAAATTAGCAACTATCAGACAAGAACTAGAAAATACAGTGGTGTGAATTAGGTGATAGACTACTATATAAGATTGTCACAGGGTGAAAAATTTAGAGGTTTTGGGCTTCTCTTTGTAGTAAATAGATAAGAGTAAAAAATATCAAAATGGAGGATTGTTGTTGTTCTCTAAACCTTCTTCTCCTTCTTCTACTACTCCATGTTCTGCAGTAAAAGTAGTTTGGGATGATTGGATAGAAAACTCCACAGTTCCTGCCCGTGTTACTGAGTAATTGGTAGGAAAGTGAAAATAATGTACGTTTTTAGTAACTATTGGTTAAATTATCTTTAAAAGGCCGTGTAAATCTTGATAATTAGACTTCTCTCCTGATTTCTGTGCTCTGTGCTGTACCTGGGTCACGCTGGTGGCTCTGTTCCTCTGATAAGACTTAATAAACAACTATCCGGCAGCATTGAAACTCCAGGAAAAGTCTCGGTTTATCTTTGAAACTCCTTGCAAGCACTTTTAGAAAATTCTCTCCCATCAGGAGGGATTTGATTTATGGCATGGTTCAGTGTCATATAGGGGAGTTCTTAGATTTACAGTTCCAGTTTTTATGTTTATCTAAATACAGATTTTTAAGTGTAAGCTATGGGTTCCTCCTGTCAAAGTATATGACTTACAGTAGATGTTTATATGAGTATCAGCAAAATAAAACTTTCACAATTTGGTAGCTTTAGTAATTGCATGCCTACACAAGCTGCAATAGCGTGAAATGCATTCCTTTTACGTGCCATAGTGCTGTTCTGAAGGAGAAATGCTCTTTAAAATCAGCCATATCTGATCAAACCCCACCCAGTCTAGCCCTTGTGAAGATGCTGCAGAGCTATCTCCTAAAAGGATATCTTTAATTAAAGAGATGCCCAGCTCTGCAAAATGATCTCCTAACTCTGCAGGGCCAGAACAATGAGTGACAGGAAAGAAGCAACTCTATTTTGATATGGGGGACTCCTATGCAGAGGAAGGAAAAGTCTCATCAGGAGAGCTTCCATCTGCTTCAGGATGTACTGAAATTGAAAGGATTGCATGTGCCAAGGACACACTTTACATACTTTTGGCTGTGCTGTGTGAAGGGATTTCTTTGTGTTACTAGGCTTTACAGTAGATTTCTATAAATCTGATGGTCTAAGAGATTACTAGAAATTCTGTTTATGATCAGTTTCTGATTTAATATCCTAACCATATCCTGTACTGAATTCTGGTCTAAGCTTCCTACACTTTCTTTGCTGCTGCTGTTCCATGTTGTACAGCATCAGTAACTAATCACTAAGTGTGAATGACAATGACTTAGGATTACCATGGTAGCACAAATGCTCCTTTGGAAATAGGTCACTGTGGCCTACTCCTTCACTTACCGGTGTAATTTTTGAGATTAGCATTGCTTATGATTGATTCCAAACTAAGTTGTTCTTAAGGAGTTTTTTTAACTACTTTTAACATATGTTGTTCTAAAAGCATGAAAATTTTTCTCTTAATCTGTGCATATATTTTATTCAACCCCTGGGTAAGATGTTCAATACACAATGGATAGGTTTATTGATGTAATTTTCTTTGTGGTTTCCCTACAAAACTAGGAGCTAAAATTCATATAGAATCAGTAAACCCAGAGCAACTATAATTTAGGACAGGAAGAAAATTATTTTTTGTAAAAAGCACTATTTGTTTCATCTACTCAACACAAGCTTTTTCTATTTTCAAAGTTTATTTCCTTTACTATTGCACAGTTCAGCCTGGAGATACTGTACCAAGCTTCTAATTAAAAACAACCTGAATTGCCATGGAGACCAAAAAATAGAAGTGCTGTCCACAGACCAAGTAAGGAATAAGCCAT
This sequence comes from Corvus moneduloides, assembly GCF_009650955.1. Lineage (NCBI taxonomy): Eukaryota > Metazoa > Chordata > Aves > Passeriformes > Corvidae > Corvus > Corvus moneduloides. Next base: position 6,972,250 of record NC_045482.1, read on the forward strand.
GCTGGGAATGTCAGGATACCATTTCTGGAATTTTTATATATGTAAACAGAGTTACATGTAGCTAAGTCTCTGGTATACACATCCACACATCCATGGCCTGGGCTGTGTCAGCAGAAGTATAACCAAGGGATTTAAGGGATGTGATTATTATGCTCTACCCAACCACTTGTTAGGCCACACATGGAACGCTGTCCAGTTTCGGTCTCCCTGTTTCAAGAGACATTATAAAGCTGGAAACAATCCAGCAGGGAATTACCAGCATGATTAGAGGGTTCTAGAACTTGAGAAATGAAGAAAAATTGAAGGAAATTGATTTGTTGAACCTAGAGAAAAGGATGCTCAGGGGAGGGAATCTTATTACAGTGTTGCAATACTGGAGGGTATTTATAGATAAGATGGAGGTTCTTTTGTCACTCTTCTTCATGAGAACAATTAGACATTGGAACAGGTTACCCAGAGAACTGGTGGAGTGTGTCTCACAGGAAATATTTAAGACCTATCTGCACAGAGCCCTGGATAACATAACCTAAAGCCCTATTTGCAACAGAAGATTAAGCCAAATGATTTCCAGACTCCTCTCTCCCACCCTAGGCCTTTCTATGGTTCTATGCTCAGGACAGTAGCTTAGTCAGTGGCAAAACAGAGGGGATGGTCAAGTCCACTATGAGATAAAGTGATTGAGTCTCTGAGATCACCCTTCTCATCCTTTCCCTTCATTTGTGTGTGTGTGTGTGCCTTTGCTGTCTGCAGATTCAGGCATTTTGAGGTCACTGATGTTACCCACAGCACCCATCCCAGGCCTGACCCTACAGCTGCCACATTGTTGTCATGCAGCCTTAGTGGACTACTTCTGTGGAAACTTTGTCAGGCTTCACCAAAAGACACCAAAAGATGCCTTTTATTTTTTTTCTTCTTCTTCTCAGTAACTCCAATGGACTCAATGGGAAGACAGGAACATACTTTTTAAGAAACACCAGGGTTGTTTGCAAAGTTTAGATATCTGTATACTTTGTATGAGAGGCATCATATCCCTTCCACTGGGGAGGTGTATGTCACAAACTTAAACTTCCTAAACCTGTGACTGTTTACTACTACTACTATTATTATTATTATTATTATGTTATTTCTTATGTCCTTGGTGAGACTGATGAGCTGCTTTTCAGCAAACAAGTCTCAGAGACTGTATCTTCAAGGTAAATGGTGAGGACTATATGAAATTGTATCCTTTTTGAAAATCGCAGTTATGTCTTGTTAAATTATTCTGGTAACAATCATGCACCATGGCCAAATAGTTCTCATTCTGAAGGCATTTCATAGGCAGCTGCAGTCAAACACCTCTGCAAGAGGTGTTTACAAACAGAAGTATAGATTATCACTGGAATTACTGCAAGTGGAAGTTTTATTTAAAATTTTTAATGTTAAAAATTTAATGTGACACCTTTGCAGTAAAAATTTATATAATAAATATCAAAACATAGAAAAGAATACTGAAAAAATATCCTCATTTCTTTTATCCTAAGGAAATTGTTATTGGGGGCTAATACTGTAAGTAAACATTCTGAGGCTCCTATTCAGCTTGTCCATCAGATTGGGTCTTGCCTTACCTAGGAAAGGACTTTTGAGCCTTATATTATCTTAAGGAAAATGTTAGGCCCACATCTGAGTATCACTTGAATCTCTTGGTATTGCCTTCCAGTGTGCCTTCTGGGGGAACTATTTTATTGACAAATTATTTGCTTGTACAGGTTGTGACCAGAGCCTGGGCAGTAGAGAGATACAAACACACCTGGTTCCTTTACATCTCCCAATTCTATTCATGCTCAGGTATAGCAGACAGACATAGATAGACAATGTGAAAACCTTGTGACTTGCAGATATAAGAACAGTCTTTGCTCCAGGTCTAAATTTAGTGGCCAGCTGTCACATGGAAAACCTCTAACCTGGACATTTCTGCGTTTTTCATTTTTCACTGATGCCTCAATATTTGATTAAAAAAGCTTATTCTGGTGTAAGATGATCAACAATATACAGAGCAAGAGAAGAACAATAGGTAAAGGCGTGTAAATGCTACAGTATTAACTCATTTATTGATTCAATTTTTCCAAGTGAGAGCAATTGAAGGGCATTATGAGTTATGGAGGCTGCCTACATTCATCTTTATATTATGTTAAAATATTGCACAAGTAATCTTGCAGTTCAAACTTACCTAAGAAGAGCAGAAAGCTGAATTCCTTATGAACTTGGAATACAGAAGACTTACACATCATCAGAAACAAGCTTCATGTCATTGTCATTTATTAGGACATACTGTTCCATGAAGAACGTATTTGCCATACAGCTGCATAAGACTCTTATTTTCTTGATTTCTTTGTGATGCACAGGAGGATTGAAGACATACAGAATGCAAGGATGCTGTTCTGCTCCCCAGGTATTAATTATGTCTCAGGAAAATTTGGATTATTGTGGAACACAGCAAGTAGGAAGATAGCAATAGAAACCATGGTTAGTAGAGAAATGTCTAATAAATCATCAGGCTGGGCATCAGCAAAATTTATGGCTGAAATGATAAAACTAAAAAATGTATGAAGATTTTTCACTCTCATACTAATGAACTGTTAATTAAATATATTTTACAATAGATTGTAAAAGGATGTTTTTGGGATGTAGCGCAATGGTAGGGGAGAAACAAGGAACAGGTATGAATAGATGGAAACGTAAGAAAATACTACAAAATTGAGGAAGAGAATAATCCTGTATATTATTTTTCTTGGATGGAGAAAATATTATATTCAAACTGAATTCCTTGCCAACAGGTCGGGCCAAATCTTATTCTTTCCATCTCATCTGACTTGTTTTGCATTTGAAACAGATCACTTTCAAATTCCTTACAAAAAATAGGAATAAAAATTTCTCGGTTTGTAAAGTGTTGCTTGTTAACTCTGATGAAATTGTTAATTCAGAGCTGGTTTAACTCAAAATGCTGTAATTTACAAAAGACTTAATATGGTTCCTCATTAAAAAGGAATTTAATTTCACAAGTATCCTGGAAGCCAGGCTGTACCTCTTGTGTGGTGAGGCAGACCCATATAAAGTAAGCAGAAGCAGATTGGTTTCAGAAAACTGAGGGCTTTGTTACACGACTGCCTTGCTTAAAACCTATCTTAGGGTCATATTATTACTGACAACCATCTCACATTTCTGGTGTCTCCCTTGGAGATGTCAGTTCACATAATTAATTCCTTGTCTCCTTTCTATTCCTCTCTTCCCCATTCGGTTCTGCATCTGTTTTCCTTTATATGTCTTATCTGGGCAAGTGCTGGCCTTTCTTTAAACGTTATCTTTTCCTTCTCACTATTTTTATGAAATGCTTGATGGATCATTGCTTATATGAACCCTTGTAATAATTTCTGAATCTGCTATAAGTTTAGGTGATCTGTGACAAACTAGTTCTTTGACTCATTTTTCCAATTTCTGCCCATTGAAGGTAAGCCTTAATCTTGTTCTTTTTTATAACAGTAAAGCTATTCTCAACATGTTGACTTTTGAAGAGAAATTAATTCCTTTCTTTTTAATACTAAAAATAAAAATAAAAAAACCCACAAACTTGAAATCTGAAGAAATAGCCATAAGAAACAGATAGATTCTCATTTCAGAAGCAGTAAAGAGAAGGCAGTGAGCTGGCTTCACACTGGAAGAAGAAGGAATTTTAATGCTTACTGACACAAGCCTTCCTACACCTAACAGCTTGGACACTTTTGTGAAATCTTTCAAAACAACAATTGCCATAGAAGGAAAAAGCCAGCTTGCAGACAATACCTTCTGTGACCCCAACACCCAAATCCTAGCCCAGAAAACAAATGTTTCTTTACTACTCAGATGTTCTCAGCAGAATCACAGAAATTAACCAAGAACTTATGCTGAGGGCTAATGTCCTTTGGGAAACAAATCTTGTATTTCAGAAATCTGAGACATGTTCTGCAGACAAAATTAATGATGTTACAAAACATTATTATAATTACTCATGCAGAACTTGATTGATGCAGTATGTTCTGAAAGTTCCCATCATATTATTTGTAATTGTCTTCTTTCGAAGAGCAATGAGATGTTCTGACTATACAGTTTCCCTTCTGGGAAGGAATATTTTGTGTTTTGCAAGTTTTTAAAAAAAATCATTTATGCACATAACAATAACACAAAAGGATAATTGTGATTTAGAATTGCTGAAGTAAGTCAGCTGGGATGGGCTGCTTTACTTATTAGGGCTGTCTACACTGCAGAGAAACATATTTTGAAGTGCAAAGAGGTTCTGATGTATTTCAGTGTATTTACACTCTGTAAGCAATCCCAGCAGAGCTTTATCAATCCATTCACAACACTGCAGTTTTAATATTGCATTATGAATTCTCAGAAATGAGAGATGGATGTTCTATCTCATCTTAGAGGTGTATGTATTCATATAAAGCCCCATCCCCTTCTTTCATCCCTCTTCTGCTCTTAGTTTCTTTTAGGATTCATGTGGCTTTAGCTATGGTTAGAAGGAGCCTAGTTTGGTCGAAGTGTTGCATGTTCTAGATTTTTTCCTATATTTGCTCAGCTTTAGAAACTTTTCTGCATTGTTTTGTTTCCTAGAGGTAAAACATAAGCCTAGAATCAAAACATCACCTGTTTTTTTCCAGAGTTTGAGGCAGAGGTATACTAAAGACAGCTTTACCTGTGAACATTCTTTTTGGTGCACTAACCCAGCAATGACTGGGTAACCAGACTCCCCTCTGTGATAATCTGATCTTCTGTTGATGAAGGTGCTCAGTACTTTTGTGGAGAACCTCTCTCTCTCTTATCTAGTGCTGTTATCTAGTTGCTGTGGTTTTGCTTTGTTTGGTGGACACATATCTATCCCATCCAAAATAATGGTGTTTTTTAATGCCTATTTCCCAGCTATCTAATTCTAGGGTATTTCCCTTCACTCCCAATAATTTAGTACCTGGGTATCACAATATTTTTTGTGAATGTTTCTTGCAGTTACATTTTTATAAAGAAGGGAATACTAGTCCTGTGTTAGATGGAGAACTAGACTATAAAGGCTCTGGTTACATTACACAGTGCAGAAGAGTCCTCAGAGCCCTAGACAGCTCTACTAAATTGTCTTACGGAAATATGCAGCATAAAGCTATTAGAAATAGCTGGGGTCTTGGAAATTATACACTTTTGTTATAGCCCTACTACAGGACTCATTAGCACTATTTCTCATATGAAGACATATATTATAGCTTCAGCTTTGGAGTTTGAATGTCTCAGCCCAGTGCTGTCCTGAAAGAATGAGCAGTGAGGATACTCCAAGTGGCACTGGTTCCATGAAAGATCAAGGTATAGAGGGTGTGGACTCTCCTTTGGGATGGGTTTGGAATGTGGAGAAGGAAAGCAAATTGACTAAGAGCACAGAAGCACAAGTTATCATTCTAGACTCAGTTTGAATAATTTACCCAAAGTCACCCCAGGAATTTCAGGAGTTCAGTTCCCTCTCCTCTGTCTGATCCCTAAGGACACACATACTAGAACACTGCTTTTACTATGTTCTGTGTTTCTTACTTTCTGTGTAGTGTACAAAGTATATTATTAATCATATTGCTGTGTGGTTCTTTGGACTTTTGTGGTTTCCTAGTGTTAAGAGGATTGTCTGAAAAGAGAACCAATGCCAGGATTTTCAAGAATTCCAACAAGGACACAGGGGAGTTGGATGGAACATTTCCTCTGTTATATGTCATAGAGTTTAATGCTCAGCTTTGATGGTCTGGTGTTCAGGCTCCGCAGTTGCCATTCAGGATAGTGAAGCAATACTCTGGTTCGGATTCCAGCTACAGTATGAAAATTTTAGCGTCTTTCCAAAATTATAGGAATGTAGAAAAATAGGGTTGGAAGAGGCCTCAAGAAATCATTTCGGCTATCCCCCTGAAAAAATCTGTTTGTTCCATAATCTTCCTAACAACATCAGAAGTTATTAGGTAATATGCTGAAACAAAATGAATCATATAAAAAATCTGGTTTACATTCTGGGTGAAATTTGCCCTTATGCAGAAGCCAGCAGAAAACATCCAATTTTCTCTCTTAAAATTACATTAAGATTTAGGATGACACAATCCTTTATAATCTATGTGGGTGGGCAGTTGCTGGCAAAGAGGGGTTAGATCCAGAAAGGAATGAATCTCTAGTGGGAATGAGCCTTTTACGTCTTAGCCCACAATGTGGTGTGCTTGACTTAGTAGTTTTCTTCTAATGGATGAAACTTTCTTTACCTCATAAATCACATAAATCACATATTTCCACATTGCTGACAGTATAAGAAGTCAAACTGAGGTTAATGTATGAATGATTGGCCCATAGCTGGCCATAGGATGAAAAACTGTGATTCAGGCTCCTGGATTTTAAAGTAAAATACTCTGAAGTTTCCTAGTTTCATGTAATGAGAATTCTCTAGAAGAAGAACATATAATCCCAGAAAGTGTATGCTGCAAATGAACTTGAGCTGTATTGAGCAAGATTAAGCACTGCTCATTTTAATGTCTGTTTGGCTCTGTGCTTTCTTAATTTCAGGACTGTATCTGGGGATTGCAGGTATGATAAATTTATGATAATAATAGCTATTCATTGAACTTACTTAAACTTTAAAGAGCACTCATAACTTTATAATAAAAGCTGTATTAAGGATTTTAAAGGGACAGGAATAGAGGCTGATATGAATAATTATAGTAGTCACTCCTATACCTTTGAAAATTCAGTTCATACCAGCCGAGGATTTGCACATTTCCCTTGCTCTGAAGAGCATGAGGTTAAACTGGCAGCAAAATTGCAACATCTCTGGTAGTCTTTGTGTGCCAGGAACATGCATAGATGGTAGATGTTCTTCACCATGAGCATGCATTTACATTTATATCAGAGATAAGGTATAATATTTGGGTGGAAAAGTATAGCAACTGTACTGTTCATTTAAAGTCATACCAGGCGTCGAGTATATGACATACCAAATTTTATGGTAGTGTAAACAAATCCCAACAGGATTTTAAATAATTACATTTCATTCATTGGAGGCAGAAAAAGCATCCTTCCTAAAGATTTGGAAGACTGAGAAAGGATTTAATTTTTTTTACTTAACCCCTTAGAGGTCTCTCTAAACTGGATTTCTAACAATAAAATCTTTTTTTCATGTAGTACACACGAATGATGAAATGCAGCTGTCACAATGGAGCAATTTGAACATAGAACCACCTGCTTTTCTTGGAATAGTTATGTTTTACCTTCCCCAAATTTATTTGTTATTTTAATGCTAAAGGTATGGTGAGTGGAGGTTTCCCTGAAGGGATGCCACAGGCGTAATTGTTTCAGTGTGAAGTGGATGGAAGGCAGCTGTGATAAATGGCAGTAAATTAGTGTTATTATTTCTATCAAATATTTTCACAGTAAAGCCTTCTTTAATATGCTTGGAGAAATGCATACAAGAGCCTCTCGATTTCTTTGTGACACAGAGTTACCTCAAGGGAAAGGAACAACTCCAGTTACTGTAACACCTGTTCCATTTTATAAGCTCAGGAAGGGCTGGAAAGAAAACTTGTCTAGAGTTTCAAGCAGTCATTGCAGCCTAGATTTCTACTCAGAATTACATATAAATTATGACTATGCCTAGAAGCTGATGAGAAAAAAAAATCGCCAATGTGAAATCATTACCTCTTGGTTAAATAATTCTTCTGAAACAGATCAAGATGTTCCACATACAGGATGCTTTGCCTTTTTAAGGCTTGTGTTTTATTCTTTGTTGAAGCTACTGCATTATAGCAAAGTGACTATAGAGTTTCCTGACACTGTGATCTCTGCTCACCAGAGTACAAGACCCTGCATACTTTTCCTGTGATACAGAGTGGAGCTATAAATACTCAGAAGCTAACATAATGGTGAGGGCTTGTAAAGTATTGCTATGATGTGAATTTAGGCCATTGTAGAACTGGTTTGAAAAAAACCAGTCTGGTGGGGTTTTTTTGGAAAACAATACGGCCAGTTAAAAGCTGATTTTTTTTTTCCTTGCTCATATCACTGAATGGTAAGATTAGACACATGCCCCCAGATAATTCATGTCTGGAACATCACAGTCACACTCTAACTCCCTTATTAGGTAACCTCTGGATTTTTCCAATCAACAACCTCCAGAAGCAGAATCTTTCTGAGGAATCCTCAGGGGAGTCAAAATGGGAAATTTGGTGGTTTGGTTTTGTTTTAATGTAAAAGGCTGTATTATCTGGCCTGTAAGTATAGGAGGCTGTTGCTAAAACAGTAAAGTCTGGTGGGGCAATGTGGGGTAAGGTGCACTTTGGCACTAGAAATGCTGGGAAACGATTGGCAGCAAGGATATTGCTTCCCTGTAATGAAAAGAGCCGCATGCAAGGATTCATTTACAGATTAATTTGCCAAATCTCTTCTGATTAAATATTTCCTCACTAAACCTTTTATCCATCTGTTTCTCTGGAAGTCTTTAAAGATTACCAGTTTCACTTTAAAATATCCAGTGAGCTTGTTTCTTGTCCATATGCAAGGACATAGAAGGAAGAGAATATACTGATCATTTACCAGTGCTAAATCCAATCTGTTTCTCCAAGTCTCCTTACCTTGCGTAGTTTAAAAACACAGAAAACAAAGAATATTTTATGTGTAAATCATTAGTGCAAATAAATACAGAGTAGTAAGAAATTAAATAGTCAATCAGAATGTCTGATTTCCCTTTTTTTCATAAGGAAGATTAAAGTACTTACGGCGCTTTAACAGAATGAGACAAAATATGATGGAATGCCTTTGTTTCTTTTTACTGAAGCTGGGAAGTAATGCAGGTTTCTTAGATTCATATTTAGCTTCAGGGAGTGAAAATCTAACTACTCAAGGTGGAATAAATGCAATATTAAGAAATAAAATTGTTCCTGGCATGCTAAGATTATATTTAGTATTGGATTGACAGTTAGTTTTGGCTTCTAGTCATATTTTATCTTTTTTTTTTATCCTCATCGTTTCAGGTAATTTAAATTTATAAAGCATGGTACTGATGTGACAAAAGAATGCAGAAAAATACCTATAAGTGGTATTTATTAAATTTGTACATTAAAGTAAAATATAGACATCTGTGCACTTTAAAGTAATTTAATTAGACCTTTTTGCACTGTATTTAGATTATTTTCTAGTTTTAATTTGTAGGGGACAGAAATAGATTATCAGAATTTTTTAATCAGCGTCATGAGCCAGTATCAGTTCCTTCACTATCGGGATTATTTAAATTTTCCAGGTTAGTGCCTGTATTGAGGTAACGCACATTTTATCTGAGCGACATGAAAGAGAACTGAATGTAGTTTTTGTTGTGAACTTCCCAAAATAAACCGAATAAACTTGAAAAAGCAGAGACACAAGTATTGACTGTAATATTACACTATTGAGGTCAGGAGGGGTTGACTGAGCATTTTTCTGAAATGGAGACCAATTTTTTCTTTTTTTATTTTCCAGTATGGTTCTTATAACTGAAGTTTTAAGTTTCCTGTTTTCTCCTGAATACATTGAAATTATTTGCCTCAGTCCCTCAATGGCATTTTTTCACCCAAGAGATAAATCACACTGGAAAAGGGTAAAGTGGGAAGAAAAGTGGAAGAGGGGTGTCCTCCTGCTGAGACGCTCTTTGTTCTCCCCTCCCTCCTTCAACAGAGAGAAGGTGCAGTCCTCAGCTAAGAGGCTCCCTGCTTACAAGGGGAGAGAGCATCATGAGACATTAAGTTCTGCCTCACATAAGAATTTTAAATTTCCAAGGTAGTGCAGAGCTCCTAGGACTTTGTCATTTGAACCTTGACTGTGTGGGGTGAGAGTAGAAGTGTCTGTTCTGCCATCAACCTCAGAGCTGTTCCTCTCCCTCAGGTGTTCTCAATTGCTCTGAAAATTACCCCTCACAGCCAATTAATTACCTGCTGGGAGGACACCAACTTCACTCACACAGTGAGGAGTGGCTGTTGGAGGAGTTGGGGAAGGAAAAGGAAGGGAAGGGAAGGGAAGGGTAGGGTAGGGTAGGGTAGGGTGTTTTACAACTGATATTACTGGTAAGGAGATTAAAAAGTTGAGCTAAATGGTTGGGATGGGATGCTAAAGCATTCATATCTCACCAAAATAAGATATTTCTTTGTTTTATGAGTGTGCACTGGTATAAGTAGAATTATTCTAAAATAACATTGTTTGAAAAGCTCATGTAATTATTTTACTTATTTTTCAGAATTTAGGTTGGAGGGTTTCAGTGAGTTCTCCATATGTTACCAAAATTTGAAATTTTTTTCCCATGTGTTCCCTTCCCCTTCAAATTTTGCAGAAGTAAAAAAAAAAAACTAAGATGAATCCTTGGAAATACTTAGATATGTAATTTTGCCTATCTTGCATTAGAAAGAAAGCCTCCTTTTTTAAGAATAAAACATGAGGTGACTAAAGGTAAATTATTGCTTAATGCTCAGGCCCAGAATTTTAGATGAAGGAGCAGCTATGTTTGCTTTTCTGTCTAAATGACGATATATGTGTCCATAAGTGTGCTATTGTGGTTAGTATGTCATAAAATTCTTGAAGCTACAGAAGTGAGGAGTGGAGTTGCACAGTGGTGAACAGAGGAAGAGCTCAGAAATAGTAAATTATCTTGCTTTTTAGGCAGCTGAACCTCTGAGTATTGAAACTACGTGTTCAAGTCATAATGTTTGTATGAAGATTGTATGAAGAATTGTATTTGTATGGAGATGAAGATCCTGAGAGATGTAATTAAAAACTTACCTTTTTTTAAGAACAAACAAACATATCAGAATCTCTTGTGTCATTTGCCATAATGGTTTGACATTTCTAGCCAAATTAAATATGTTTAAGCTTTGAAGTTTCCTTATTACCTCTGTGTCTTCATATTTTTTGTTCACTTGCATGTGTGGGAATCTGTGCCATATATTTTTGGTAGGCTTTTTGTGGAACACCAATAATCTGCATGGACTAGAAAGCAGTAAAAATGAAACAAATAGTCATAAGAGCCCACCGTGCAGTACCTCTAACTCTACTATTCCCTTACTTTCTCCTTACCCTGCATTTTAAATAGTGGGGTGCTAAGATGAGGGTATAATTGTGAGAAGTGTGCACGTGCTCATTTCTCTGGTCTCTGCATGTAGGTAATGAAGAAGACTCATTAAGGATGTATTAAGAAACTCTAGGAGAGAGAGATGCTGCCAGAGCTGGTGCACCTGGCCCCTAACTGCAAATCATTCCCCTTTGTGCTGCTGAAGCCTTTGGATTAAGAGCTAACTTTTTTTTTTCGTCTTTGTAAGAGTTTCCCTGCTTAGTTTTAGTGAGAGACTTCATTTGCTATTTTTCCTAAGCAGAATCAAAGGTAAATCCTGTTTGTTATGGCTGAAATTTGATCCACTGTACGTGTTTAAGAAATTGCCTGCTGAACTGCATCTTTCTGTGTGTAGCCTGACATAATTTCTATTGTGGGTTTAGAGGACTGCAAATAGTAGTTCTACATGGAAAATATACTTTATTGCCAACACACACATATGTTTTCTGAATCACTTGAAAGTTTTATGTAAAACTGCATGTTTCACTTACCAAGTTGCAGATATTTTGATATCTACTTGTGTTAATCAATTTAAATGAGGAATGATAGTCAAGCAGGTTGTGAATCACCCCTAAGCTATCAAGCTAATCATTCTTGCCAGTGTTTAGCCATGAAAGTTTTCAGGGCCAAATTGATTACCAGCTTTATATGCTCAACCCACTTCAGTCATAGGCAAGAATTTATTAGTTTTGTCTGAGTTTGAGTTCTTAATTAATTTTTAATATCTGTAACTGAATCAGTCAGTGTTATCGCTAACAAAAATCTGGAGCTGAAGGAATCTGATTTCTCCATAATTAATGTTTATGCACACTCAGCTTGTTCCATTTCTTACTTTTTGCTTCAATAACTTCTTTTATCTCTCTTATAGTTTATTTCTTTTGTATTCTGTTTCCTAGTCACTTTAATATTCCCACCCTTCTATTTTTCACTTTATTTTTATCCATATTGGGTTACTTATCCTCTTTTCTGTCTTATTGCAGAGCTGAGCATCCATAGAAGAGTTGAATTTCTTTACCATTTTTTTACCCCCTGCTCTGGTTTCTCCTGCTGTAATTTGGTGTGGATGCTTATGCACATCAGAGCCCTGCTAATGTGATAACATGGGCTGACTCGCTGCAAAAGCTGACGATCAGCTTTCCATAGTCCCAGTTGGTTTTAATGGAAGAACAAGTTACTGCTGTGGCATTGCTTTCCTATGATTCCTGCTGGTATATGGATCCAGCACTGTTAGTTGCCAAGGTAGTTTATGAGAAAAGTGCCTTTTGTCAGAAAACTGGCACAACAAAATTGTTTAGAACAGTTTTGTTCTAATCCCATGTCTCTGCTTATCCAGTAATTATTAGATCCAGCAGATAGCCTGACCTTGGGGATATGTAATTCCTTCTGTGGTGAAGAGAGATCAGACTTTTCCCAGATTAGGAATATACATGAAATGATACTAATTGGAAAATTAATTTCTCATGTATTGTAAATTCTCATGTAATTTCTTGTGGCCTTCTTTCCTCCTCCCTGACTCCAGCAAGAATGGCTGTTTTTGGAAGGTTTATGTCAGGGCAAATTCTAGGTTGTTACATTGCTTTGCATTTTGTCTGGTCTTTGAGTAGCTCCTAGTTAAAGAGGTTGTTTTTTTCTAGCACAAGTAACTATTGATGGAAAAATGATATTGCAATTTGGAGAACTGTCTGAAATGGACTATGGCCCTGATGAGAAAAAACTTTTATGAAATGTCATATGTTAAAAATAACTTGATAGCAGAACAAAGATTCTCAGGAATATAATTCTATGGAATCTCTTGATTTTTCATTTCTAACAGTTGGAACCACATCTGGTAGTGTAATATATAATATAGTGTATTATATAGTGGTCCCATTCTAAAGAATGGGAAATTGAGATAGTGAGTGCAGGCCTTTCACTTGACAGAATACCTTGGGGAAGAGCTACGTGACTTATTTAAGTTTGAACAATTTAGGAGCAGAACTACCAAAACAACAATATCTTTCCCTTGAGGGCTGTCCGGATTAGTCTAATACTCATCCCAAAGTTTTTAAATCTTCACAGTTATCAGGTTATGTTTATAAACTTCATTAAAGAATCTGCTCCCTTTAAGCTTCAATGGTTTAGTTGATATCCTCTTGTTTTGTCGCAGCCGAGTTTAACTACATACAACGTTGCCAGCCAGCTATTTCAATTTCTAGGCAAAGCTCAAGTTTTCCCGTTGTGTTCACTGTCCTGTTAATGGTGACAGATGCCATCTTTTCCATATTTATTTTGAGATCACATGACCACAGAGTCTAATTTTCATAAAGAATATTCTCCTGCAACAAATGCCAGATTGACCTAATAATGTTTTTATTCTATACTCTCAGCTGAATTTTGTCAAGCTAGCTGGATAAGAGTTATTTCAGTTGTAATTAGACCAGTATAAATCATGTCCTGTCATGTATATTCCCTCAAGAATACTAGAGGAAAAGAAGGTTAGACAGACATGGAGCAGTGAGGGCTGCCTGCTCCCTGAGAGAGGGTGAGCCAGGAGATGAGGGTGATAAAACAGACAGCAGTGCCCAAGTGAGGGGAACCATGGGCAAACACAACCTTGGGATGGCCAGGCTCTGGGGCACAGTGGGCTGGATAAACAGGGCCCAGGATGAGGCAGGGGCTGGACTGCCCCGCAGCAGGAGGTGCAGCTCAGGTCGAGGGCTGATGGTAGAGGCTCAGCTGAAAAGCCGCTCCCACAGGAAGGGGCTTTGGCCCAGGCTGCTCAGGCAGTGAAGGGAGGGGGACAGCCTGGACAGGCTGCAGCTGCACTGCCTGCCTTGGCCCCCAGCCCAGGCAGACAAGCCTGCAGGACGGAGCCTCTCAGGCCCTTGCATACGCTTTGCAGTCTTTAAACTTGTAAGAGTTGTTGAATGCTGGTATATTTGCTTATTCCATTCTCTGGTAAGGTTTCTAAATCCACATTTAGAATCTTTTTTTTTTTTTTTTCTTTAGACTACTGGAGGCTGAAAGTCCTTGACAAAATCCTGTACATTGTGATGTGTGTTCATGGGAGTTAGACTTTTCTTCTCTGTTTTATCTCTTCCAAGTTCATTGCTATTATTTTGCTGTTGCACTGATGCTTGAAGCATTGTCACCTGAGGTATGACCCATGCCAAATGACATATGTAATTTATCCTTTGTTTATTTTGTGCTGTTCCATTTTATTGATATTTAGTAGCAACATCTGTGAGATGTCACTGTGTAGTGTAACAAAGCTGTAATGCAGGACTTGTTTTCTCCCTTGTGTTTTCTTTAGTTCCATGAGATGTCTTTCTTGTAGCAAAGCTGTCTTAAAAATGCTGTGATCACAGTTCCCCTTGCTTCAGGTCTCACAGAGAAAGTATTTTTGTAGAACTTCGTAAATTGAATGTCTGAAATAATTCGGAGTGCAAGCAGCACATCAAGAAGGAAGACCACATTTTTAATACTGTACATTTTAGGCTTTTAATTATACTAGTTATTCTGGCATAAATAAACAGGGGTAAGAAAATGGGGTGAATTTGGGAAGGCTGTGAGCACCAGGGAAGGCTGCTGAAGCTGGCATTTCAGCTATCTACCTACTGGATGCCTGGGTCTTTAATTGTGAAGCATTTAGTGCTAGTACTAGTTTAAAGTACTCTTTCCATCTAGCAACTCTGCCCTTGCTACTTCCTCTGTGACATGGTGTGCCAATGCTTCTGTCAAAATCAACTGGCTTAAGGGGAGCATGGACTGTGTGGAGAGCAGGAAAACCTTGTGATGATTTCCCTACTGTTTCATGTTGTGAAACCGTGTGTCTGGAATGCACCAAATTAACCATGGAAGCACTTATTGTATACTCTGCATGGGAAGACCATATTAGAGGCCAGTTATAGATTCTTAATAATATTTCTAATGTGGAAAAAATCTCTTTAGGAGAAATGTGAAAAATCAATCAGAAATTCATTTAACTTAGCTTTCTAAATCTTTTTGCTTTTACTTAGTCTGATGTTTTAAATGTGACTACTGTCACATTGCTTACAAAAGTAAATAGTGCAGCAGTTAAAACATTTCTATTCTCTGCTTGTTTTAGCCTTCTTCATAGCAGTTGGTATTTTCTATAACTACAGAACTTGAGTTAAAACAGTTTTGAATCTGCCACCTGTCGTTCTTATTTTTTTCTTCCACATTGCATACATAATTTCTTTTTTCTTGATACAAACACTGTAAGTCTTCTGGATTATATTTCTCCTTGTATAATATAAGGCTGGTAACTCTCTGAGACTCTATTTCTCATGCAAGGATGGAATCATACCCTGCTACAGAACAACAAATTCACCATATTTTACTCATATTTTACTAGTGGTTTAAAATTTTTATGCTGTCTGTTAAGAAGCTGATTTATTAAGTCTGTAAGTTTATTTAAAACAGGGTGTTTGGAAGCTTTCAGTAATTCAGTGCACAGCACTTGATGCGATTGTCAGTCCTTTTATCTGCATAAACAGTTTTATGATTACAAGGGTGAGACAAATGGGGATTTAGTCCTGCAGTTCCAAGTTCTTTTGCTATTGTTGGCTCCCTGCCAGAGCAGCATGGAGTAAACATGCAGGCTTTCTCTCCTTATTCCTGGCATTTGATAAAAGTGGCTCCAAACAGATTTTTGCAGCTAGCAAGCATTTGATGACTCACGGGAATTCCTAAATTTGTATGCAGTGGCCTATGCCATTCTTAATAGAGCAGCAGTATGGATTTACTTAGACTTGCTGTGTTGGAGAGGGTGATTACTGCCTGTTAATTTTACTCTGACCTTATCTAAACATTTTAAAAGGTCAAAATAAAACAATAAAGTCTATTACAGTAAAGCAAATCTATTCCATGTTTCTACCACATGCATAAATCTTTTTCTTAGTGTATGACAAAAATAATGTTTCCTGCCATAAGGATTAGCTAGCTTTATGCTTTCAGCTCTTGTGGAGTATTTTTAGAGCCTAAGTATTATACAAAAACATTAGAGAAAATGAATCTAGAAATGAATTGTGCAGCTCTGGCATGCTGATGTTGGTAAAGTTTTGAAGAAGTTTGCTTAACAGTTCAGTCCTGATCCCAGGGCTGTAAGCATGAAAAGGGCATATGAAAGTTTCTGTGCCTAGTTGGAGCCCTGACTATATTTGAAAGCAATGAACTGTTTCTCTGTCTCTCTGCATGGATTATAGAGTATCTAAAGTATGTGAACTTCCCAAAAATGCCTAAAAGTTTCATTGGTGATCTATTAGATTGTTTTATCCTAGATTTTAAGGAATGTATGCCATTGAAGGATAATTTTGATGTAGATTTTCCAGAAAGTGTGTGCTCCTCTTTTCTAGTAATTTCTTACTGTAATTAAGTTAAATTAATATAGGTATTTAAAATGCTTTTCCTAAACCAGTGTTTTGGATGGTGACAGAGACAGCTTTGAAAATGAGTAATCGTGTGTTTCCAAAAGTACTTTAACTGAAACAGGACTGTAAATGTTATACTGCAGAGTTTTTATTCTGGCTACGTTTGTGTGACCAAATCTAGCAGAATGCCCCTGCATGGCCTCTTGTCACTGTTCTTAGAAGAGCTAAATCCTACATCCCAGGTATTTTTAGTCTCTAGGGTTATACTGGTCCTGATTTCCTAATTAGATTTATTCCCAGAAGGTAAGTTGTTTCTGTGCCACCAACTTCTAAGATACATAGTTCAAGATATTATTCAGAAGTGGGTTCTTCTCCAAGTATCAATGTATCTTCAGCAAAAATGGGGTTGCAGAGAGGTGATAAATGTTGTTTTGGATTTTATTTGAAGATCGAAGCTTAATAGTGAAGGCAGGTAGAATGACTGTCAGAAAATAATTTCTGAAGTCTTCACCCTCCTGCCCTTCCCTTAAATCAAGTAACATCTGCTACTAGGTTTGTACTGTCACTCCTAAGTTCTGTCTTGGGGGAAAAATGACTAGGAAAAACGTAGAACACATCCACAAGTTAGTCCTTGACAAAGTCACTAATTACAGGATGATTGAGAAACTACTGTCACCCCAAAAATTTTATTAATTCTTTTCCCCCTTTTATAGCACGGATAGTGTTAAAGAAATTTATATTTTTTTAATTATTATTTTTACTGACATGAAAACTTGGGAAATTTTTGCACCTATGTAGTTTCAGTTCTTGAATTGCGAATGCGTGGATTGGGGACCGGCTTTCACCCTGTGTGTTCTTGATATCTAGGCAAGTCAGGCTAATAAGCGTACAGGACCTATCCTGGTTCTGTGTTAATTATCCAATCTCTTGCCACTTTGTTATTCATCTTTGGGAGTGTGTTCCTCTGTGTAAACCCTGTCAGCATTCATACAGGACTTCAGAGTCACAATTTCAAAAAACCAGAGAATACAAGAATCTATTCTATCTGTTCAACAATTGAAATTTTGTATTTTTCCTCTCTTGTAAGTTGAGATCACTTCCTAAGTTGGTATTGCCTCATTCATTGAACCTTGGGTAACCTTCCTTCTTAATTAACTTTGAGAAAGCATGTAAGTGTAAGCCTACAGATTAATTTTTATTTCTGTGTGTACTTTACTGTCTGCCAGAAGAAACATTTAATTTCCTGGTGACAGGAAGTCCTCTTTGAGCAAAGAATCCCATTCTTTCTGCTATTATTATGAGGTCCTATACTCAATTACTTTCTGAAACATGAACAAACAAGGAATCTCTGTGAATTTGAGTGAAATAAATACATAGAGGAAATATTGTCAATCACTGACTTGTATTCTTTGCACAAATGCAATAATCTAGACTGAAAGGCAAATAGCACTGCTAGAATTTGTAAAATACTGCCTTGAAGAGCCATAAATGTCTCTTATACTTCCAAAAGAGATAAACCGTCTTAGAAGCATTTGTGAGTTGAAGCATATTAAAGCTTCCAAAGAGTTGCTGTTTGTCAGTCGGTGTCTGATGTCTCTTGACTTCTGGCAAAGTGTAAAATTGGAGGCTGGCTCTTTGTCAACTTCTGCTGACAGAATCTGCCATAGCTTCCTATAGATAGTAGTCAGTAAAGCCCCTGTAATATAAGCTGTTGCCCAATAAAAAGTGAAATCCCTTCCTGCCAGTGCCAACTATGACAATCTAGCGATATGAGCCAGCTCTAAGCTTTGTCCTTTGCTCTTAATAAAGGTTCATGTCTCATCCTTCATTCGTTTGGGGCTCCCAGATCTTGCCTTGCTGTTTGTACCCTGCTTGTCTGCTTTGTTGTCACTTGGATGACATGTGCAGGAGTTTTTAGGCCAATAACTTGTAAGAAACAGAAAATTTTTAATAATTTGAAGCAGAATGTTAATTTTTTCAGTATGAGGTTACAACTTAGCTATTGATGTGTCTTTCTTTTAGAGAGAAATCCTATTTATCAGTAAAAAGTGGTTTTTTTCCTCTTTTTTTTTTCCTAATTGTGCTTTTATGCAGAAGCTATACAAAATAGCAGTGACGAATTCAAGCAAAACATAAAACTAATTGTTTTATCCTCTCAGAACAACTGGAGTCCTACTTAGAGACAAATGATAATACAACGAGTGTTGCATTTTAAGCCTCAGGTCTTTTACACAGGTTTTTTCCTTTGAAAAAATTTCCCTTTTTATCTCTCTATGCTTAGACATGGGTGACTAAAGACTAAGTTTTTTGTCTTTGGCCTGAATATAGAACTATTTTCACATATTGTTTCTCTGAAAAGTGGTACAAAACAAATTACAGTGCCTCAACTGGAGTAATCTCAAGAAACTGAACTAACGGCTGAGGAACTGACATAGCGGGTTGATCTCTGTAAATATCAATGGGAGCTTCTCTTGAATGCAAGAAAGGGAATGCCATGGGGAATAGACATTAACAGCATGCAGAGGAAAAGACTGGTGATGGCAGAAGGTCCATGGAAACATTAAAATTATGTACTTGTAACTAATTGGATCTTGAAAATAAGTGCCTTTTTGTTAGGTGTCAGGAGTTTGTCTTAAGCTGTTTGGCATTGATAGGTAATGTCTACTCTGGCGCTTTCTTGGCACACAAGAAACAGAGGGGGAAACTGTAGGTTCAATATTAGCAAATTGTTGCTTTATTCATGCTTTGTCATTGACCATCTGCTTCATAACTGCCCACTGGGAATGGGCACAATTTAATTTTAAATTGAAAAAAACCAAAGAAATGTTCCCATCTAGCTCTTGGCTGCCCCTGTTGGGAGTAGATAGGCCAAGTAGTCATGGCCATGACACACTGCCCTCAGATTCAAGACAACAGGTTTTTATTGTCCATTGCTCATGTGGATCGAAGTGAATTATTGAAATACTAAATATGAATTGTTTATTCATGATGGGTAAATATAAAGCTGACGTTAAGGGACTAATTGATCTGAAAGAAGTTCTGGAGTTTTAAAGGTAGGACTTTAAAGGTAGAATTGATGGCATTATAAAAATGTTAAATATGAAAAAGCTGAATCCTGTGGAACTGTCTGATGAAAAAGGATGTTGCATGATTACTTAATATAAAGAGGCAAGTTAGATGTTATCTAGGAGAGGTTTAATGTGCAAAGCTATAACATGAGTTCTTGAAATCCACTTGGATAGTATAAAGCAAAATGTACCTGATTTCAGTAGCTTTTAAATAGTTATTTTAAGCATTTTTTTGGTTGAACATGTTTGTATTAGTCATTCCTTTGAATGCATTCAGAAGGAGGTATCATTCACCCTTGTGCTTCTGAACTACACTGTAACTTTAAATGCTGCATTGAATCAGCAGAGGAACAGAAATCAAAGCTTTTTATGTGCTAGTTTGCTTTTTTTGGGCTTTTGTTTTGGTTTGGTTTTTTTTTGTTTTTGTTTTTTTTTTTTTGGTTTTTTTTTGTGTTTGTTTGGTTTTTTGTTTGTTTGTTTTGTGGAGAGGGAACAATGAAGAAGACATATGTATGGACATAGTTCATGTCCAGACTTGAATGGCCAATGAAAAACCTGTTCTCAGCCATGGAAGCAGCTGGTTATTGTGTTGCAGTTTCTCATTTTGAGGCACAGAATTATTTTTCTATGGTTCACCGTAGTCAGAGGAATTATTTCTGGAGTGAGGAGTTGAGACTGATTGCAATTTGAAATACATAGTATTTACTGTCAGTCCTTTGCTATTTAATTAAATTGTAAAAACTGAAGGATGCCCAGCTTCCAGGTGTGCCATGATAAAGATAGCCTGAAGTGGCTTTACTGAAAAGAGAAATCAAATCAGTGCCATCTCATTTTGATCTTCTATTATGTTATGTGTTCTGGTCACATTTCCAGTGTTTCACTGAAAATCAACTTACATATTTACTCTTCAGAAGTAGGAAATAAAATTTTAGAGGTATTGTAGAAGTTATGAATATAATCATAATCTAGGCATTCCATTATTGCACAGAAGAGTCTGAATGTCTGCTCCTAAGTTCAATTAAAAATTAAGGTTTCTATCATAGGTCTCCTTTAGTCAGTAAAGAGAAGGTAACTGAGAAAATGAGTGGATGATAATTAAGATACACGAGATGAGTTAGGTGGAAAAGTAAAATGTCTCATGTAGGAAAAGGTGGCTCTGAAATACAAAGTATTTTTGGATACCACAGGAGTAATTTTGTTTTACATTTCTGCAATAAATGATTTTTTTTTTCTTACTGGAGTATTGTTATTAGAGAAATAAGAGTTAAGAGGTTGCTCCTGGGATCTGAAGCCCAGACTACTTAAGGTAGTCCATAGTTCAGTAGTTCCCAAAGTTCAAGGTAAAAAGAATAATGTCCCACTTGAGATAAAACCTCTGTGTAATGTAGATACTGTATATGTTAATTTTCATTCTGAAGGGATTGTCTAAACCACTTCTGGACCTGACCATAGCAACATATCAAATATATGGTACAAAATGTGCTCAGAAATCCCAGTATAGCGGAACACCCAAGCAACAGATTATTTTTTAACTCTCTGAATTTTTCAGATCCATGTATTTAGGTCTGGTGTCCCCTGAGAAACAGGTTTTCATTAGTATTTCCTGCTTTTAGAATTACTGGAAGTTTTGAACCTTACTCATAGTACATCACAGTTCTAACTGAAAAAATCCCAAACTAGAGAGTATGAGAGTACAGAAAAATAAAAGTAATATTTAGGCTTTTAATGCTTTTTCTTAATAAAGGCACAGATGACTAGAGCTAAGCAATACCTCTTGTAGCTCATAAGATGACAAAGTATTAGGGATGAGAAGAATGGTCTAGCATAGTGACAGATCTCTGGTACACATGGCAGAATAAGCATATGGTCAGCACCTCATGAGCAGGGCCCCAATGTGTAAGGAACACAGTGGAGGAGGGCAGAGGGTGGAAGACAACCCAGGCTGAAAAAGGTTTGCCTTTGCTAGTTTAGCAGCACCATGTCAGAGCAGCTGTGCTTGATTCTAGTCCTCCCTAAAATTCAGTTTACTCAGGATGCCAGTTTGCCACTTTAAAAATAGGGATGGTATATTCTGACCTTGCTGGGCTGCTGTGAGAATAAACTGTAATGGATTTCAGAAAGCCACTCTGATGGTAAGGTGTAGGCTGAGCTTGTTAGATATAAAGAGCAGCACTGTTCTAGACTAAGTTTAAAAATCATGGATAATGGGATTCACATAGGCAGCTTGCATAGGAAAACCATAAGAATTTAATTTTGTTTATTGAATCTAATTAACAAAAATGATGCAAAAGCATAGAGAGCCTAACAAAGTCTCCTGATATTTACCATCTATATGATAAATATTTTGTAAAATTCGGAAGTATCTGACATTTGAATGAGAATGATTGAAGGGTGAAAAACTGAAGGAAATTAGAGAAGTTTCTTTCAAGACAGCTTCCCTGCCCTAATTACATTCACAAAGTTTATCTTGTGTTTAACCTGGATGGATTCTAGACCAACAATATTTGAATTACATGTAGGACCTAGATCAGAAAAAAGTACAAAAACATAATATGTCTATCAACTATGTATTAACTTTATTAAGATGTATTTCTTCATAAGATTTTGTTGTTCACTGTGGGACAAGACCTGTAACCAATTCCCTTTTGTCATTATTAATATATTTTTGGCTCCCTATGATAAACTTTAACCTGGTAACAAAACCAGAGTATTTTTTTTTTACATGAGAGAAAACCATACAAATGCTTATAAGATCTGCCTTATGATTTCAAAATAAGATCCATTTTTAAATAAAATGGCTCATCATAATATTTGCCTGTCCATTTCTAGAAATGGTCACTGCACCTTTTACAGGCTGTAATTCTTGTTATTTGCTCAGGAAGTATTGGGCCTCATAAAGACAAGAGATTGTTTTGCAATAACTTATGTTTAGCATAACCTAATTATTCTTACATGGTATTTGGACTTGTCTTACAGATGTCCAGCTTAGACTTGGCTAATAATTGTTCTTGTTTCTTTTATGAGTATGGAATAACTTCTTCCCCTCAAAGAATTTAATTAACAATCATAATACCTATTTCAGGGTATTTTGTCCTCACTAAATCAGTGACAAAACCCACCAAAACTTTTATTTTTGTGTGTCAAGATATATAACTTTATTAAAATAGCTAGTGGTTCCATAATGCTTACCTGAATCATTGTATATTTGGGCTGAAATTCTAGGGGTAAACAGTGAATTCTTACTGGTTTCCCAGCTGGGGTATTTTTGTGGGGCAATTTGGTTTGTTTGGGTTTTTTTTATAAACAAGAAAAGTGTGATATGTGTTTAGCGATACAGGCAACATGGGGGAAACTAACTGCATAGAGAGATTAGGTGGTTAGTAATTTTCATTATTTTAAGAAGTTCGTTGATTCTCATTGCAGGTTTAATGTCTGTCACTTGAGTCAAAAAGCTGAGATTGTTTTTCTTGGCATTTCTCCCACGTGAGACCTGTTTTTTCATGCATTTCCAAGCTAAGCTGTCTGGAGCAGTTTAGTGCATTGCACATGTAATCTTCATGAACAGAACTTTCCTCATGACCAAAAGGCTGCCTGCTCTAAGAAAATTGGACCAAGGTGTTGGGCATCATAGGAACACGTGCAAAGAGAGAACCCATCAGAACGAATTAGTCTCATCGCAAAGAAACCATAATCTAGGGGGACAGCATGAAGTGTTGGGGAAAACTAAATGTTAACAGATGTGCCAGTGATTGTTCTGATATATAACAGATGTGTGATAATTACATATTTTTATTTTTTTATATTTGGAAATTGATTCAAGTGTAAAGAAAACCAGGTGAAAGATGTTGGGGGGAAATGATTTTTAGGGTTTGGGGTTTTTTTTCTGCATTTCAGAAGAGATGACCATCAATGAAGTGACTAAGGTCACTAAGTTTTCAATTTGCACAGACCTAGAGCTGGCTTTTTCATACAGCTTCCCTCAAAATAACATGTCCTTTTTTTTTCTTTTTAGTTATTCTGCATTTTCAGAGACAGCCACAGCAGACAGATGAAAATTCTATGATTTTTATTGTGGCCGAGAGTAGACCTTCGCTGTGTTTTAAATGCAGCACTGTATTCGAGTCCAGGGCAGCTCAGCGATGCTCTTAGGAGCAGTGTGCTTGTCCGTCATAGCACTGCAGCTTGGTTCTAGCAGGTTGCATGATCACATCTAGGCTTTCATTGAGGCCTTGCTTCCGGCATGGAAAGAGATAAGAAAATTAAAGTTTCTGAGCTGTTCTAACAGAAAGAAGCTCTTCTCTGTTTATGTAATTGATTTCCTTCAAAGACTTCCTGGTGCTTAGAGTTGTCCTGCCTGTGCCCTTTTCTTCCCAATGTCAAATGTCCCACAAGGGTGTGGAAGTTAAATATATTTGCTTATGCTGTAATATCTGTGGGGTTAGTTGCTGCATGTAATAAGGGATCAGAACACTGTGAAGTGGTTTAAGTATTTGAGAAGTTTAGCCATTGTTTTCTGTGTGTTACAATAAGAAATAAGGACAAACTCCTGGTATTACGGTTCTGGGTTTCCTATGGCATCTGAAAAATGAATAGATCCAAAAGGAAAAAAGGTGGAATGCACTAAAAGCTGGTGATGCTCTTAACTGTGAAGTCTCAAAGCACTACTTGGCATCAAGCAAAATGAAAAGACAAAAGAGTAAGATGCAAAAGTCAAAACTTTAAATACTTCATTATTCTTCATGGTATTTTCACATTCAAAAGACTAGATAGTCTGGATTTTTAAAATTTTGTATTAGCTTTCTAAGGCTCTATTTTCTAGAAAAGATTTTATTTTTAAGAATATCTTGATGTAGCAATTTTCAATGAATGGTTCATAATGCTGACTGAATAGTAAAGTTACACCCATTCCATACTTCCCAGCAACACTGCTGGAGCAAATAAGTCATCTTCATGGGACAATTTGAGGAAGAATTGAAGGTGATGAAGAGGGTTGCACTTTGATTACTTATGGTTCTTGTAGCAGGCACAATGAGACAGAAGTTGTAAGTGACTGAAGTGAGAAGTGATTTTAGTCCATAGGTTACAGGAAAATAGAGTGGAATTAAGCTTGAAAAAATTGCAATGTAGCAAATAAAGTTAGTATGTAGGGCAATCTTTAAGATTTCAGATACAGAGATTTGATAAAGAAATATAAAAGTAGAATGGCATGAACAGCATCAGCATCAATTGCAGTTATTTAATTTATAAAGAAATAAATTTCTCTGTGCAAAATTTTAGTGATGATGGTGACTAGTGGTAATAACATTCACAGCTAGAACATTGTACTATAGAATTCTAATTCTTTTTTTTTTTTCTTCCCTGTCTCTTATCACAGTAGTTAATGTTGCTCTTGTAATTCAGGTGCATAACAGCACCAACAGAGATAAACAGTTGGTAGCCTCATTGTGTACCTGCAAGCAGAATGGTTTCTCTTGCATCTGGTCAGGAAAAAAAGGGCTGTTACCATTTCAGCAGGTTGTATCAGGGCTGTTACCACACCAGTCAGAGTTTAATAAAAATAGAACATTTTCAACTTTTCCTTTCAGCAGAGAGGATCAGTTACTCATTTTTACAGTTAATGTCTAATAGAAGGTCTATTCATGCAGCATTTTTAATGCCCTGTTGTCATTCCTCTTGGACTTCAGGCAATATCAGCAACCAGGAAACCATTTTACCAAGTGGCCCAGTTTCTATTTTCTGACAAGCACTGGGCAGGGTCTTGTAATTCCTGCTGTGTTCCTGCTCCTGGATGTAGTATGTTACCAGCAAAGTCATGTCACAGAAAGTGAGAACTGATTTATAGAAAAGATTGTGTATGCTACTTGCAAGACTTGAGAACTCCTCTGTTACAGTGTTTTAGGAGATGAGGCTTAGTAATGTAGTAATGTTGAAAAGGAAGACCAGACAGCTTTGAATAGTTTGCACGTTTGCAGAACCACAGACTTGACATGAATGTGCAAAGAAATGATGTTCTGTCTTATTGATCAGCTCTAAATATTTAGCTAGGCTGGTTTTTTCCATAATCCTGACATCCTAGAAACACTGCTTTAAGAACCATGGGACTTGGATTTTATTTTCTTTCTCCATCTCATCAAGTGTGTTATCACCAGAAATAACATATTTTTAAAATAAAAAGTAAAAGAAAGGAGAAAGCTGGTTCTTTTTTTTTTTTTTTTTCCCCTTTCACTTGAGAGGCTTCTTCATTGGAAAAACCCAAAGTATTTGGGAATATGAAATATGGTTGCCAGAAGTCCACCTGCTGGTTTACAGCACAGAACTTGCTTTGTGGCATGGTTTCTTTGGGGTTGGGAGAAGAGGTATTTCAGCTTTATTTTAGTCAGAGTTTGCACTGCTCAAACCCATACCAGTAGCTTTAACTCTCTTGGAAAAAAAGTTTCAAGGACATTGGGTATTTGTTGGAATATGAAATATGTCCTGTGCTATCGCTTTTCTTTTTATGGATAATTAATTTTGAATGATATAGTGGAGTCTTGTTTTTCCCTATTACTACGCCAGGTTGAAAGAGTACAAATAAAACTGGAACTTGGATGGTCAAATATATTTTAAAATAAATTCTTCAAGAATATTTGTTGTTTTAGAAGACAACAGATAATGTGCAGAGAGTAACGTAATCTGGTAGATGGAAATCAAATATTCTTTTTGGGGAACTGTAATTTGCTGAAATCCCTGAGAATCAAATATGCTGCTTAAATGTCACTTCAGGAGGAAAAAAAAGAGGTACACAACATTTTATTACAATTCTGTGTAATAATAATTCTAAATGCTTTCAAAAATTGTATTTGTCAAGATTCATACAATAGTTGGAATAGAGTTGAAGCAAGGTTTCTATTTAAAATCTGAGATTAGCATATACCTCCAGTGTCTTCAGTGAGCTTTAAAGCCACTATAAATGTCTTTTGAAGTAAAAAGTATTTGAGTTTTTTTGGGCAGAAACTAACTTTGAGAAAAATACTGAGGGATTTCTTGTACATAATAACATCAGATTGATTTACGTTTTTCCTTCATGGTTATCTTTCAAGGGGAAAATAGTCTGAGGGCAAAACCCCCATCTACTTATCCAAGAAAATAAATCAAAACTTTGGGAAAAAAATTCGTAAACACCCTTGTAAGTGGAAACTTGTTTTCCGGCCTCCTACCTGGATTGCTCCCAAATAGGGCAGAGTGTGTCTGGAGACAGGAAAGGTAATTAACATTTCAGAAGAGACTGGATGCTCTAATGAAAAACACTTTGCCTTGCTAAGGTTCCTGACAGGACTGTGTCCTTTTCTGTCCCTTGCCACCCTTAATTGTTATCCCAAGGGAACATTTCCTCTTCTCTGCACGTAGTAGATTTTATGCTTTGGAAAGATTTCTGTATTCCTGACCAGACGTTTAAAAGCAGGGCTTGTTAGAAGCTTTCCAGCTCATTAAACAAATTGAATTAACTTATTTAGTCCTCAGGCCTGGAGATAGCAAAATTCAATTCTGCAGAGGTGGCAGCCTGGTCAGTCTTCAGCCTCCCCTTCTGTGTGCTTCTACTTCTTCTTTATGCCCAGCCCTTTTGGAGGGATGCCTGACAGCTGCATGGTGTTTTTTCCCCTGAGCTTCTCACACAATCTCTGCATTTATGGTGATTTTTCTTGTCCAATTTGTGACCTTACGCAAATGTCTTTGCTGACTGTTAAAACTGATACAATGGATCAGCCCTGTTTAGAACAAAATTCTCCTTACAGAAAACAATTATTTGAGACACAACGTGTGCTGGGAAAATATTTCTCAAGGGGTGAAGACAAAAACCCAGCTTCCATGTAAGTCTGTCTGATCCCATGTGTTAATTAAATGCTTCTATTGAGAAGAAACATATGGTATTATGTATCATGAATTAACTGCTCAAATGAAGCAAGCAAAAGGGATTACTTTTCATTGCTGTATGTCTGCATGCACGTTCATTTCAAAGACATATTTCAACTAAGAGTTTAAAATAAATGTAGATAATTGTGGCCTAGACAAATTCTGACCCAGCCAAAAGCATTCTGTAGCTTGTCACAAGATGGTGACATCATTCACAATGTACAAATACATTTGTGCCAAAATTTTTCAAAACACAACAGCTGCAAGTTTTCTTTTAAATGAGAAAATTATTGAAATAATATCTTAAGGAAATTTATAGCTAGGGAAACTTCTATCACGAGTGCTTTGGTAAATCTTTAAAATAGACATTGAAACAAATTATTTTGTTAAACTATTTTAAAAGGTAGAAAAATAAGATGTTTTAGCTACACTACTTTACAAATCTATTTTTATTTAATCTGATTACAAATGGAGGTTGCATGCTGGTAGAAATTTAAGTGCTATTACAAGGCTGGGGACTGAAATTTCCTTCTGGAGCACAGTAATTGAGATGTTCAAAACTTGGTACTTGTTAAGAAAGAATATTGCAACTCTGTTGTAATGGCTAACCATTTTAAAATGCTAATTTCCCCAGCCATTTACAATTCTTGTGGGGTCCGCATATACACTTAGGTAAGGCAAATGCAGATGAATGGATTTTGCAGAAACTTCATATGTGAAATCAAGACTTCATCAAAGCTCTGAACAAATACATATATTCATATTTGCCTCGGGCCATGGTTTTGATTTAAAAGAGCCTTGACGTATTTCATGGCTGACAGCATAGTCAAACCCCAAAAAATTACTTACTGTGTAAAGCCCAAGAGGGCCTCCAGCAGTGTCAAGGAAAGGCCAGTTAGGATGAACACGGATTGGATAGTTCCTGCTCTCCCTGTGTATTGGACAGGAGTTTGGTAGCAGGGACACTGCAGGGAGACCTCTCTGCATGTGAGTCAGGGACTGTCTGTGCTAGACACTCCTGGCTCTGCAGTGAACACCTTCTGCACCAGAACTGGCCCAGTCAGGAGTCTGGGTGCTTCTGGAAAAATCTGTTTAAGAAAGGGCAGTACCCCCTTGGCAAAAGAAACATGAGATGCGAGAGATGCCGCCAGGACAGGAAGGACTCCTGAGCGGGGGCGAAGGAGAAACAAGAGGCACACCTGGGCAGCAGGAGTAGAGAACAAGAGATATCAAGGAAAGGAGGAGAAACAGAAGAGATGCAAGGCCTGGTGGGGGTGTCTGAGCAGGGGCAGGAATGAAAACCTCCCTGAATAGTACTTCAGAGAAAGCATAGAAGGTGCCACACCCAAAATGACAGTGGCCAGTGGAGGAACCCACACCAAAGAAGTGGATTAAGAACTGAGGAGCACGCAAAGCAAAAGGAACTGTCGTTAATTCATTATCAATTAAATTGTTTGGCATTCCCCCCCTTTTTTTCCCCCCCGCCGTGATGGAATGCCCTTCTTTCCTCAGCGTCCAGAATTGTTATTTTGGCATCTTAGAGAGTACAACCCTGTCCTATCTCTGTTTCTGGGTTTCAATTCATAAATTTGTTGAAGGTTTCTCTGAACCTTGATTGTATTTGTGCTCTTCCAGCCTTCCCTTTTCCCCCTGAATTTTCCCAGCCTGTTTAGGTCTGTCCTTATAAGGCAGTTAGCACATCCACTTGATATTTTCAGCTGCCTTTTGTGGGCCTTTTCTAAGTTGGTTACATCCTTTTATAGCTCTTCTCCAAGATGACCAGACCTACATGCAGGATGTGGATATAACAAGGATTTTTATAGTCACCAAATGAAGAACTTGTTTTTCATGGCCTTCCTGAATGACATCTGATGATCTGTTAGCTTTTTTGGCTGTCCCTGTCTGAGTCACTGATTTCAGAGAAGAGCCAGTGATGATTCCAGTGTCCTTTTTCGTAAGCTGTAACTGCCAGTCCCAATTTCAGTGTCATTGTGGCATGGTTTAAGGTTGTCTCTGCCTCCACCCTGTCCGTGTTTCCCACTCCTCTCCCTGCAGTGTCTTCTATTACACTTATTTACATGGAAGTTTTTTTGCCATGTTTTTCCCTGCTTACAGAGTTGGGTCACTTCAGCTGCTTGGCAGGGCGTGGCATTTGACTGCCTGAAAGAGCGTGATGATATCCACAGACTGGGAAATTCTCCCTCTTCTCCAGGTCATTGATCAATAAGAGAAAAACGCCTTCTCCTGCCCACCCAGTTGTGTACATTCCTGACCCTTTTCTGTCCTGAGAATTGTCCTTTTGTCTATGTTTATGCCTTTGGAAAAGACTATAGAAAACGACTCCAGGCCTGTGACTGCTTCATTTCTTTAATAACATAAAGCAAGATCTGTGCAAATTGCAGATACGTGTTCTTGTATCCGCTAGTAGAGCCACGATTTAATGGTTTATGAGCTTTCTGTTTGGTCAGTACAATTAAGCTCTGTTTGTGATATTTGTCAACAGAGGCAGCACATAGATACGATTCAAGAAGCAAAATCCCTGAAGAGGTAATATTTGAAGTATATAATGTATGCATTCCTGGAAGTATTCCTGAGAAAGGTAGGATATGGTTACTGGAGTATATATTTAGAGGGTTTTTTTCTTCCTTCCCATTTGAATTAATTCATTAAGCGATGATAGTTATAACATCGTATGGCAAATAAAATTTCCTGTCACATTTGGAACAAGCCTCAGTCACATAAAAATTTTGCAGTGATATACACTAATGAATAAAGGGAAAGAACATTTGATGGAAGTACCTTTCATAAAATGTTTTCATTCAGACACTTTTGTTGAATCACAGTAAAGTGTGGTTTATAATTTGTCATATCACATGGGTGTCATATATGACATGACATATACAGGTGTGGTAAGAGATGAAAAGTTGGCCTGTGAAAGCTAAAAGAAGTTTGGCCATTGAGTGGAACAGTTGCCCTTATTGTCAGTGTTTGCTGAGACCGCTCTCATACCCTCCCAGACCCAGAGAGCTGGCAGCCAAGCCGTGGAGACTGCTCTGAGGACAGTGAAGCCTTTTCCCTTGACCTATTGCTATTTTAGGTGAAGTGATATTCTAGGAACACACCCAAGTTTATTGTATTGTCTGCTGCCTCCTATTTGCTAGCGTTTCTGTGTAGGCAGATAATAACAAATTATCTGTTTTCTGATTGATCATCTTGTCACTTTAGAATCAAATTCTTAAAAATGTGAAGCTGTTAGAAAAAAATATTCAGCAAATTTGAAAACCCCTTGCCTACAAGTCCTACTGGTAAAGAGACTTAAACTTCTTAAGCATTTGCTTTTGTGTTTACAGCTGGACACACAGTACTGGGTTGCAAGATGAAAGGATTGTTGCAATAAAATTGAACCTGTACTTTGCCACAGCCACAAGCAAAACAGATATCAGAATTATTTTATTTATGAGTTGTGTCAAGAGGTATCAATCTTCAGAAGCATTCCAAGTGCATGTGGTATATAAACACTGTTTGCTATACAGAGTAGCTACTGAATTTTTTTCGTTTTCTACTTTGTGTGTGTAATGGGCTGCCTTGCTACTGTTTCATCTTCATCTGATTATTTACGTGTTTGCAGTAGATGCTGCATTGGAGAAACAGCTTACAAGGACAAAAAGCTTTTGCTACCCTTGTAACAGTGCAGAACTTCTTATAAAATATGGTGGGTTTACTTATTAGGGCGACTTGTCCCTCGTTGCAGGCTTTCAGATATTTCTAAGTTCTCAGGACTTTCTGCCAAATTGCAAATAAATATAGCATGACCATTTGTACAGGTTTTCTTCAGTATTTCACTGAAGTACTCTGCTTGTTAATCTGGTAGCCTTCTCATTTGTTATGAATTTTCCTAGTTCAAGGACTTGTTAGATGTTAATGGCATTGCTCCAGTGTAATCAGTAGTATTTTAATGATGCATACCAGCTGGGGAATGGGTTTTATGAATCAAACTACTGGTTCTCAGCCATTCAAAGGGACCTACAATCAAATTATTAAAGCTATTTTTTTTAAAATTCATTCTGATGGAGGAGAGCTAAATGTAAGGAAAAAAGAGGAAAAATATGAAATATTGTTAAAATTTGTTTAGCATAGTGAACCCCAGAATGAGTTAGAAAAAGTGACCAAAATAAATGTGGTCTCTAGATATCTTCCCTCCTTTTTTTTTGGTCGGATACTAATTCTGAAAACTGTGCTGCAATTTCCATGTTTTAGCAGCTGCAATCTGTAATCTGTGTTGACATAACAAAAAGGAAATATATTCACATATCTGATTTTTTTAATGCATATGAAATTTCGAGCTTTACTTTGTAATTTAATTGAGATGAAGTCATCAGTTATTTGCCACAATTCATAACAAAATCATGTAAGCATTGAGTTACTCAAAAATATTGCATGATGATCCAGATGAATTCAATTGCTGTTTAAAAACTAGACTGAACCTGATGATGTCTGCATCCTGTAGGAAAAGCCAGGATGGAGAACTCTGGTTGGTTGTTTTTTTTCATTTTTTGTTCTTCTTGTGCCATGACATATGTATTACAATATACCACCAAGAAAACAAACTTCAAAACACCTTTCAGATCTCAGTGTTTCTCAAAGCCTAGATATTCATATGATTGTCTACCATCTGGGTGAATTAACAGTAATTATGTCCCGCAAAAAAAATGAGGCTTTGGTGTCACTGAGCAGGTGGTAAGAGTAGGTGACTTAGATCCAAGACTTACGTCTGTATAAGAATTGCCTCTCTGTGGAAAGACATTAAAGAAAGCAGTAAAGCCCTAATAATTGTGAAAATAAAACCTGAGAAAGTTGAGAGGTACATTCAGTACTCTTTATGAAAGATGTTCTGTTCTCTAGCAATTTTAGTTTTAATATCGTGTAGAATAACCAGATGTTTTTTCTAGATATTGGCAATAAATTAAAACAAAAACAACAACAACAAAAGAAAATAGTTTTTGCTTCTATCTCTTCAATAAATCTAAGAAGGGAACAAAAGCCAAGGATTGTGTTCAACTGTTTCTACAAAAATGCTATTCTCTTCCTTAACTTGATTTTGTAATGTACTTAGTTTGAAGGGATCTGAATTTTTTTTTCTTAATGTGGATGCTATTGCGCTGAGCAAAATCATGAGCTTGTCCAGATGATTGATGTTGAGAAAGATGGGCTGTTTCTTTGTGCTGACACTGCAAAGACTTTGAATAAAAAACCACAAGTCTGAAATTTAGGAGAATACTTGTTTCTAACTTGTCTCGCCATTGTACTCCTCCAATACAGGCTCTGTGCCTCAATTAATGAAATTATGAAATTGTTATGAGGGTTGTTAGTATATGAAGCATAAAAATACAATAGATTAAAATGCATTTGAATGACAAGACCATTTTTTAAATTGGTGGAAAAAGTAAGGCTCTAAAAATCTGTCAGTATATGAATGTCCTGCAGAAGCAACCAAAATTCAACAACCGAAACCAAGCACAGGTAAGCTTCACTTAAATATAAAAATTCTCTTCACAGTGGAACAAAGTAGTAAAGGAGTAAATACTCCATGTGACTCTTCATTTTGTCGTGTCTTTTGCAAATATAAAAATTTCCATTTGTATTTTTCTCTCTAGTACTCTTACTCTCTTTAGCTTGTCTCATGCTGTCCCAGATGTTTTGGGATTTTTCACACCCTGCCTTCCTATTCTTTACAGTTGTGTCTTTGGATTTCCTTTGAATGATCTTTAAATGCATGAGGGTTCTAAACAGCTTTTGTTTAACTTCTGTACCAACCACCTGCAAGGAAAGCAAAAGAAAGAGCTTGTTTTTAAAAAGACCACCAAAACCAACAGGGAAGAAACACCAAGCCCACTCCGCCACTGTAAATAAATAGAAAAGTAGCTTTTGAGTCTTCAATATTGACCAGCAAAAAGCATACACAGGGTTTTTAAAACTGTAGTAATGAGGACTTTGCTCACAGTGCCCGCTGTTACGGTTTTCCAGCACGTCATCTTGCTAGGGTGGGTTAGTATGTTGTCACTTATATCTTCTCTGCTGCAAAATCTGTGGGTGGAACTGCTGCCTGAGCAGTTGTGCCTGATGGAAGACTTTTCTTAGTCGAGGGAAGATTAGTTTCTGACCTGTGTTCCAGCACTATGCTGACATGGAGTGAGTGCATTATCTTCCAAACCATTGCCTATTTCCAAGAAAATGGAGCCTGTTTATGGGCTGGGTCTGGCTCTCCCCCCACCTCTTCGTGCCTCAAATAATCAAGCTTGATTTACATGGGCTCCCTGGTAGGAAATGTGGATGTAAATACCGGCAGTGAAAACTGGGGAGTTGGACAGCTAAGTCATTATTAGACCCTTTTAAGGGTTAGAAAACAAATGTTTCTTACTTTGCCTGAACATGTGACATGATGGCTTATGTGAAGAAAATACTAGGATGAAATCCAAGTTTGGCTGAAGCTAAAACAAGTCAGTAATTAATTGTACTTATATTCCCATATGGCTCTGTGCTTGTTTGCTATTTATGAGCTGAACTGACAGACAGAACTCTCTGAGTCATGGAGGGGAAGATAGCCTGCAAAATGGCACACTCAGATGGTCCTTATAAAGATGTGAGCAGCAGACAGTGAAAACCTCTTTAACTAGGAAATGATAAGTTCAAAGACAGTGGAAACGACACTTAATCTCTTGAGAATGTTTTTTCTCCCCTCAAAAACCCCCCTGTGCTATATTCCATGGAATTTTGGGTTTACATGAATCATCTCCTTCTGGAAACTATTTTCTCAGTCAAAAATCATCAGTCAAGTGCACCATTCAGGAGTGATCATATCCTGTAAGCTGAAAATATTTTTGTGGATTTTTTTTTGTAATCAGTGCTGAGGGAATTATATTGCTTAATGGTTGAGAAATACTGAGATTAGGCAAGATTTTTCCCATTGATACTAGATAAGTGTTAAACATCTATAACATATTTCAACCTTCTTGACAGTGAATAACATAATTCTATATAAAAATAACTATGAAATTTCTCATAAGGTTGATGGTGCTTATCTGAAATAAAATGAGCTGTCACTGTCGGGGGGGGGGGACGACATTGTTTGTTTTCTTTGTTTTTATCAGTTTCCTGATTAGTGGGTTTGAATTTCTTGACACCTTTTGTTTGGTAATTTCATAAAACACCTCTCTGCTTCATGCAATGATTTTGAAGTGCATTGCTGCATGCAGTCCAGCTGCATGAAAAAATGCAGTAGTCAGGTTAGGAGATGAGAGAAAATTCTGACTTTAAAAAGTGAAAATTTTACTAAGTGTTAAGGACTGGGCATCTTATTTCAGGCAACTTGCATAAGATGCTCGAGGCAATGGGGGTTTTTAAAAAAGTTTAAAATATATGTAGACAATTGTCTCTTATATTTTTAAATGTTACCTATCTGTGAAAACTGGGATAGCCTCTTTCAACTTTCATATTTCATAATGCACAATATGTATTACACTTCCTTGTTTTGGAGAATTTCTTAAACCATAAAGGTCACAATGGATCCCTTTATTACCTCTACAGGGGGAAGTATCTTTCACATGTTTGTGCTGAATTAAGATGGACCAAAGGAAACAAAAAAGATTAAATCCCTTATCTTTCATGATGCATGCAATGTAATTTTTTTAGCCCTATGTTCAAGTGCATGTTATTCTTGCCTAGGAAAATGTTTGCTTCAAGAAGATGCCACTGAAGTAAAGTCCAGGGACTCTAAAATGGAGTAAAAATACAACTGAGCTTCT
This sequence comes from Corvus moneduloides, assembly GCF_009650955.1. NCBI lineage: Eukaryota > Metazoa > Chordata > Aves > Passeriformes > Corvidae > Corvus > Corvus moneduloides. The sequence goes on from NC_045482.1 coordinate 7,007,528, forward strand.
GTTGTTTTTTTCCCCCTCTCATTCAAAAGATAAGATGACCTTAAAATCATATCTGAAAGGAAGACTTTCATCTTACTTATGTTCTAGGGTTAGATTTAAAGGTTGTAATCGAAGGGCTTGTGCCCATATGCCAAGTAAAGTTGTGTGAATAGAAAAGAGAACTGAGATAAGTGACTAAACAAGTCCAGTAATGGGGGATAGTTTATTTATATGTTCTATAATAAAGACATAACTGTCTTCAAACCTTGAAATAGGTGTTATGTAAGATATTGTGTTAAGACTTTCACAGTAGGCAGCCTTGCTTAAAACAGATGGCATTTTCCTTTTTACTAAGTTATTGTTGTCTTACTAATGATTATTTTGCATTGTGTATCATTCCCATATTTCTATACCTGTGTAGAAAACCAGAAGATTAATAATTGACATGAGCAAGCAAATACAACCTCTTTTGCAGGACTTAGGTTTTTCGTATTCTCATCTGTCAGATTTAGGTACTGCTTTCTGTGGCTGGTAAATCCTTGTTTCATTCAGACAGTCTGGGACTTGATGTTTATTTGATGTCTATTTTGAAACTTTGCTACAGAGAGATTTTAGTGAAGGCAGTAGGGTTAACATTAAGCATGTGCTTGGGTGTGTGGAGCTTTGCAAGTGGAGAAGAGCTGAAAATGATACCAGTACTCAAAGGCTTGTGGAACAGGGGGATGATGGAATTGTTGACAGTTACAGCAAAACAGAAGGGAAGGAGCTGGGAGGAAAGAAGAGATGGTTTTGACACATTGATTTTCATTTGGCAAGAGGACATCTGGAGAAGATTCTGTAGAAGCAGTTTGAATTACAAGTGTGAACAAAAGGGACGTGAGTGAGGAGGAAAGAAATCTGGGAATCATTGACACAGATTGTAATTCAAATCCTTGAGAATATCTAAGGTTGCCCAAGGACAGCCTAGATGAGTTGTGTGCATACTACAGAGCCTATTCCTACTTAAACACATAAACCTTCTCACTTGATTACAAATTTTCTCAAAAATGAAGTAATAATCTTGAAACATGGATATCTGTTATTCAAACAAATTTATAATTCTTTTTTCTAGTAAAAGTATGAATAATCACAGAAATGTACACTTTGAAAATATATTTTCATTGGACTGTAGCATGTCTTCAGAATTACAAAGGAAAACAACCGCGGGTACTTCATTATGCAAAATTTCCCTGAACACACAATGAGCAACATGGTAAAACATTTCTGTTTTCAGCAAGGGAGCATTAAAACAATGCTTTAGCAAAGATGGTAGATTTTATAAACAGTATTTCTTTAAAAGAAAAAAAAGGCAATATTTCCTCCTGTATAAGTTGCTTTTTAAGTATAAGGAACTTTTGTTACTATGATTGTCTGAGAAATACATCTAATTCTGAGTTTCACACGCCTGGAAGTTACTGTTCACGCCCAGTGATCAAGGCCATGCAAAATACTGACATAATTGGGTGTACTGTAGTTCATCTGCTGACGTGTCTGACTTTTGGATTCAAAAAACATCAGCTGTTCAGAACACTGTGGTTAATAATAAATAGAGAAAAGTATCAAGAGAGTCTGTTTCTTCAGACATTCAGGCTTGTGATAAAGAGTCAGGTTATCTGCTTCTCATTAGAGCTTAGTTCATAGTTTTTCACAGAATTAAAAAAAAGTCATACAGCCTGCCGTTCTTGCATAAATATTTTAATGATAGACAGGGTGTCATTTTTTCCCTTCTGTCTAGCCCAGGCTGCATTTTTTTTTTTTAGTTATTTTACGATCCATAACTTGTATACTTTATCTGTCTTCTGTTTCTTTAGCAAAGGTACACAACTTGGTGTTTATAGCATTACCTCACATGAAGCATAGTAAATTTTAAGTAAATACAGATGTTTCTTTAGAACATAATGATTTTCTTAGTCTGTGACTGTCGTTGATGTATGGTTTACAGTTTTGAGGTTTTGGGGTTTTTTTCCCTTGATGTTCCTCACATGAGGAATGGACTGATCAGAAAAAGGAATATTTTAAAAAAATATTTTTCAAAATATGCAGTGTCAAGAAATCAGTTGTAGAACTGATTCAGATGGTTTTTGTTTTGACTTAATACCCCAGTTTACACTGAAGTCAATACAGTTGCGTGGAGAAATATTATCTCAACATTGCATTTCAGAAAAGCAACTAAAGTATATTCACAGAATCATCATGTGGTTGCCATCCTTTGGCATAAATGTGGATATTCAGAGATCTGTTAGTATTCAAAAATCTGTAGCTCTGTTATGGGTTGTTACCTGAAGGTCTTCATTATTCTGAGAAGTGATCTCAAGATGTGAATCAGATAAAAACAATCCCCAAAGCTCTGGCATTCAAATTCAGGCCTGCATCCCAACTTCCCCCAACTGTTGAAGGTCAACTTTTGTCTCTTGTCAGTTTAATTCTTGTGTCTCCTTTCTGAGCCTGGCAGCGGAATTGAAAGGAACATTGGCTCAGAACTAGAGGCTTATAAATAGAAGCCACTCTGTTTATTTATATCCCTTTATAAAAGGTAGTTATTGGAGGCTTCGTTCAACAGCTGCTTGCACCCCCCCATAAAATGTATTAACTTTCTCCTTTTCCTTCCTTATGATTAAATTGAATAACTAAGCTCTGAAGTAAGATTTATCTGACTAAAAAAACTGTAATACTCAGTACTTTGGAAGAGCTATATGAAAACAAACTGGAGCATTATACTGTTGCTCATAAATGCCAAAGGATGTGGTTACAATGTAAAAAGCACACAAGAGAGCAACCTACTTTGTTCTTTATTATTTTTTTCTGGGTAATTGGGAAAGCTATATAGTACTCAATGAATCCTTAAATAGAAATCCTGGTAAGTCAGGAACTTCTTGGATGTTGGTGTGTACACAGTTATCATCAATTGTTTTAGAGATTTTCATGCTGATAGTTGACATGTAGAGCCCTGTATTTACTACCCAGGTGGTAGATGGCTGTATCTGCTGAAGTTTCTGGATAAACTGCTCTCTTGATAGCAGTTTAGTGGCTCCTTTTAGCCAGAATATTTGGATGCACAGTCCTAGTGTTTACAGAGAGCGTGGGGCTGTAGTTAAAACTTTATTCCAAGAATCAATAGGCAGTAATGATTGTGCAAAGACCTCATGCTGAAGCAGAAAACAAATGTGTTCTAATAACACCCGGCTCTTTTCCCAGATAGCTGTGACCATCCTTAACCACTCAGGCTGCACAGGCACTCTCTGGTTCATAGTAACTGATATCTCAGCATGCAACAGGCAACAACCGTCCTATTCTCTGTAAATTGCAGTTCATTATTCTTGTTGGCTTGGAAGTTGCTGTTTCTGGCAGCAAAATGGTCTCACTTCTGTCTCTCGAAACAGAGAGTGGGGTAACACCATGGACAAATCCATCGACAACCATAGTACTCTGTCATCCTTTGTTGCTTTTTAGTTTGGATCTGGTTTGGATTTACCACTGAGACTGGTCAAATCTGGACCCAATATCCCCAGTTTGGTTTGATTGCTTGGCTGTAAAGAAGAAACAATTTTGTTTCTCATATCCTCCAGTTCTCACATTTTTTTTCTCTTATTTAATTTAATAATTTTCTTGACATTTCTTTGAAGAACAGCGTGTTTTAGGATTTCTGTAGTATATCATTTATGAGATAATACTAGCAGATAAGAAGTTTGGCAACAAAAATTCACATGGAATTTCCCTTCAGATTCTTTATACACATAAGAAAGTCATACAGTATGGTAGGACAGAAACAAAATAGTACTACTGTATATGAAGTAACCTATACTAATATGATTTTTTTTTTTTTTCAATTGACTCCTTAGTTGCATAGCATTGTACAAAATAGGTCCTTCATTTCATCCCGAGGTTTTGTTCCTGCTGGGATAAACTTGTTCCTATTCTGGCCCAAGCATTAGTCATTAGATTAAAACAGGATCTGTGTTAGGCAGGAGAAAAAGGAAAAACCTGCAATTGAATTAGTCCTAGAGCTCTCCTCAGTGAGCAAAAAGGCAACATTTCACTTCATTGCTCATGGCATGAGAAGGAGACAAATCTTGTCTGCAGATGTTCTTTCAGTATTCAGGGCCACACCTGGTGGGAGAGTTACGCTATACTTGGGTATTAAACTCTAGCCAAGAGGGGGAAAACTCCACCCAGTCGACTGGAGGAAGGAAAGCCTGAGTTTTGAGCAGGCTGTATGTAGCTGTAGGCACATTCCACAGGTGCCCTATCATTGCTAACAGACTGGGAGAGTAATGTGCTGCCCATATAGAAGAGTATGTCTACCTGCTGCCTCTTCCCAGTGCAGGGATATGAACATAAGGAGTCCCTCAGCAGGGTCCTTTCATCTGTGTTTAGGGTCATCTGAAAAACTAGGGAGAAGAAAAAGTAATTGGATTATTGATGTATTTTAGTATTAACTGTGTGGGAGCAACACTTGTCATTAAACATAACCATGAACTAAAAAAAAAATCTTCATTCTGTGGTTGTTTTACTGTTCCATGTTGTTCATGCATTAATAATGAACCAGGAGATTGCAAATCTCATTTTCAAGGCAGTTTATGGCTGGTTGCTGTTGTGAGAATTCCTGTGGAACTAGCTGCTCTCCAGGAGCTGGGTATTTAAGCTAAGGTGACTGAAAATCGTAACTGTTGACCTGTGTTCCCAGTCCTTAATGCGTGGCATTATATGAGACTTGACTTCTGCATTTCAGGCTCAAATTCTTTATGATGAGCATAAAAATTAGATTTTCTCTGTGTATGAGAGTGCATCTGGAGACTGGAATGCAAAAGTACTGCTAAATTGTGAAGTGAATTTATTGACAAATATGCCAACTATGCTAATGCCTAATTATTTTAGCTATTATTTAGTTATGAATGATTGATAACTAAACTGAGCTCACCTGTTAAATGCCTGAAGCATATAAATGCCTAGGAGTCCTTCTGGTATTGAGCACAGCTTGGCTATATAAAAGCTTTGGAGAAGTATTGCTGCTGACTCTCCAAAGCCCATTGATGAGGTGAAAGTCTACTATTCCATCTTGAATACATGTTGTTTCTAGTAGAACATTTCTGTATAAATTTAAGGCAGTGACTTGCTTTATTGTACCTCAGTAGGCTGAACATATCAGGTTAGGAGTGACAGCCCTGGAGGGCTGTGTGTCCTTCATCCGTCCATGTCCCTCAGTGTGGAGGAATCTGGATGGTACAATTCTGTGCAATATTGAAATTCCCCCTTAGGTTGTGCTGTGCAAAACACTCTTGGGACAAACTTCTCTTGCAAAGTCAATCAGCACCGTGCTGAGCGTGGGACAACTGAAAAAAGTTGTTAGCTTTATTCCTCCTGGATTTGGATTAGGTCATTGTGCCTTAAATCAGGGCATGCTTAAGTCACATTTACATTACATCCAAAGTAATCTCTGTTGCTTATTGTGGGCATAGTAGGATTTGTGCATTGCAGTGTCAGCCTCTGTAGTTTATAAAGGCAAAAAATTAATACTGGGAGCATAAAATATTATTGTAGACCAGTGTAAGTTTAGAAAGAGAGCAGATATATGTATTGGAAACAGCAATTTAAGAGGTAAAACACACTCAGATAAACTTCCAGGCTAAACGCAGAAGTGGTATGTCTGGCTGAATGCGATTAAAGGAGGAAATCTAGTTTTGACCAGAGATTTTATTTCTCTGAGCAGACATTTAAAACAGGAAGACATGTAGAAATAGATGCAAAATGTTTGTGCTGTAGCCTGACAAGTGGCAATACCATATGTAATCTATTATAAGATGAATGGCATGTTGAGAAATGATTCAAGCTGGCTAATTTACAGAGCTCTAATTCTACAGCAATGTCCTGGAGAATACCAGAGGAAACAGCAAGTCCCATGTTAGAACTCTGTAGACCTGTGTGCATTCATGTTAATGTTTAGTTGTCATATTACAACAGGAATAGTGATTGAGATTCAAGACATTTCCTGGGACTCAGAGATCAGCTGGGATCAGCTGAAGCTCAGCCAGGTGCCATCAGCTCTCACCAGACAGTCATTAATCCCCAGGGAATGCCTTGCCCTTCAATCACTATTCCTTAGCTGAAGTTTTCTTGTTAAGGTTTCAACTGTATCTTGGGATCTTGTTAATAATTATGTTTCCATAGGAAGTAATGGCTTGCAATAAAATATAGCTTTGACCCCTGTGTTTTTTAGCACTTAATGAGCTTTCTGTTATTTATAACTTGTGAAGTTGAGGGTTTGTGTTAACTCCAAAGAGTTTAGCCCCATACTGGGGTGTTCAGTCATATTTTTGTGTCCTCAGGCAGTGAGCTTGTTAGGAGTTCAGTTAATTTTAATAATGAATGTCTTATCTATATCTCTTCAAAGTTTGCTCTTCCTGTATTTATAGCATTTCCATGCAGCAGATCTTAACTGTTACACTGAATGTGTTTGGAGGATATTTGGGTGCCTTTTTTTATGCTCATATAGTAAGGTTTCTGTGGAATACCGCGAGTGGGTTAATAGGGAAAAGCACAGGAAATGTTAGAGGAAGGTGCATCCGGGGAGGGTATTTGCCCGTCCCTTTTAGGAAGTGACAATCTAGTTCTCTGTCATGTCAGTCAGCTTAAATCCACTTGATGCAACCAGTTTCCTCCAATTCATGGTTGTATAAGTAGAGCACTGATAGGTGTTCCTTTTCTAAGTTTCAAAGTCCCCTTCTAGGGGAAAAAAAGCTCCAATTCCACCATTTCCTGCAATTGTTCTACCTTAAGCTGAAGAAGATATGTGCATAGCTGAGAAAAGGCAGGATCCTGAAACTCTTAATTGCCTTTGTTACCTGATTTGTTGCCAGAGGGAGGGGGAATATGATAAGCTGTCACATCTTCATTGATGGTGGAATTTTACAGCAGTATATGATACTGGACAGCCAACTGAGCAGCAAGAATTTAAATATCTCTACTTTCATAGAAGCATAGAAAGCAGAATTTTATTGCCATTCTCCTGCAAACCCATTCTGTTATTTTTGACAGTTGCACAGTAGGATTAAAATTTATTAAGATGGATATTTGATGTCCAGGCATTCCTTAGCCTGCTTTTGCTTAGCAACTTGAAAACACTGCTGGACTGGTGATTGCTTCTGTGTGTGTCCAAAGCACGGTGGAAGAGGAGTATCTGTTATCTTAATGAATGGAATAAAACACAACTCAAATCCTTTCAGCTTCACACTATTGAAAATAAAAATCAGGGAACAATTCTATTTTACCTTGCAGAAGGTATCTTGAGGTAACTCTTCTGGTACTGTAAGGTACAGTTTGGAATTGAGTGGGTATATTTATGGGGCTTAGAGTTATTTGATTGTGTAAATTTAATGCAGAAAGATAGATAAACTCAGTTTCTGGATTGCAGTGCCAAATTTAGCCCAGAGTTCACAGATCAGAATTTTTGGAAAAAACCCCCTCAAAAGTCTACAGTCAGAAGCAGGTCAGAAACAAAGGAAAAAATCCCCCTTCCTGTCTGTACAGACTGGAAAAAAACAGGCCTTTCTTAGAGTACCAAGGGTGAGAGGCCTATCCAAGCGAGACAACTAAAATACCTCAAGCCTGCTTTGGGTAAATGCTCAGAAGTTCTATATTTTTTTTCCAAAATTTAAATCAATGTAGAGTCTGTATAAGAAAATAGCACATCTTTCTTAATGAAAAGCTGACAGATCTTCCAGCTTCTTAGCAGTGACAAAGTACAGGCATTTTCATGTGGTTGGATGCCAGTGCCTTTGGAAAGGGTTGAAACCACAGAATGACCCGTTTACCTCTCAGCGAGTGACCCTGAGGGAACTTAGTAGAGAAGAGCTCTTATGCTTCAGATTGACATTCTGGCTTGTTTTGCATTCCTCTGGCTAGACAAGCCCTTATATGAGATTGTTTTGATGTGTGGGAATCAAGGTATGGATCTTGTTAGGTTTTGCAAACTGTCAAGTCCATGAAATTGTTGTTGTTGTTTTTCTATGCAAAGTCTTTGAAATACAGGCAATCAGCGCTCATCCACAGTGGCAGTGTTCCAGGTTTCCACTTTCAGATCTCAGTTGAAGTTAGGGAGGTTAGCAAAAAGTTACATGTAGAGAAAGCTAGAAATAAGTAAAATAACTCTAAGTGTTGCTAAGGATTTAGGTATCCTTACTGTGGGACAGAAATCATTATTATATCCTAGCTGGTTTGTTTATTTTTTAGTGTTTGTGTGGATTTTTTTCTTTCTGCTTTTTAAATTTTCTCTTTATAAACTTGGAGGTAACAAAGCATTACTTTGGAGGTTTTTGACATTCTTCTCACTTTGTTTTCTTTTGGAAAACAGTCTGTGTGCTTCATCTGATCAATTTTAAAATTAACATCTAGTGACTGTTTTAAGGGATATTTGTTTTATAGTTCAAAACTGTGGTTTATCTATAGAATAATAATTTTTTACTTTGAGAAGTATGTAAGGGCATTTCTCTCTGTTCTTATCAAGATAAGCCAGTAGGGAGCAGTATCTTTCTTGGCATTAGTTTTATATTCTCAGTGTTTGCTGGGTGCACCGTAGCTCCTTTTTTTTTGTGGGACTGCAGACACTTGGAAGCAGATATCCTCACAAACAAATTGCTGTTATGAGAAGCAGATTCCATCTTGGCACATCGGCACAACACGTGGAGATTCAAAACAGAGCAATTTTTTTAAAAGTTGGCATGGGATTACTTTGTTATTAAGTTTGGTCCTACCCAGCTACCTGGAGGAAGTGAGAATTTTATGATGTTAATTATGAAGTGTGATCTCATGGGATTCCTTGATTAAAACACTCACAGGTGTAGATGCTTGCAGGAATGAAGCATAAATGTAAAGCTGCTGTTGGTAATTTCTGTGAAATCTGAAGCACATTTCTCTTTTTAATACTTGTTAAAGGATTAATAAATAAACAAGGTTTTAATCCTTGTTAAAGTAGGACAGCGGAGAGAAAAAATTAATTTGAAAGCAGAGTTTACAAATAAAATAAGTTCATATTTTGACTTGAGTTTGTTTTTTTTTTTCTTCTTTTTCTCTTAGCAGGTTCATTCCTTCACCAGAATTAACAGGGTGAAAATTTGAGATTATGTGTTTTATCCCCTGATACTGCTTTAACTTATTACATTAAAAAATAACAATACTATAAAAGTAATAGAGAAAACTAAAATTCCACACTCCTTGTTTGCTTACTTTTTACCTCTGACACCACTTTTGTATATGCTGCCTTAACCTTTTCAGTGCTAGGTAGTCTCAACCATTTCATGCTGAAAGTTTTGAAGCTGTATGGTATTGTAGCACGTCAGTGAGAGAGCATTTATTTATTTTTGCTTGAAAAATTAATGCATGATAAAGACACATAGGGAAAATGCAGTACCGAAGAACCTTTAATTTTGTTTTGCATGAAAATAACTATTTTTCTGCATTAAAGCAGCTGGGTTTGAAGGATGTGAAGGTGAGGGTTCAAATTTAGATCTTTAGATTGCATTTTTTCCTTAGTCTGTAACTGATGAGCATGGAAGGGAATTCCCTTTCTCTTCCCCCTGCCTGTGATACTTCATTTAGTACTCTTGCATCCCTTTGTCTCTCTCTTCCTACTTGTTTGTGGTTCTTTCATTTACTTCTCTTTGTTGATCATTCTCAACTATTTGTCTTGGCCTACATTTCTCTTTGATTGTTTATCTTCACTCTCCTCTCTTACTGTAGTTCTGTTTTACCTTTGTCAGTATATTTTTTTTGCCTGTCATTTCCCCCCACCTTTCCACTCAATGCTAAACCTCCTATTCCCTTATTTTAATGACAACTTTCAAATCCCATATTTGATTATTCCTTTCTGTGAAGAAGTCACAGTGGGGAGCAAGGGCAATTCTTTCACCTTTTTAAAACTACAGGTAGCTATCCCAATGGCAAAAGAGTTTTGTTTGGCGTCTTTGTTCAAAAAGGTGGCAAACAGGGGAAGTAGGAAAGAGATGCTGATAGCAAATTCTGAGAATTTGTAGGAAAGGGAATTTTCTAGCGCTATTTTCATTTTGCTTTTGTGCTCCCCCTTCTATCTTTTCCTGCCTTACCAGCATTTCTGCCGTACTGGTGAGATCACTGCCTGTAAAGCAGCAGACAGGGAGGAGCTGAGCAGACACTAGCACTGGCTCAGGCCAAATGAAATCCTGATAAGATATTCTCTGAATATCCACTTGATCAGCTGCAGTGCAGAACAATTGGTATGTGAATCAACCGCGTCCCTGATTCCAGAATAAACACTGAAGGAAGACCTTGGTGAACTCTTCCAGTTGAATTGAAGCTGGTTCCCAGTGAGCTAGGGAGAGAAGCTATGACACTGCAGCTTCTTCACTTGGATACGTTTCCTAAGAGATCTGTTGGATGTCTCTTCCACAGAAGCAGAAGGGCCATGATGTCAAGACACTAGAGCAGCATTGAGAAATGGTTTGTCTGAGTTTGGAGCTTCTTGTGCATGTAGCTTTACATTTATTTAATAGTGTCTTAAGAAAACAATACCTCCAGGCTCCTAAAAGTGCTGTAGGCCTGGTCTTAAGCCAAATGTTTAATTACCTTCCTGTCTTTTGATTGTTGACTCTGCCCTGTAACAACAAAACAGAGCCTCTATTTTGTATTTGATAGTGCTAGTTAGATCATGACCTTGCTAAAATACTTAATTAAATACTGTTAAATACTGTTTCTTCTACTGTTTCAAAACCAAGTAATCCTTAGAAATATAGGCTAATAAAGGCAGCACCCTTTTCATATTAATCCCTCTGCAGATGTCAAAATACAGAACAAACTTTTCATGTGAATAATGTCCTAACTTGCTATTTTGTGTTTTCATTCAAATAAAAGCCAAGGCTTTGTCCTCTGATTTGCAAGGATGCAGTCTCTCTTCCACAGATTGTCAGCAGAATTAAATCTTGAAATTCTTAGGTATGATGATGTTTCCTTTTTGCAATTTGGTATTTTAACTTTCTGACTGATAGTTTTCTTGGTACCAAATAACTGACCTTTACCATTGTCCTAAAGGATACCTTCCTAATTTGGCACCCCTCCTGGTAATTGCATTGCATGTACCATATGCTAACTTAAATGGTAGTTCCACATTTAGCTCCAGAGATTTAATTATGGTTTAAATCCAACTCAGAGCTGCTTCCCGGCTGATTGTGGTAAAAGTGGATATCTAGTATATTAATTGGAAATCTAGAGCTTTCTTGATGATAGGGTAAGTAATTTGGATAATGAAAATATCACAGTATATGTGGAGGCAGTTAGCTGCACTGAGGTTCTTACCAACATAAGATATTGCAGAAACAGCAGCTTGCAAATAAATCATGGTGATGATGGGTGAGCTGGCACAACTGCTGAGATGGAAAATCATAGAGGACTTGGACAAATGAATAAGTGTAAGGCAAATGGGAATGGTTTTCACTTGCCAGAGCAGAAGTGAGTCTCTGGTAACCTCAGAGGGATGTTATTGTGGAATGAAATAGTAGAGGAATAAATGAAGGGCATTGGAAAAGGGATAACTGGAGCGAGAAGGGTTCATATTTCCAGTATGAACAATGAAATCTCGTACACTGGGCTAATTACTTGGTAGCCTGAAACTTTGATGTTTGTGAATGTACAGTCAAACCACATCATTCTGGAATCACTCCATTCTACTGCTTAAAGTTATGCCTCTTATCTTTTTTTGATTTTTTATCTTTTCTTGATTCTCTGGATAAATGGGATGAATTTGTTTCATAGCGTAAATGAAAATGGGCCCCGATAAGTTCATGGCCTATCTTAGGCCTGATTTTTGCTCACAGACTGTGCTGAGACCTTTGAAATGTCAGTAGGGCTCTTGTAGAGAAAAATTAACAGAAACATCTTACAATAGCAGGAAGGAATTATAAGATTCCTATTAGCAAACACAGATGCATTATTGTTATTATTGCCTTGAAAGACAGTTTAAACAGAAGTAAATGCCAGATGTCCACCCAAAAGAAGGAGGTTTTTAAAATAAAAAAGCAATTGCCATTTTCTGAAAGATTTATTCACTCTTCATTATGTTGTCTGAAATTGCATTTAAATGTAACAAAAGACAGCATTTCCAAATGTAAAGGAAATTAAGTTTTGTATCATTTGAACAGTTGTCTGGGTTTCTAGAATATAGTAATAGTTCCTTACACTGAAAGGACAAAAATTAAAGTGCGTAAGTAATTGTAGAATTAAAATGTGTTTCTGTAGTGTGTTATGAGCTATAAAAATCAGATGAAGCATAACAGATTTTAAAGTGGTATAAATAAAGTTACAAGTGATATTCCCAATTTAAGTAATGAAAAAATGTGATAAGTACTTGTATTACAAAATCAGAACATTTCTGTACCTAGACTAGTTATTTGCTCATGCAAGGGAAAATCCTGAGCTGATATTGTAACAAAAAATCTTTGAAATATCTTTAGCTCTACTCAGAAGCAGAAAAGCTCTTTGCCCTACCAGCCTGGTGTCTATACAGTCAGTGTAAATTCAGCTGACCACTAGCTGGTCTCAGAAAAAAAGCCTGGACTATTACTCTGTAAAGTAACCTCTTCACCACTGTAGTGCCAGAGACATAAATATGGAATCATATAGACATAAATATAGAATTTTCCTAAAGAGAATAATTTGACATCCCAGACATTACAGAACATCAGTGTGTTCCTTTAAATTTTATTTAGGTACAAGTGGAAACAGAAAAAAATGCAGTGAGCTTTGTTTCAAAAGGAAAGGAGCACACAGGTCTTTGAGCTGGCAGAGCTGATTGTGCCTAAATGGGAGGCCTGCTGAACCTCTGCAATTATGTACAGGCACAAGGAGCTCCTTGAGTGAAAGTGACTTTTTTTCTCAAGGAATAGAAACTTTGTGGAACTTTCTAATCCTGGTTAGTGAGCAGCTAAAATGAGACTGGTTTGGGTTTAATGAGCTATTATGTATTTTATTACATTCCTGCAATTCTTCTGTGGCACAATGTTTGGTGGTGAATTTTTCAGATGCAGAATTGTGGCTGTACACCTCTGAATAAAAAAGTCATGCTCAAATCGTTATTCGATGGTGTTGCTATGACCTCATCAGTGTTCAGGTTTTAAAGATGGCACATGCAAGGCCTTTAGGATTTTTTCTAGTGTGATAGCAATGCATGTATGTAATTGGCAGGGGCATTAGGAAATTAATATGCAGTGATTCCTTGGCAAGAAGCAGAAAAAATGTGTTGTTTAGCATTGCTTGCTCTTGGAGGCCTTTACTGATTTCTTAGGCATTCAATCCTATTCTACTGCTCCTAATTGGGAAGAGAGAACATAACCTGAAATCTCAGTGGTAAGATTTGAGAAGAGGTGTGTTTGGACATGGAAGCAATGCATAGGAAAAATCTGAAGTAAAGGCATAAGGAAAGATTAATTCGTATGAATGGAATGTGATTTAATCTGACAGATGTGAGACAGAATAGAACACCTTTTAAAATATCATTAAATCTGTTGGAACTGCTGACATGAGGAGTCACACCCAATTTCTGCTGACAGGTACATTGATGCAGTGTAGCAGTGGACCAGAATGGTTCAGGCTCATGTGCTGTGGCAGTCCAGCTTTCCCGTTTGCAAAGGCAATGAAAGCAATATTTTAGTTTAGAAAGCTCCTATTTCATTTGAGCCATTGCATTCCTGAGAGTGGGTCTAATATATCAGGTAGGTTTTCCCATTGCTTCTCTGGTTTTGGGAGAAGGGAGTCGTGAGGGAAGAAAATGTTTTGTGCTGTGTTCAAGGACCCGCTTGATGTCCAGCAGTGCCACCAGTAAAGCTTTGAGCTAATTTTGCAGCTTAACTACAAACCATTGGGTTAACACTGCCCCCAGATGAGAAAAAATGTCTATTTCATGTGAAATCCCACAGAGCTTAATACTAACATTTTAAACCTCCTTGATATATTTTTTTTTTTGCTTGTGGACACATTGTAGGACTTACTACACAAGGGCAGGGGAAAAAAAAACTATAGACAAATATTTACCATCAAAATGAAAAACAGCTTTAAATAAATTTCTTCAGAATGATAGGAGATTACAAATGGGATTAATCTGTATGGGTCTAGATACTTTTCTTATGCTTACAGAAGGTTTTAAGAGGAAGGGCATTGAATTGCAGAGACCTTAGACCAGGCTTTCTGGGATTACATCAAGGCAAAGATTCACAACTATTTAATGTGTAGTGCTTGTAGAATATTTTAGTTAGTTTTAAGAGCGTAAGTGAATTTTGATTGTACCTCTGCAGGCTGCTTGGAATATACTTGATAAAGAAGTCACCTTAGCCACCACACTCATTGATCCCAAATTGCCTGATAGCCTGGAGTATTGGTTTCCATGTGTTACTAAGATCAGTAAACCAAGGCTTGAAGGCCTTGTATCTGCAAATAGGAGTCTTGGAATTTTACTGATGTAAAATATCTGGCATGTATACTCAGTTAGTAAATATGTTTTTGAGAACTGGAACTGCTTCTGTCATCAGAGAAATCAGTCCTCCTCATTTACTGGAGAAAGCCCTTCCTCCATGAGGTGGATTTTGCTCCTACAGATTTTGTGGTTTCCCATCCTTTGTATGGTTACTCAGGATTTTAGGTCATATATTTTGTATTTTCAAATCATGCGATACCATGACTAACTTTTGAATGGGTTTGACTAATTTATTTAAAGGTTCAGTTTTATGGTGTCTGCTATTTTTTTAGCTTACAAAGAGAGACCACCAAAGCTTAACCTGGAAAAATACATGCAGAGGTTTCTCTTCCTGTCACTCCAAATCTCTCTCTCCCTCCATGCTCTCTAAACTAAACAACATGTTGGTAATGGTCAGATAAATGTATTATCCATTAACGAATTTCAGCTCTAAATTAGCTGGTTTCTAACCATCATCTAAACAGTGGAGAGGGAATCTCCCAACTTACTACTTAAGATGCACTATGCACTGTTTGTGAACAGGGATGTATTCAGGATTGTTAACATGAGACAAGGCTTGTTGACTTGATGAATCTCTTTTTAATCCCTTCCCTATCTTGTGAAATGCAGACCTTTTTAACTTTGATCTTTCAGACATTTTATCAATAATATTAGATTCATGATTGCAGATGGATAGGCTTTATCTGTTTAAATCAATGGTCACTGGAAAGGATCTTTTTCACCTTTGTTTTCAGTTTATATTTCTGTTCTTGTCTTTTTCATGTTTGTATTGGATAGAAACTAAATCTGGATGTGGCATGACTCTGACAGTCCAAAGGTAGTTTATGGAAAACCAAATTAAAGAATTGGAAAACTGTTGCTTGGTATCATTGCGAGTTCAGAGCCTGGTTAAATGAAATTTGAAGAATCTCAGCCTCCAGTAGTGAAGTTGCTATGGAAATTAGAGACAAAATCAGGAATACAGTGTGATAATTCTGAAAGGGACATAAAAACCAGCATTAAACCATTAACTAATATAATACTAATTAGAACACTGAAGTATTGACTAGGTCAATATCTACTCATATTTCCTGAACCTTGAAGTTGTTTATAATACAGTAAAAGATCATGCTAGAGGGGTGGTTTACATAAAAACCAAAGTCTTGCTTAGATTCGATAACATTTGAAAACGTTGCAGAGTGTTTCTTTACATTGAGTATGATTTCCTTGAGAAACTACCAGATGCTTTTTAACATGGGAGAAACTGGAGTGTTTATTAAAGTAAACAAATACACATGGGGCTAATCCAAAGCCCAACATGTCAGTTAAAAAATTTCCACAGATTTAACTAAGCTGTAGGTCAGGCCAGTGGATTCCTCCAGCGCACAGTACAAATGGGACTCTTTATATGTGTGTCCAAACAGTGTGTTTGGAATGCTTCCAGCAGAGTTTGGCTTTGATTTGACATTAATTTATTTCAGCTTGTTAAGCCACTACTATATGATTTAAATAAATGTTATTTTAATGGATGCTGATAAAAAGAGATGGACTTCATGACATGTAGTTCAATTTCAGAGCCTGGCTGCTTAAATACCTCAGTTTTGCCAGCACATAAATAAGTTTTCATTAAGAAAAAAACCCCATGGATAGCTTGTAAACATCTGAAAAGCCTAGGAGTGTATGTTGGGGGGGAAAAAATAATTTCAGTTTGGAGTTTGAACTCTGTTGAGTGATTTTCACATGACTGTTTCATCTAGAAACTACTTGGGAAAGTTTATTTTTTGTATTTTTTGACTGTTGTGTTTCAATTGCAATTTAGATCTCCATGGAATTAATGGCAACAAATTATATAGTAGTTCACACAAAGGAAGAAGGTTACAATTTAAACACATAAACAGAGATTTAACTAACCATCCACCAGAATTAACTAACAGTCCAACAGTCTCACCAAAAGTCTAGGTAGCCACAAAAAGTTTAAATTAATATTTAGAAATTATGGTGGTTTTATTTTTCAAAATCATTTAGAATTTTGCCAAGAGTGGGAATTGAAACAAGATAGAGGGTTTTTTTTATAGGGTGCAGCTTGAATTGAGGGTATTCTCCCACTTTTCTGCGCAATCTCTTGCAACGTTGAATTCTTCTCATGATGAGGAACTTTTTTCTTATTCCTATATGGATTTCGTCCTGAAGGAAATGTCTGTTTCCTCTTGTCCTATCACCATTTATCCTTGTGAAGAGAGCATCTCTACCTTCTCCATAACTACCTTTTAAATATCACAAGTTTGATCAGATCCTCCAAACCTTCATTTGTTTTGGCTGAGCAAACTCCATTCCTTCAGCCTCTCCCTGTGCCTCCAATTTTCCAGCCACCTCTTTGGCTTTGTGGCCCTCCATGGCCCTCTCCAGTTTGCCAGTGTCTCTCAAAGTGGGGAAACTCCAAGGAGACCCAGTATTCTGGGTATGGCAGAGTGAAATAATGACATTCCTTGATCTGGTGAACGTGCCTTTACTGACACAGCCCAGGACAGGGGTTGCCTTCATCGTTGCTGTGAGACAGCTGCTGACTTGTGTTCAGCTTTCTGCCCACCAGCACTTCCAAGGGCACACCTGAGAGAGGGAGATCCCAGCCTCGGTCACTGCTGGGGTTTATTTCATCCCATGCGCAAAGCTTTACATTTATTTCTGCTAAAGCTCATGCCTTTCTTGTTAGCCCAGTCCTCCAGCTCGCTCTGCTCTCTCTTCCTGAGGAGGCTCTTGTCTCTGCTGTATCTATCTCTCCTTCCGCTTGGTGTCATGCCCAGACTTGGAGGGTGTACTTTCAATTCCACCATTCCAATCCTTTATACAGATATTGAATACTATGTGCATTTACTTTGGATATCTAGCTGGGGTGGCAATCTTCTGAGCATAAAAAAATGCACTCACTTTGTAAAGGTTTACAGCATTTCTAAATCAAAGATGGCTGTTACATGTGAAATAGAAATTTACAAAGGCATATTTACCACCCATCTGGCAGTTGTTTCCTAGACAATAACTTACATAAGATTGATGCTTTACAGAACATTTGGAATTCTCTAGAGACCTGTAGTAAAAGCCTAAATTGTGCTTTGAAGCAAAGCAAGCAGTGTCTGTCAGGATATTTTATTCACACATTTATTTTTTTGATTCAGTCCTTTCTGATGGATGTAGACAAGAATGCTCATTAAAATGTCAGAGAAAGATGATGTTAATTAATTTGCATGCTTCATGGCACAATGTATTTGGTATCTTGGTTCTTACTAGATTGTTTCAGCATAGCATGGACCAACTTGTTCAGTCTTGAGTTGTATGTCATATTGAAAAGTTGTGTTATTTTGTGTTGCTGCTAAAGGATATTTGAGGAATCTCATGAAAATAGCATAATATTGTGACAGCCTGATGTTGAAAATGGGCTTATATTGAAGTTCTTTAGCTAATTTTAAAGGGGGGAAAAAAAAGAATTTGGATTAGAGGACTTGAAATCTAAGTCTCGATTTTAGGTTTATAGACTTGATCATCGTAAGTGGAAGGAAGCTTCTACTGAATAGAGAATTCTTCCATGGCAAGTTACAAAGAAACTTTAAAGTGAAAAAAGAAAAAGGAAAATAGCTTCCAAGTAACATGCCCAGAGGCCTTATTTTTAATAAGATTATTAAAGACTTGACCATGAGAGTTATACTGTAACTGCCATCTGTCTCTTTCTTCTCTCTCAAGAGTTTCTCATTTGTTTATTCACCATTCCAGGTGAAGTCTCTGTGGAAGTAACTGTTCATTCTCTCCCCAGTTAATTCACTAGGAAATCTTAGCTTGGCTTTGGGATGGAACTTTGTTCTCCTTGTGTGGCAGCTGAACACTGACGATTCCTGGGATATATTTCAAATGACAGAAGCATGTTACTTGCTTTTTGATCTTTAGTTCCAAGACCAGATGGAAAAGATATAATTGTCTAATCTTTTTTCTAAGTATCAACCCATTAAAAGTAAGAATTAACATGCACAAGGGTAAAACTGCTAATGCAGTAACCGACATGGTTTTGTGAAGCTGGACAAACATCCTGCCTGTATCTTAGGAAGAATATTTCTTCACTGTTCTGTTCAGCTGATTTATTACAATCAGTCGTGTTGGAGGGTGCCTGAACTTGCTTCCTCTTTCCTTTGCAGCTTCCTTATTTTAGCTCAGATGGGACTTTGCTTTAAATCACATAATAAGGTAGGAGGTCTGTTATTTGACCTGGGACTAGGGTCACACAACCAATCTTGGCTAGTCTAAAATTAAATGTAAACAATGCTAAAATATATTGAATAATTCTCTACTTAAACTTGGGAGCTGCCAAGTAGAACAGTGCTTTATTATTGTACAGTAAAACACAATTAGATTAATGACTGTTAATGTTTAAGGCTTTTTAAAATTGAATATAGCAAAGTTTTCATTCCACAACACTCTATTGCAGCTGGTACCCTGTTCATTGAGGGCTTGAGGAGAGACTTCCTATTTTGTTTGATTTATAGCCTCATAACATCACAAATAAGAATTTTCAACTGCACAATGGAGGAAAAGGCAAAATTATTTTTAAAATTGATCATGTTTCACAAATTGTTACTTCTACTCCATAGTCAAGTATTTCCTACTTCTGGAGAAGTTTTTTCCCCCCCTGTTAAACACTATGATTGTATTTACAGTTAGATTGCAAATTATTACACCAATGGGATAATTTTTACAATGAAATCCATTGTTTAGGAAAGCTGAAATTAGAAATAGCCATAGACTATGGTTTTATAGTCACAAGCTACAAAAATTTTATTATCAAGATTAAATTGTTTATTTGAGGCGCGGTTTTTTTACTGTTGTTTTATTTGGTTCAAATCTGTAACTGCAGCAGCTTGAACAATTCAATGATAAATTGCCATTAAAGGATAAGAAAGGCTAAGAAATGTTGTGCATCTCAAGAAATACTCCATGGAGGTACTTGGATTCTTTAAGAGAACAAATCCCATGATGCTGTGAATTAATTCTGCTTCCATGGTGAAACCTCATGAGTTCAGTACTGTGTTCACTTTTGTTCCAAAATGTTTCCAAATACATTTGATACTAGATAGGTATTCAGGCATATTTCTTACTGTATTATGTGTCCTAAGAACATCTGTGGTTGTTTTCATCCTAATCTGGCATGGGTTTAATTCACATTCAGATCTTTCTTTGATGGATGTGTGTGGTGAGCAAGACGGTTTAAGATTTTACTTGGTTACTGTAATTCATTTGGGACAGACAGAAAAGAGAAGACCACCTTTTCACTCAGTTAGAAAAAATCAGCAATACTAAAAAAAAGGTGAAATTACGTGAGAAGATGTGGGGCTTCTTTGTTTAGCTGTTAGAGTTTTTAAGTATTTTGCCTTAACAGCTAGGAGAATTTCAAGATCTATTGTCAACATTTTGTATTGGCTATAGAGTCCAGACAAGTGTTGAATATCATCACAGGCCCAAGCAGACATGAAACGCTTTTATTTTTCACAGTTTAGTGTGACTCTTTTTGCTTCTGCTATTTAATACAACACTGTTCTGAGAGACCCATAAAAAAGACAAAAAAGCCAAAACTGAACTGTTGTTGTTTGGGAGGCTGCCTGTGCCAGAAATGGTGCTTTCCCTGAAATAATCTTCATGTGACTGTGATTCACAGAAATTTCTGTTGTTTAAAAAAAAAAAACAACCTATTAAAGGTCACAAGCCACTCACCTCACCTTCATATATTAGCTGTGCTGTGTGGAGGGAGTAAGTGGTTAATGATCAGCGTGTTCTCCTTGCTTGCAGGAGGTTTTAAAGGGAAATCTGTGGATTCAGTGTAGCGGTATGACCTCAGTCTCACAGCCTAACATGGGCGAAGCTTTCATAACCTTCACTCACTTATTGCATAAACTGAGAAGGGGAGTGTCACTTGTAGCAGGGCCAAGGCATCAAGACCCTATCTCTGTTTCCAGAAAGAAGAAAGAAAATCTAAATCATATATTGTCATTATCCCCTTTGTCACTGTTTTTATCTGTTTCATTACAAGTTTCCCTGACAAGTTCAGATGAAGGTCAATGTGTGTGTGTGTGTGTGTGTGTGTGTGTGTCCCTGTGCATGTGTTCTCCAAGTAGTTCTTTTCTGTTTGCTGTGGTTTAGAATAAAATAAAGCTCGAAGCAAAGGGGTGAAAGCTTGGGTAGCAGATTTGAGTGTTTATTGAGTTCCACGAACTGCTATTATGAATTATAATTCTGAAAATAGACTGGTTTATTTCATTTGAAAAGAACAGACAATTTCTGCACTAAAAAAAAAAGTTTTAAAAATCCTAAACCACAGATTTTAAAATGGGTGGGATTTAAGCATACAGATTAAAACTGGATTATTCTGGTTAGCTTTTACATCTAGAATATTTGCATGACAGTGCTTATCTTCTGTTTAGGGGTTAAAATACACTGCAAATAGATTATCTTTTTATAGAAAATCAATACATTTAGAACAGAAAGCCAAAAAAATTTTGTTGGGTTAATTTTTAGAATAAAAACTGATGTTTTGAAATAAGGAATTTTCCCAGCCACCAGAAATATTCGTTGTAGAATACTTAAAAGAAACACTGATGTAACATTTGGCTTTATGAAGAGCTTCAAGAAACATTCATTTTATGGATGATTGTCAATTACTTTGATTTTTAAGTTTATGATAGGCACAACAATATTAGAAGAACCTTACTTTGTGTTGAAGATAATAAAAGCTGAATTTTCATTTGGCTGAAGCTTATAGTACTGCACCTGCAAAAGAAAATATGAATCTGTGTTTGTTCTTGCAGACAAAGGGTGGTTGGGTAATTCAGCATCTGTTCATTTAATATGTGCTCTTGTGCCTGGAGGCAAGTACAAAACCAGGAGTCCTGCTTCATATGACCTGCTCTGTTCAAGAAGCCTCATCTGTGTTGCTCAGTCTTGCAACACTGGCTACAGTCTTTTGTGAATTGAGATTTTTGGAACAAATTTAACTAGTAAGAATAAAAACTCTCAGCATGTGAGACATATGATGAAAAGCCTTTGAGAAAAGGATGAACACAGTTAAAGTAATCCAAGGAATCTTTTCATTCAGGACACAACCTTTTGCTTACCCAGTTTTAATTTATTACATTAACTTTGAAATTAGCTAAAACTCAGATGGTTGTTAGAAACAGAGATGAATATACTTGATTTTAAAATAGATTGATTGATCTATTCCTTAAGATTACATAGAAACTCCTTGTCCAGGAAAAAATAACTTCATTTTGCAGAATGATAAACAATACAAGGAGGTTGCACTGCAGAAAAACAAATGTTGGTATATGCTGATAGAAGTAGAGGAAGTTTTCCCGGGACATGAAAACATAGTACAGTTGGAGGTGATGATAGGATTTGAATGTTTGTTTGGATTTGGGAGTTCTTAACTTTAAAATGATTGCATTCTTCCTTAGGTGTCAGATTGTTTTTTTCACACTGAAAAAGGATTTTTGTCCTGACCATAGTAAATATAATGGCATTAATTCACAAATTTGGTCCATTTAACAAGAATTTAAAGTGTGAAATCTTAATATAAGCAGTGTTGTACATGGCTTAAAGGTCTTTTATAGTTGTGTTTTTAAAGAATAAGATTTATTACCAATTTATCCCCCTTTCAAAGACTAGAGAATGAACTATGTGGTCTTTGATTTAATGATATAAAATCTACGTAAATCTTGGTAAATGTAAAATGTATCTATGCAACTTAATTGTAATTAGTCAGACAGAACAGCCATAAAACTGGTATTTATGGTAGTAAATATCACCAGGTCTTTGAAATATCAGAAGAGGCGTAATTTGATGCTATTCCGCTTGTTTTGATCCCTATTGTAAAAATAGCTCATCATTTAATCTGGTTTTAATTGTAAAAATAGAATCTTGGTGTTTTGATGGGTTGATTGGAGTTTCATAACTCCCTAGATATATAAAACTGCCCTCAGGAAAGAGGAGAAAATATTGTACTTCAAATAAAGCAAGGGAAAAGTTTGTTGTGGAAAGATAGGGATATAGGCAAAGATAGGATTTTACCTATCTTTAAATATCTTTCTTCGACTGCTTACTACCATACTCTGCTCCCTTTCTGCAGTGAGGGTGTCCCTGACTTCAGCAGGTGACAGTCTTGCAGATTTCTTTGAAGGACTCTTACCAGAAAGGGGTTCAAACTGGCTGGCTGGCTGGTCTGAGGACTGAACAACAGCCCATATGTTGTGTGATTTTCACTTTTGCTAAATATCCAAATAAATAACCAGATACAGTCTCAGCTCTAACAGGAAAACTTGGTGTAAGTATTCAAGTCTTTGTAATAAAATAAAAAGAGAGTGCATCTTCACCAAGTCTTTGCTCTAGAGCTCTAGATCAGGAATGCGGTTTTGAAGTGAATCTCCCTTGTTCACCCTTACTGTGCAATGGCTCATATTGCAGAGCAACCAAGGCCTAACAAAAAAAAAAACTAAAATGGAAAATGTGCTCCAGAAGCACACTGGAAAAAATTACTATTATGTTTACATTTGTGTAACCATTTTGAGGCCAATGTGTGAACGCAAGGAGGGGCTGAGAACTTTTCAACTTGCTTGCTGATTCTGGGTTGCTTTGAAATGTGCTGAGTGGATAGCCCTGGAAGTCTGCCAAAGTTGCAGTAAATAGCTCAGAATACTTTGCTGAAGAGGTACATGTTTTTTTTACTGGATAAACCAAGAGCATATTCAAAGAAAATAGCACAGAGACACTATGCTCTGTTTTCGTGGAAAAGCTGGCAGCTTTTCAGGTAATTCAAAGGCTGAAAAAGTGGTGTTAACATTGAGTAACATATCTTCTTTTGTTTATTTTCAGGGAAACAACTTTTGTAGATCGGATTTTATTAAGGAAATATGAAACACTTTTAGCAGTACATACTCCTAGTAGTAGTACTATTTCTCCTTTGCTTGTATAACTATGAATATGGGTAAAAGAAGCCTATATGGCCCCAGTCTGAATTGTTTCTCTGTGTAGATCCACACACATAGCATGGCACCAGACCCTTGTTGAGGATATTTTGTGCTAAAGAGGCCCTGTGTGCCTCTGACTCTAACACCTCCAAACAATCCTTTCCTGACCTAAGTGTTTTGGCTCAGATAGAAAGGAATAATTACAGAATGATTTAAAAATATTTGGAAAACATTTGACTTTTCTTTTGCCTTTCCCCTTTTCATTTTTATTCTAGTCTGCTAAAACAGCAGTTTTGAAAGCACAAGGCTTCTTTGTGACTCAGTTGTCAAGTAATACTTCAGGGAAACCAAGTGTTGGGCAGTGCTTCCTTGCCTTTGCTCTACCTCACATGGTGGTCGTTCAAAACCCAGGCTGTGAACAGTTAGATATGCAAGTAAAAGTTTGGATATCTCTTTCAGTGAGTGTTTCACGAGGACATGAAGTCTGCTATACTTTGTTGCTTAATAGCTTGTTCTGAACTTGGGTCTAGGGACAGGCACGGGGCTGTACGCTTGTGTTAGTGCACTCCAGTCCCGTGGCCAGGCCCGAGTGCAGGGCACTGCCCAGTGCTTGGGAGAGAGCTGTGCTTTCTGCGCCCCGTGTGCTGAGTTGGCTCCTTAGAGTACTTTTATCCAGAGCACACTGAACCGTGCTTCACAAACAACAGCTTCTCTGTGGTTCTTCTGCTATCTGTGCATCCAGGTCCCATTGGTAAATCTGTGTTCTGCTAAAATACCCTTTGTGAGACAAAAGACCTCAACGTTTTCCTCTTCACTGTTGCTAAAAAGTTAGTGATTTAACTGTTTGTGGTGGTTGCCACATGTTGCCTTTTGGCTGCTGACAATAGTGTGAAGACATTATAATGCTGATTACTTTCAGCAAGTTGCTTTGAATTAATGTGTGACAGGAAAAGAAAGAATCCACTACTGTAATTGCTTTGAATTTGGGTTTAGAACAGTAAATATGCCAGAGGATTTATTGAAGACATCAGTGTCATTAACAGAATTTATACGGGACTTCCTTGTTGTCTGTGCTTTCTGCACTTAATTACCTAATTTGTGTTGGGATCATTCATTAAAAAGAATAATGTCATATTTCTGTGATGCCTCTATAAATCCTGTATAATCTGTCAAGTAATAGATCTTACCTTAGTTCCATGAGTAGATTTCTTCTGTATTATTTAATTATACACTCTTACACAACTTGGTATCAAAATTAAATTAGTTAAAATGTCATTAGTTCTTTCCTGAAAGTGAATTGTGAACTGCCTCTTTCAGTTGTAAACTTCTGTCTTGGAGAAAGTTAATTTCATTAAAACAGTTCTGATGCATCTTTTGGCTGATAAGTGATGAAATCACTCTGAATCTCAGGGGAGAAATCCTTATGATCAACCACAAACTAAACAAGTGTTCTGTTTAATACCAGAGCTAAAAGGGGACATTTTTAGATACCTACAAATCCTACTGTCCCTGCAAATCCTTCCTTGCTGCAGGATCTTTTGTAATTAGTTGTCCTAAGGACAACTTTCAAAAATACTCTGTTTAAACTTTTATTGCCATTACTTTATTTTTTGCTTTTATTGGCACAACATCAGTGTTGGTGAGAGGGTGTTACGTGTTCACTTTGATAGTCAATGTAATCACAGAATAAAATGATGGCCTTTATTCCCAGAGAATTCTTCCTATACCTTATCTGTAGCGCCTCATGTACAGACTTCAACTACTGGGGAACTGAATAGGCATTATTTGTGGTATTCTTTCTATTTAATTGCTGTTTCATATTTGAATGTTTGTTTTTAATATTAGCAAATGGATTTCAGTCACTGTGCAGTCACTAGGGCTCTGATCCTGAGAAATGTTGGATGTAGTGATCTTGGGAACAACTGTAAGAGAAATTAGGAAGATCCACATATCAGCTGAATGTTGTCTATCAAAGCTTCCAGCTTTATCCGTAAGATTGTTTTTTCTCATGGTTTCCAAAAACAAAGAAAAGCCGGGTATGATTATAAGGAGTATAAACTATAAATAATATAAAGAGGAAAATATTCGTTAGTCATAGAGCTAACCTAATTACATTTACCATGGGAAGCATGAAAAATGAAAACCAGAAAGCAAATTATAATCTAGGAGATGAATCCCTGCCAGAACCTTATGGCCATGAGAAATAGCTTAGTTTCTGATAGAAATGTTAACTTCTCTTGTAAGCAATTTTGCATATTTTAAGGTATTAATGAATCTTTCCAAAAGCTTTAAAATAATTTAAGCCAGCTCTTTGTTCTTGCCTCACAGAGCCGCAGAATGCTATGTTTATCACATACTCACCCATATAAGCCAATTGTATCAAAGAGACTTTTTTGTGCTATACTTGCAAAAATTCTGGGAGCAGCCCCAGCTCCAAGTGCACTTCCTACCATTGTCATAAATCGCTAGCTAGATGTTTTGCCTTACTTGGGAAATTCTTCTGTAAATCAGTGGCTGCACAAAAGTCTGTTGCTTATGAAAGTACAGTGAGAGCTGTGCTCTGAGGTTTTTAGTTTCTCTGGAAGTCACACAACATACTTAGTTTCTTCCTCTTCATCCAGTTTGTGTGATATTTGAGTTTTGTAATTATTGATGCTTCAGTAATAATCTTGCAGCAGCCTAGTGTTGGTTAATTTTGTAATAAGATACTCTGATTATATTTTTTTAAACTCTTACCACTGCTTCTGTCTATTTTGAAATGTAGATTGTTTTGCTGTGAAGTAGCTTTTAATTACAAAGTTATGCAGATGCAATTTTGAGTTTAAAACTTTCATTTTTTTGTTAGGTGACTTTTAAAATTTGCCCACAATGATTAAATCTTAGATAATAAAGGTTCTTGGCAGGTATTGTCATTGTACAAATGAAGTTTGTTATTTATTCATTTAGTATTTGACTATGTTGAGAGGGGGTAGAAATCAGAAACATCAAACATAACTAATCATAGTTGATCCTATTTTTGGACCAAATTTTCTATAAGTCCAGCTATATTTCCAGCTGTATTTCTTTTCATATGAGCCTGAATCCTACAATGTCCTCACTGCTATTTTAGTGAAATATGAATAGTAAAAGGAGTACTGAAGTGTTTTAAAGTTTTGTCAATTATTAATAGATGTGATTGACATTGGAAATCTTCACTGGTATGTTTTTACTTAAGACAAATTCACTTCTCAGTTGTATGTTTGCATTTCCCAGCACATATTTAACAAATATAATGTATTAAATGATTCATTAATTAGCAGATGCAAAACGAGTTGAACCAATACAAATGAGGAAGCAATAGCATCCAGAATGATTGAGCCAGAAAGACGGAAGACCTTGGAACATACTTAGCTCAGAATAAATTTTTATGGGCATAAAAATGCCCTTTATAGCAACTTGATTTGTCATACTTTTTGGGTATATCATTGATCAGTGCAAGCAAATATTCCTTAGGACTTTATCCTGTTTTCGTTGAGATAACAGCAATTCCTGTTGATCTCAAGCTTTTCCCAGTCTGTTTCCACAGTGCTTTTAGGGATATTATTGTTGCCTAATAAGACAAGTTATTTTCCATAGAGGAGAATGTGTTTTAATCTGTGAGTTCACACATGGAAGCATTTCATGATGTATTTGTAGATTCATTGAGAGTAAGTATTGACAAAAGAGGCAGGTAGATTCAGGCCATTAGAATATGATTCCCAGAGCTTCAAACAGTTGAACTCTGTTTCTGGCAGAAGTTTCAGGAGCTGTCAGACTGCCTGCTCTCTGTGGTGTATTGAGCAGTTTAAATCATTGCACAGTATTTATTAAGAAGGGTCTCTTCACAGGGAAAAATAACACTTTCTGAAAACACTGTGAATCTTACAATATCTTGACAGGCACTATTTTCAAAATGTGTATTTCTAATAAAATTAAGAAAAATAAAATGGTAACCTACCGATCCTCCATAACTTGAAAATGTCAGGTGTAATTTTACATGTTCACATGTTCTGCATCTCTTTTTGTCAAACATGAAAGCTTTTACACTAACAGCATAACCCCACTGCCGCTGTAACCAATCAGTACCAATTTTGGAAAAAAATGTGGATAGCAATAAATTTTAAAAACCTGTTTCTACAGCTTCTGAGAATTTTGTAATTCCTCATTGTCCTCCTAGGCAGGAATGGAATGTATAATGAAAGAATATAGAAAAATTTTCCGGAACAGAGGTTATCAAAATGATGTCTTAAAATTAATTATTTCACTCATTAGCACTGCTTCACATTAGTTGGAAAATCGGTAGCTTAAAAAAAAGTCTTTTGTGATCCTTCTGTGAACTCTAATGCCTCTCACACTAATACAAATATGAAATGGTACATCTAAGAAGAATTCTCCATGGAATTGAAATCATCAGATTGTGACCTGCTGCTTTATTATCTCAGAGGACGGCTAGTAAGAAAATATCAGAGTAAGGAATGTGAAATGTAGAGCTTTGCTGGCAGAATAAGCCTGAGGCTTATTGATGAAATCTCTGCCTTTTCATTCAGGCTCTAAGCTGAAATTTTCTGTTCCTAAGGAAATACATATATTTCTAAAATACTTCTTCTGAAATATTTATTCTGAAATTGAAGCATTTCCTTCCCAAGTTTGCACTGCTCCCTCTCATACAAAATCAATTGGTCAGGTAATTATTTTTCCTTAGAGCCAGATTTAGTATTAATCGGAGGGAAGGCGCACTTCTGTGAACTCAGCTGGGTCACATGGGCTCATTTCATGCCGGGCCTGCAGCACTACTTTGCCTTATGCTTCATTTTATCACAAAGGTTTGTCAAAAATATTCACTTCCAGTCTTTCTTTCCTGCTTCAAATAAAAAAAAAAAGCCTTCATGAGGTGGATGAAAGGGGCAAAGTTTTTAAAACCACTTCTTAATTATTTTAATGGAAATCCTTTTAACAGACAGTAGGGAGAAACTGGTTTCTTTCATCTGTCTTTTTCCTAGAGCATTGCCTGATAGATATGCCTTCATTTCTTCATCCTATAGGCCAAATATGTCACAAGTGATGCCACGAGTCCTTTTTTAGTACTACTGTTTTACAGCAGAGCTCTTTAATCTCTAAAACTGAGAAGAGGGGCACCAAGTTTCATTGAGGGGACAGTGTAGTTTTGATGAAACTCCTCTAGCATGTTCATTTTGGAGGTTAAGGCACCTTGTTTCATACCCATTCTGCCAGGGGGTTTGGAAATACATCTCTGTGTGACCTGTTACACTGAAGTCACTGGCTCACTTTGTATTGTCTCATAGGTGCCAATGTGCTGACCTAAAGCTTTATTCAAGGCTGTAGTGAGAGACTAAATGTTGCATGGCTGTCTGTTATCTGTCTTAATGTATGTTTCTGTAGTGATGGAAACGGTTTTGTTGTGATGAGGCTTTGAGAAATTTAGTACTCAGGGAGGCCACCTGTGGCTGCCCCCTTGTTGAGAATAGAACATCTGCACCTGAGTGTACTCTGAAGCAGTCTCACAATGTGATCTTTGCATTATTCTTATTAGAGAAAGTAAACCAAACATTTTACTACTGTGAAGTGAAGGTGAATAAATATAAAAGGCATATTTAATCATAGGTTAACATTCAAGAGTACAACTACCTGTTGAGAACCTGTGGTTGTGTAGTTCCGGTTGGAAATTCAGCAGGATTTCTAGAATCTTTTTTCTGCCAAAATCAGACATACATAGAAAACAACCTCTCTCAAGACATTGCACTGCTGATACTGTTTGGATCCTGCAAGTGTGAGAAGTATGGTAAAGTAACACTCAGTAGCACTTCTGTCCCTTCCTGCCTTTTGGAAGTCCTCTGTTTCACTCAAACAGAACTGGTTTCTCCAGATGGGGAGAATTACTACAATCAGGAAAGGACGAGATACAGATGTATTTTTCTGTGCCCTAAAACTTGGTCTTATGGGAATTTGGATTGAATATTTATTCTTAGGCCTCTTGGCTTGGTACTTTTCCCTGTGAAGTTGAATTTGCAGTTGATAAATCCTTCAGAGATCTAAACAAAGACCTAAAGTTTCAACAAACTTAGTATCTAATTTAGCAGCTGCAATCTTGAAAGGCAAAACCAAGTATTAAGGATTTATCTTTCAGGCTACAGCTCTATAATACTCTGACCATAAGGTTCAACAGCTAATAATAAAAAAAATTGCTGTAGGCATAATCTTTCCGAAGCTGATTTCTGACAAGATGTTTTGTTACTAATGCTCTGTTCGGAGAATTTTCTGTTACATCAGTTTGACTTGGATTTGAACTCGGTTCCAGAGGTGAATATTCAGTGCTGCAAAGTGAGTGCTCCACCCAGTGCACTGATTATTCAGGTTCAACAGATTTCTTTTCCAAATTTTCCACCCAATGTGTAGGGACAGAACACTGGGGATGACACAACTACTTTCTGTATTTGTGGGAACTGTTGCTATGAGCAGATCTTAATCCCATATGTAATGTTTCATTTTCAGAAAACAAAAAAACCTAACAATTCCCCACACACAACCCAAATAACAAAGAATTATTTATGACTGTTTTAAAATCATTTGAGTTTGTTCAGAGCATTTGGTTTCTTGATAACCTCAAAGAGACTTGAAGATGTTAACTTATTTGACAACCTGTGCAAATGCTCTTGTCTCAGACCGAGCCCTCACAGCAAAAAAAGTTGGACCTATAAACTCACATAATTCCTGCTTCAGCTGAAGGATTTGGTAGCCACAGTAAGGGAAATTTCCTTTTCCTCTTCAGTACTTACTCCTCAGACCATGGTTGTGAAGCTGTGCCATTACCTTAACTTTGAACTTTTCTGAGCAAAATGCTGACTACAGGCATCTTAAATCTAAATTTATGCCAAGTGCAGGTGAGTTTAGCTGACTAAAGAAAAATCTAGAATCTGTGGAATATGCATCCTTGGAGATGGGCTAAACCCAGCCAGAGAAGGCCCTGGAGAGCCTACTGTGCTGATGCTGCTTTTACGGGACAGTTGGACTGAATGATCTTCAGAAGTCCCTTCCAACCTCAACCATTTTGTGCATCTGTGATTAATTTTTTTTCTGTATAATTGAATTATTATTTTTCCCTGCATGGGAATGTGTGAAATTACATGTGATCCTTGCACTGGGTGTCTGGTGTTATGCATAAAAGAAATGTGATGAAGATGGAGAAGTAAGAAGTAAAAAGATCATTAGTAAAACATGGTTACATTTTACGGTCCAACTTCTTTACCTTCACAGGTTTTCAATGTCCAAGATATTTAAGGTGATGTTATCCTCTCAGAGGGGCCTTAATACAGACATACTTGCATGAAGCCCACAACACCTGTTTTCATACACCCTATCATAACATGCTCAGCCTTGAACCTAAAATGCTGCCCTGAAAGCACAGTTAGTGACTTACCATTGTACAAAAATGCCACACTTAGGAGAGCCAAGAGACACTGGAAATTGCAGTAATGGACGTGTCTTTCAGTAATGCTTTGGAAAGCAAAAGTATGCTAATAACGGGTGTTATTTACTAATTGTTGTAATTGGTGTCATTTTGTTAATTATTTAATACTAAATCCAGGGGTAATATAATGAAAATGGTTGATGCATGTAATTTATGGAATAGAACCTAAGCATTTAAGTTGTCTGAATGTAATGTTTTAATGTGAGGTCTTGATGTTAGTCCTTTTTTTTATTAAGAATTCTGTTACTCCAAGTTTGACAAGTTACCTTGTAAGTTGGAAGTCTCAGTGGAAACTCTGTGGCCTGCATAAATAATTATTAAAAGAGAGAAATGACAGATTCTCACTAGTTGCTAATCACAGTCATTTTAATATTCTTTCACAATGTAAGTCTTTTGGGCTGCTGGTGTAATTTTTACTCTTGGGATATCCCTCACTCTCTTTTCTGCATGTATTTCAAATGGTCTCTTTAGTTGAAGTTTACTTTAGCACTGTGTCAATTAAATGGCCACTAACAGTAAGTTTGTTGTATTGTGTCTGGTAAATTTAGATAAAGAGGACAATGGTTCTGACAGTGTTTTGTTGTTTCAAGAATTTGAGAAAGAATTAAAATACTGGAACTCAATATGAGAAACTGTCCAAAATTTTAACTAAGTGTACTTTAAAAATAAATTGGAAGTGGTTTTTTTTGAACAATATTTGCCTGACTCGAGTTTCAACTAAATATTGATTAATTTTCATAATTACACTTCTAGAAGTGTCACTGAAATAAGAAACAGATATTTCATGGTGGTTTTGTTTTTTAAGTTTTATTTTTCCTGATGTTAAAAGTCCCTTATTCCAAACTCTTGTTTTTAGTATCAGACTGTGGGCAAAATAGGAGCAATACCAGAACTCATGGGGTAAGAGAAATAGACTATTCAGAAGTATTTTGAATTTATTTTTAATGCCTGGGCTTTCAGGATTAATGCTTAGTGTAACCATCTTGCTTCTGGGTCTTGTGTGGGTTTCTTGGTTGGGCTTTGCATGAGAGTTTTGCACAGATAAAGTGTGAGGATTTGCACTGATTCTTAGATAAAGACGATGTTTCTGGGCTAAGCTTCGATTTCTACAACCATGGACCAGTTGATGTGGAATAGGGCTTAGAAATGTCTCTTCTAATTGGAATGAGAAAAGTCTAGGGAGTTGAAATATAGAAGATAGGAAGAGGTGCCTTTCTTCTCTTTTTCAGTGGTTTCTGAAATGTCTGGCATATTTCTATTAGAATGACTTATTAACTGTGAAACCTGGAGATATATTTAAATAAAGTTACTACAGAATTTGCAGCCCGTTGCAACAGATTAAGCTCAGACCTTTGCCCGAGAAGTTCTGCCAGAGAGTGCCCAAGGCTTTGCTCAGGGAAATGTTGGCTGATGCCAGCAACAGCAGAGTGGTAGGAGGCAAAAGTTAAAGAGAGTGGGGAAAAGGCGAGCTATTCCTGCAAAAGCTCTAACAATAACATCTTACAGATCTCACTCCCCCACCAGAGCCTGGAGCACTGAGTGCGTCTTCTTGGTATCCTTACCCAAAATGAAAATAATGAAGCAAATGAGGATACTTGGAGGGAAGAAGTTACAGGGAAATATATAGCCAGCTGGGGTGGGCTCCTCTGTGTTTGATACCAACTGTTGAAACCCTACAAAAACTGTGAAATAATAATTAAAAGACAGTTGGTTCTTTCCATCCCATAACTGCAAAGAGAAGTGACATCTTGAGGGTTCACTCTGCTACCCTTGTGTTGCTTAAGACAGCGAGACTTTTTGCTGGTTTCTAGACAAGTCAGTTTTCAAATGCACTTATTGCTTTCCCTTTTTCTAGTATATTAGAGAATGTGGGCAACCAAGTTGTGCAGTATATCCAGTGTCTGTAGAACAGATCTAAAGAGTGGAAATCCACTTTGAGGAATATAAAGCACCCATATTTCAAAGTGAAACTAGCAGTTAAAAGAGGCCAGCTGGACGAAGATGGGATGTGGGAGAGAGAGAAAACAGTTCTTTTGATCAGATTTCTCTGCATCTTTTAATTATGCAGGCCTAGCATAATCTAGTAGCCAGATATTTTCTAAGTATAACTGAATGGTTTCAACTCTAGATTTTGTTAATCGTGTTTCATTATTTATTTGTTGTGTATGAAGTCATTGTTACTTATGCTGGTGCTAAAGTCTCTCATGGTTTATTCCAGAAGTGATCTTTGAATAACTTCTGATCTTGAACAGCAGTAAAATCCTCAGATGGAGGTGCTGCTCTGGTCTGAGTATTCACTGCTGTGACTCTTGGAGCTGGGTTCTCTTATTCATATCAAAATTCCTGATGGTGATGGTTTGTGGTGGGATGGGTTGCCTTCACTCTCATGCCTGATAAGGGAGCATTTATTTAAGCAGCCGTAGTTAGGTGAGGCAAGGTGATTTCTTGATGCTGTGGCATGATTCTTCCAACCTGTGTCAAAACTTGGTATTTTTATAAACACAGATATTTTTATAAACAATCTCAACCTTTCCATTTTCTGCTTCCCTGTAAGTTGTTCAAATGAAAGTGGATATCCCTAGACACATGTCCAAAATATTACATTCTATTCTCCCAGCATCCTGTTTTTGATAGTATCAGAAGTGTTTTTGTTCTTAATGTAGATGAATAAGCTTCCTGCATAGAGACAGCCTCCATGAATAGAATATTTTTATTACCTATCTCATTTGCTTTGTAATAGACCATAAGATCAGTCGGTCTGTACCTTGGGTTGTGCTAATTTGATAGTACAAAAGGGTTTTCTGGGTTACTGGGCAATAAGAATGTCTGAAAAAGTAACTTCAAAAAGTGCTTTGTTGTATAGAGTGGTGATAATTTATACATAGCTGTATGTATTGGTTTTCTGCTCTGAGTATTTTAAGCTGCTTACACAGTTACCTCTTAGTTTGCAAAATTAGCCACTCTTAGTAAGAACCAAACTTGAATCCATCAGATATCTAAAGCTGAACACACAGAGCCAGAGGCAGAAAGCTGTAGGATGTTTGTTTTAAGTGTGTCAGAAATGTTATGGTCATATAAATAAAAGTAGGCTATCAGCTACTAAACTGAGTTCTGAATTGCTGATCCATGAGCCTCTTCTACTCAAGACACTTGAGTTTAAAAATATTTTAAGAGAATCACTAAATGCTTCTTATTGCTGTAACTACTTGGCATTGCTTTTGACTTTTGGATGATCAGCTGTCCTTGGGTACAGTGATGTTTGCTTATTGATGAACAGAGATGGACAATAGAGCTTCCCATGGACTTTTAAAGATCATTTTTAGATCAGATCAAAAGTTAGTGACTTATAAAGCTAAGTCATACATGAGTGATATTCACAATGGAGAAGAATCAGGGGAGTTCTTTACATTTTTAACCTTTAAGTCCTTACCTTCTATTGGTTATTTTCATAAAAAGCTAAGACATTCCTACAGCTGAACTGAACAATAAGGAACTTATGTCTTATTTTTCAGCTCAACCATCAGTTTAAGTGGTGAAATTAAAAATATTCTTTGAACAGCACCAGAATTTTATCAGTATTTACAGACAACTTATTTTGCTCTGCATACTGTATTGCATGGAAAAGTTTCTTTTAATTTTCTTGAACAATAAATATTCTTAAGCCATAATCACTCTTGCTCCTGCAGCATGGGAAAACCTCACTATTGAGAAGAACGCTTGTTTCATTGTCTGCCTGAAATGTACCAAAGGAAAAAATAAAATCAGAGATTACATATGCTCTGAAATATTTCTGTCAGTGTGACAGTCAATCCACTTAGAGCACTGTCATCTCATGGGTCTTCTTTAGGTTAATACTTCATCTATAATGCATTTTTTTTTTACAAAAATTAACCTTAATATCTTAGATATAACCCAGACTGAATATATAAATATAGAGAACTGAATATATGCATATAGACAGTACTCTGAAGTGTGGAGTATTTTGTAAGTACGAAATGCATCAGTTTTGAGGATTTAAAAAAAGTGCATCTAGAAAAATATAAGGGTAAAATCAGACTACAAAGGTACATAAGTTGTCCTCTCCAATAACAAGTAAAATCTCATCGGTTAATGTGCTTATTTATGTCTGATTATATCATGGGAAATTCAAGGTCATGTCAAGCTTACTGCTAAAAATGGAAATGTAAGAGGAGCCATTTGTCTCATGTTCTTTGTTTAGTTTGGGAGTTTTTTTCCCAACATGCAGCTTTTTAGAAAAATGTATTTTCAAATATACTGTAATGCAAGTCAGGCTTATTTTAAGGTCATAAATGGAGATAAAAATATCATTATAGTAGGCATCTCAAATCTAAAGGTTGTTCTCACTAGGCTTGTTTTACTTGTCTCTAGAAGTTCTAGTTCAAAAAGAACCAAGGGGAAATAAAAAAAAAAAAGAGGTTATTTCTTAGCATCTTTAGAACTCACTGAAACATAGAAGTCTCCACTGTTCTGGATTTGGTGTTTGAGAGCCCTTCCTTTAGAATTACAGAAGGGTTGAGGTTGCAAGGGACCTGTTGAGATTACCTAGCTAAGTGTCCCTACTCAGAGCAGCATCAGCTAGAGCAGGTTGTCCAGGGCCAGCTCCACTGTGACAGTGTCCAAGGACGGGGACTACAAACTGTCTGGGCAACCTGTTCCAGTGTCCAGCCACTCTCACAGTGGCCGAGTAGAAGGAACCAAACCTAAATGAAATGCTAGAAGTTGGTCTATCATCTGTCAATCTCTTGACAAAGAATATGGATTCTGTAACTCTTAGCATATATTTTAGCAAAGCTGTGTTAGTTTTGCAGTCATACACTACTGTGTAGATCAAACTGTGTATGGCAACTGTATGCAACCAGTAGAATAGCTTAAGTTAAATGGTTAAATGGTCAAATGGCCATTTGACCCATTTGCATCAATGGTAAGTAAGTTCAGTATTTAAGTATTGTTTGAACAATATTTCTGGTGTTTTTAAAATTTTTCTTCCCTCTCCAGCTTGGCCTTGCTGTATTAGTTACAGGAAGTTGAATTTAATTTCCCAAAAGCACCCAATTTTGCTGTTTATTTGTACTCTGTCATTATCTGAACTTTCCAAGTATCTTGAGATTACATAGTTGTACTATAAACATGAGAGCTGGTTTTGTTAAGCTTTAATACTTCTGGCCTGATACGATAGGACATTACAAGTCTGTAGTGTGTGAAAGCTGCGGGGCTCACTTGTGTGGCCTCACACAGAAGGAAGGTTGGAACGTCCCAGGCGGGGGCCTTGGCCTGGGACAGCTCTGTGTGGTTCTACTCAAGCAGAGGTTGAGCAATCTCCGTGTTGTGGAAGGCACAGCACTGAGTTGTTGATGTGCGTTGGAGCTCACTCAGGTATAACCTGAGGGAAAATAGCTACCAGTGAAGAAAACCACTTCCCCACCCTATGGGAACTGGCACTTGGCAGGCAAATCCTGGCACAGCAAGGGTAGTGTGATTTGATAAAGGCCCCAGCAATCTCCTACTTTCTCCCCTCTCATTCTCCTCCTTCAGTAGAAAAATAGGAAGTGTGTAGAACTTTGTCTCAGTTCTAGGGAGCAGCTAACCCTTTGCGGTCCGTCTTGCGGTAACACACTTCAGGAATGGGCTTAGGAAGATGATATTGCTCCAAAGTCAGCGCAGACCTGAAGGCACTGAGTCTTTTTTTATGGTTGGTTCTTAGGTCTGGCTATAAATGCAATGGAAAAGAATTGAAACTAAACCAAATACTGTTTTGATTTTACAATGTAAGGGATACACAACTTCAGTGTTTGTGTTGCGCATGCAAAAATTACACAGGGATGTAAAAAAAAAAAAGAGCAACTTCATGATTTAATTTAAGTGCATTTTTAACAACATGTGCTTTTTGGTCAGCACACTCTGGTTTAGATAAACACTGTGTTGGCAAATAGTGTGTGACAAGGAGTGGCCAGTTAGCAGTTAGCATGTAATCACTGAATGAGTCATGAAACCAATATTATAATTATGCCACTATGAGATCAGGTTTGCAAAGCCCCACATTTGCAAGTATACAAGCCAGTGACAGAAGGTTTGTTGTTTGTTTGGTTTGGTTTTTTTCAATGTAAGTGATTTTGAAAAAGGCACATGCAAAATAAATTAGTCACAGCAAATTGGGAGATGATAAAATTCAAGTGTCTTCTGGCTGCAGGTGATAGATGTGCTGACTATTGGTTTTGAGGGTGTTATGTGAAACAATGAAAAATACTAGTTGTATTTTGTAGTTACCGGCATGTTGCTGAGGTTGTAAGGTCAAGCTAGGATTTTCCAGCAGTTTGTGCTGTCCTGGTAGAGGAGAAGTTCCAGAATTCTCATATATGAGCAACTGGACTCTTCTTTCCCTGAGGAAATTCCCTTAATGGTAATAGCCAACAAGGCTCATGACATGGTTGTGTATGATGTCAGCCTGCAACATATGATTACATATGAGAAGGACAAAAGGATGTATTTAAAGGATCAGTGAGCAGGATAAGGGACAATTCAGTGCCTCAGGATTGTGAGGCCTTGATGGCCTCTCTATTATGATGGTTCAAGAACATTCTATCAGTATCTCACCCTTAGCACTGCATTTTTATAATTGCAGGACATCGCTCTGCGTATAGCCCTAAGGAGGGTCCCAATAGAATAATTCACTCTGTCTCCAGATTGATCAATAATATAAAATCCTGAATATTTGGAAAGAGATGTTTTGTGTTCTGACCCAAAAACTTCATATTTGTGTCTCTGTATATTTAGGAGAGCTTTTGACATTTATTTTGATTTTACTTTAAATGGAAAGTGCCTGTTCAGAATCCAGCTCTGATTAAATTTGTGGAAATTCCACAGAAGAAAATAGAATGAAAAAGTAAAAGTCTCCTTATTCATACTGCTATTAATATCCAAATTAAAAAAAAAAATTGTAGCGGTGAGGGGCTGGATTTAAAACCTTCTCCCTACTAACATTTCAGTTTAATTTATTATATGTAAGCAAATATCTGAATTTCTAAAATATGCCCATTCTGGTGTGCTAGTAATTGCCAATGCACACTTTCAATATTTTAGTGATCCAAATGTGTAAAAAAGCTGTTGGAGCTTTTAAAAAATCTTTGAAAATCCATTTACACATAATTTTAATTTGGAAGGACTTCTCAGTGCCTAACTGTTGTCCCTGAAGGATATAAATCAGATGGAGAATAGCTAAATAACAAGCACAAACCTTAGATGTGAAATCAAAATTAGATATTCAGATTTAATCCTTCTTTTTATGTTTGGTTGAATGAAAGTTGTGTCTGTTTACAAAGAAGCAATTAGTTCTAGAGAACTACTTATTCCCTTCATTAAATCATATTTGTCAAAACAGAATAATTTACATA
The DNA here is from genome assembly GCF_009650955.1 of Corvus moneduloides. NCBI lineage: Eukaryota > Metazoa > Chordata > Aves > Passeriformes > Corvidae > Corvus > Corvus moneduloides. The sequence continues at coordinate 7,045,919 of NC_045482.1, forward strand.
GTAATTAATTTTGATACTGCTTATAGTGGGCTGTTATTTTGGTTGAGAAATAGGCCCCTTGAGCAGATGTGCTCTTGCTAAGAAAAAAGCCTCCTTTTGGAACCACAACTAAGGAACATGTGGAAAAAATAATGTAGAAACAGCTCACAAAACAACTGTTATTTAATAAATTCTTTGACTAATTTCTTTTGTAATATATGAAGAGCAAATTGACCAGCTGCATCTTTGCTTGTTTAATATCAAGGGTTTCATGGCCTCTTAGCTGACAGGTCAAGTGCCTATTTTTCCTTTGTCTTAATTCAGAAAAGCCAAAAAACCTCATACCAAGCAACAACTTGCTGTTAGAAAAGTGACTTATATGCTTGGAGAAGTGTCTGTGTCACATTATTTGTAACTTGTGGTTGTATTTCATGACCAATGATTAATTGCATAGACAGGGGGTTATCAAAGGAAGCAATAAATCAAGTGACAGTAGTTTTTGTTTCTTTTCCAAAAATTACATAAATTGAATATCATTGGAAATGCTGGCATAGTTATGCATTGGTTGCAAGCATTAAAACTTCAGTCGCTGAGCACAGGTTTTGAAGATTATAATCCCAAGAGCAGCTGTTTCTGCCATTTGGGATAAATACATCTCTTTCTATAGTGGTGAAAAGTTTTAAACTAGGAGGAGTTAATCAAGGAAGGTATTCAGAAGCAAACTCTAGAATCACACCAGTTTGTTTGGGGCAAGGCATTATTTAAGGAATAATTGATTGGTAAATGTGAGTTAATGTGGTCAAAAATAACAAACTTGTAGTGCCTATTGCAAGAAGGCTTTACAGTAAGTGTCTCCCTTCAGTTTCTGTGGAAGCAGGAACTGTGGAAGAGGTGCTCTAGTGAATAGGAGACAGAATAAAAAGGCTTCTCCAGCATCAGTGCCTCAGTAATCCAGCCTACTATGTTCTTTTGGTCTGGGTTCTTTTTCACCTGTGCTTTCTAGCCAGCAGCTATAAAAAGCAACTTAATGCTTTTGCTTCCCTCTTTGGTCAAGTGATTCCTTTTCTTACACCGTGAGGAAGTGCCTCACAGTCCCACATTTTCTGATGACAGTTAACTCCATCCTGTGATCCAGTGAAAGGCAGAAAGCAAGTCTGTTTCCTGGTTTATGACTGGTTTTTATTCTGCTGCCTGTCTCTCTCCTTGCCCAGAGAGGAGAGGTTGGCTTTCTAGTATGTTGGCTGATTTATGACATGTGTTTGAAGTTTGGAAATTATAGCTGTTATTCTTCACTGCCTGATTTTTGCTTTCCAGGAATCTCATTTCATAGAAGCTATTATTTCTTGTGAGTTTTCCATCCTAGCTCAAAATAATAAGGACATCAGAATATGAACAGTAGAGACTTTTGTCTGGTTCAAAACATCCTTTGTGTAGACTTGCCATGATAGTCTGAAATTTCCTCTTCCAGTTTATGAAATTTCTCTTTTATTCCTAAGGAATATTAAGGCTCCTCCTTTCCCTATGATATGAAGAAAGAAAAAAATAGCGGTGCTGTCGAAATATTTTGAGGTGTTCTAGTCATGAAACAATCCAGAAAACATAAAGGCAGTCATCTGCCTGGCTGGGAAGGCAAAGAAAAATAAATAAAAGTGACTGTAGCAACAAATAAAAACATATGACCAAACATTTCCCAAGATAATTCCCAGTTTATAATCCTCTGTGTGAAAGGAGAGGCTTGTTTGCTGAAAGAGAAATAACTAGGCTGATCAGCATTTGATGCAGCCTAATAGTTTATGAATATTGCCTTAACACTTTAAGTAAGCATTTAAAACAAGTCTTCTTAAAATTTACATTGAGATTTAGAAATAATTAAGAAATAAAATCATTTATTTAGCTCTTTTCCTAACATTTTTATTTATCATATTATAAACTTTTGAAGTTTTTTTTTGTCTGGATTTTAGTTTTGTTGTTGATCTAGCATATTTTAAGTAGTTTTGAAGTATGGAATACTGTCAGGTTGGTTGTTTTTCAAAAGATGTTTTACACTTGACTATTAAATGATAATGATGGAACACATGGAACTGAGCAAACCAAAGAACTCATCTCAGAATGTTTTTATCCGGGTTTCAACAGAAGACACTGATTGGGATATGAAAATAATCTAGAATTTAGTGGAATATTCAGTTGAACCACCTTTCTCATTAATTTTGAAATATTCAAATAGCTCTTTTCAATCACTAGCTTTTAGAGATGAAGAGGCAAACACATTAGTCTTTTTCAAATCAATGATCATGAACATGTTGTTTGCTCTGCATGCAAATGAATAAGCTACTTTTCTCTAAAGCCTTTTAAAAATATCTAATCCTGGGAAGCTGGAGCCTGTAATTTTCTGTATACCAGCTTTAATAATGATTAATGAATTCTGGCTGTGGTGAAGCAGCTTGTCTTGTGTAAGCAAGATATCTTAATATAAACAGCTCACTTTTCTCATTAAAGTAATTATTGAATCAAAGCCAAAGCAATTGTTTCAAATATGTTGCAGTTCTGCTCTGGAGTGCTGTTCAGAATCAATGCAGCAGAGCACTGAAATATAGTTACAAATGAATTCTCAAAAAAATTTGGAGCTTGCCCAGAGAATCCTTATAGGCATAGGGACATTTGGACCGCAGTTCTGTGTTTGTTTGCAAGTTCCCTTCTTCCTTTGGTGGTCACTTTTGGTTTCTTGAGGCAGAGATCCTGGAGGTCCATACAGTGAGAAAGCTTCCTACTGCCTGCTCCATATAATAATTCTGTCTCTTCAGATGGGATGCAGTGTAAACTGCAACAGTTCAGGTAAAATTACCTCAGGTGTTGAATTCAGACATTCGGCAGGAGAACATCCCTGTGAGGGGTAGAAAGCAATTGGCTGTTGTTCCCCTTCAGAACCAGCCAGATAATACCCACAGTAGCAAAGGGATATCTTTAAAATCATGGGAAGAGAAGGTTGAGGATACAGATGGACCATTCTTTTTCACTGCTCTATTTTATTTGTGCTGCAGTAGAAAACTATGCCTCTCCATACAACAAACGAAACAACTTACTCCCTGACAACAGAAACCAGCCTCTCTCAAAGCACACAGCTACTTCAAAAACTAACCCACAAAAGTACATGCGATTAACTCATACATTTTCAGATTTACAAGCAATATTGAAAAAGATAATGAATATTAAAACAAGTTTTATGTAGAAAAAGCAAGAATGTTCACAAGCAAGGAGGACTTAGACTTTGAAGTATCCAGACTTTTTCTGTCATTCATTACTACTTCTTTTTAAATGGTAGCAGTCTAGAAACACTTCTCAGTTGCACGTAGGCAGGCTTATGTAGATTGTGCTGTTTATGACAAAATTGGAACAAGAAATGGTCTTGAGGACCTTTGCCATCATTTGAATATCATATATGCTTACTGCTGGAAGCCTAAGGAAGGCAATAGTAACTATCCTGGGTTTCTGTGTGCAAGTAATAACATAGTGGATTGTCTGGAACACAGGAGGGTAAAGACACTAAAATAAAAGAGATAAGTGTAGCAAAACATGACATCTGGTACCTGACAAGAGAAAAATTAATTACAAAATTAAATGCAAATTAGGAACAGTAAGGAACTATGAAATAGTTTATGATATAAGTAATGATTTCTCCATTCACTTGTCTCTACAGTTCAAGAATTGCTGGTACTTTTTTTCTGTTGGAATTAATTCTTCTTGTTACAAAAGTAAAACTACAGGTAGTCAACCATGGAAAAGTGTTACTGCTCAGTTTGCCTTAAATGCTAACCCACAGAGAATAGCAAATATATGTCTGGTTCTTGTAGGCCTCTGTCACCTGTGCATCCTCATGCGGGGTGGATGGCAGGTCTTAGTTAACCTGTGGTAGCTGCAATAAGATGGCTTTATCACATCTTAATTCAATTAAATCTGAGATCTCTTCACAGCATTTGGAGAAATGTGAAGAAACATTACTTCTTCACAACTCAGATTCAGATTTCTCCTAGAACAGAGTGACTGTGTTAATGTTACCAGAAGTGAGGAATGAGAACAGTGTGCTTGAAATGTCATTGAATGTTAGAGAAGAACTGAAGTGAGAAAGGCAGCACAGAACTGGGTGCTCTATGCACCTGCACAGCCCTGCCAGGGTAGAGGTGAGTATCGTGTTGTTTTGTGAGGCTTCAGAGACTGCAGCGCTGTGCTGGCAGTGCTGAGCAACTTGGGAAAAGCAGTATCTGCTGTCCTGATTCAAACAGGTCATTATTATCCATGAACAAATATGTAGCTGACAATTTGTGATTGCTAAGCTTACTTTTAGTTATGATTTGGCCTGCATCCTAAAGACACTACATTACCAGTGCAGAAATGGAATCTTGGGGGTTGTTTTAAGTGCTGAAGACTCCCTCCCTTAACTTCCTCCTTTATCAGAGCCACAGCTGATTAGATAGGAAAGCATGCTGGCTGGCGCCTTCCCATCCCATTTGTTTTTGTACCTCACTGCTCTGTAGTGCTGGGTCATGCTCCTATTCATTTTTCATGACCTTGCCTCATTACACCCTTTCCAATTGCCGCTTGTTTCTCTGACCTTGGAGTCGTACAGGCTGATCCAAAAGATCTGGGACCATGTTTTTAAGTTACCTCCTGGAAAGGCTGGAAACCTGAGGACATTTTTCAGCAAAAAAGTTTGTGTGTATGTGTAGCTTTTACTATTTTATCATGTAATATTTGGCTCAGTGCTGTAGACTGGTTTTGCAGCCCACTAGCACCTTTATGAATTCTGGTGTTGAATGATCCTTGTTAAAAACATCTTATTTTTGGCATACATTTATAAAAAAAGTGGATAATCAACTAATAATATGTGGATATCTGTCTTTACTTCAAAGGTTGTCAGTCCCGCTGCTTTGCTGCTATATTGACTTTGTGTGTTTCTGCTCATCTAAAAATCATGCCATTGTAGTGGCTTAGAACTCACACCTGTTTATTGCAGCCACAACAGATCATGTGTTGAACTTCTGCTACGTGTGGTTAACTGAATTGAAAATATCCATATATGCATTTTGATGTGCTTTACCACATTTAGATGCCTTTGAATAGATATTTCATTTTGATTGATGGGATTGTTTAATGTTTGTTTCACAGGTTTCCTATGCAAACTTTCAGTGGATACTCAAGTAGTTGAACAAGTATTGTGATCCCTTATTGATGAAAAAGTGGATTATTGCTCATTAAAACTACTTCCTTCCTGCCTAAAACCATCTTCCTATCAGGTTCAGAGCCAAGGAAGAGATGTGGAAGTTACATGCAGTGTTTTGAGAAAACATGAAATAGTCTACCTGTGTGAGAGTAAAAGAACAAATTGTTGTAGATCTGCCCTCCCTGTCTGCTAAGCATGCCAGATGTGAGGCACTTCTGGCCAGGAGTTGCATAAACTCATTCAAGTGGCACCGAGCCCCTCAGCATCCAGGGACTGCTGCTTCAGATGGGAGCTCTCAGAGCTGTTGGGCAGGGTGGAGCGGATACACAATCATCCCTACACAGTCCTGGCAACATGCACTTGATGGTCCCTGCAAGGGCTTGAGGCTCAGCTTGCAGCATGCAGTGTATAGACAGTGCAAGCCTCGTAAAAGCATTGTCTGTGGTCACTATATTTGATGTTGGCACCTACTATGTTGGCACATACTTTTAGGTATGTGGTGCTTGGATGCACTGGGTTCTAACAGCTCTCTCTAAAGCTGGAGGAGGAAAAACAAAATCTGGATTCATCACATGCCTACACTTGGACATAAATTGGTTTAACATAGGAATTTAAATCTGTCAGTTCTGGCATTGATGTATTTTATTATAAAATCCTGTACTAGATGCAGAGGCAGATGCAACCTTGATGTAAATGGGAGGGGTTTTGGAGCTAAATGTCCTCTTTTCTTTTTTTTGTATCCAAACCTCAGAGACAAGTTGCACTTATTTGCACCTTACCCATGGTGTCTCCTTTCCCTATCTTCTCTTGATTGCCTAGTTAATCTGCAGAAGGAAAGTGGCCAGGATGTTTCATCCCCTTTTCCTGCAGTTTCAGTTCTTTGGAGCCATTGACTGCTACTGTAAATCAGAATAGTCCTGAGACTGACGTGGAAGGGCAGTGGTCATGTGTAATAGGAATGCAGACATTTGTTTTATTCTGCGTATGGCTCCACTTTCTAATCATAATGACAATAGTTTAAATCATAATAACATGAGTAGTAGAGTACCTAATAGTAGAAGTGCTTTGAGTATAGCCTTGCTTCTCAGTGTGCATAAAAAATTTCCTCCAAAATGAATTCCAGTACATTTAAAAGTAAGAACTTTCATTTAGAAGTGTGTAGAGTTCTAGCATCATTTAAAACTTTGCTTTGGTTAATCATAGCTTTACTTTCATATGGTGGTTGCAAAAGTGAAATTTGTTATCTAGAAGGACACGTTTCTTCTTTTTCTTAAAAGAAAAAGTAGATGGATGCAGACTTTTGACACGAAAAGAAGTGCTGAGAGAGGAGTTTTTCTGTGGTTCAGTTACTCTGGAATGAAACATGGGAATTCATTTTAACAGGATAAGTAATTGCAGTGCAACCTAACATTTATGCCTATTAGCCTTTATAGTGCAAAATTGTTAAATATTAATATATTGTATATATCAACTTTGTTTCTTAACATAAGATTGGTTCTTGTTACAGTACCTGTGTTAAGTACCTGCTGGCCCCAAAAGATTCAATTCCACTGACTCAGAGGTTTTGTTACTGCAGCTGCAAAACATTGCTTGACCTGTAGCTAAGGCACAAATATAAAATTACAAGAAGAATTTTGAAGTGAACTTAGAGTTAATAAAAATACACTGCTACTGAAGCTAAAAGCAAGTTTGTCTTCTATTTCAGCTTCAGAAATATAGCAAGTCTTTTGTCAGCAGCTTTTGAAAATTTCTCTGAAAAGATGAAAAGGAAATTATTTAAAAGAAATGGAATTGTTTGTTCTGTCAATCCTTCATTTCTTCCTTTGCAACTTGAAAAACCTGTTAAACTTGATGAAAAACAGCAAAAACTTTGGTTCATTAAGTGCTATCAGTTCAGTCTTTCGCTGACTGCCTAGGTACTGCTGCAGGTTTCTCGTAATTAAGCATGTAAAGAACACGTGATTTGTGCTTAGAAAATATTTTTTGCAATTAATTAAAACAATCTAATAAAAAAGGGTATTTGTTTTAGCAGGAGATCTCACTTTTTGAAATGTTGGATAACTAAGGGAATTTAGTAATGCTTGATAAATCTAATTCTTTTCCATTTTTGCAAAAAAAGTGAACAATGTACCTCTTTCTTTAACTTCTCTTATAACACTTGATTTGGTGTAAACCAAGTTTGTGTTGAAGCAAGAGAATGGTGTCTGTTTTAAGGATATGAAAGCTTCATTTCTTGTAATGACATTGTAGAAACAGAGGCTAGAAATGAGGAATTACCGACTGCTTAAGATGCTACACAATGGCAGTCACTGCACCAAGGGATAATCCAAAGGCTTCCTCGTCATTCCCAGAAACTGCTCCCATTGTTCTTGCTCTGGCTGCTGCTGATGATGTAAGGTAATAGTTGGCACTAATGCTTGTCATGCTAAACATTTTCGAGAGTCCCGCATTTGTGAAAGAGACTGAGAGGTAATAACAAAATCAAAAGAAGTTTTGAGTATTTTCTCACCCAGTCCCCAGCATGGTTGATCACATCTCTTGGGCAATCAGAATTAAGACTAGGTTTGTTCTCTGCCAAAGACATAAATACACAGCCTAAGTAAAGTGGGCTGGACATTTACAACAGTGAGATCTGAGAGTAATTTCCTTTCACTGAGTGGGCTGCAGAAATACATTTTATTTACTCAGCTCCTACATAGACTGATTTTGTTTTTATGGAAGCAATTTATTTTAATATCTAGAAAAAGAGGCAAATTTATTTCCCATAACATGTTAGTGTTTTGTTCAAGTTGTGTATTTTTTTGCAGTTCTGCCACCTGCAATAGAAATGAAGAAGCTGCTCAAAACCAAGCAGTCAGGGACAATTCCCTCTGTCTTCAACATGGTAAACAAGAGGTTGATGGGATGGTTGGGGTGCTCAAGATTCAGTGTCTGCATTAATAGTCATGCTTTCATTCTTTGATGTAATGAATGATTTTGCATTCTATCTAAAATAGAATAATTTCTGCAAGAGGGATTGCTTCTTTTAGTATGTACTGTAGAGTGTAAGAATCTCCTGTAGGAGACCAAGAGATCAGGAGGATTATTTTATTGAAATATTTGTTCTGACTTATGTGCCAAGAGGCACTGACCCAAAGTCCCAAATATCCTGGCTGTGCCATTTGATCTCTGAATTGCAATGTGCAAGGTGAACAGCGACATTTTGCTTTCATTTTTTAAAATAGTTTTGTGAATTTAGTTTCTGAAAATGAGACACATCTCAATATCTTCCCCGCACTCCTTCTCTCCTTTTTTCCCCTCCTTTCTTTCTTCTCTCTCATTTTCTTTACATCTTTCTTCATATTCAGCAAATACAAATCAAACACATGAATATTTTCAGTTAAATTTTTGGCTTTTTAGCATTTGTAAAATTATTGAGGGAAGCTGGATATAAGCAACATTTATGAGTTTATTATACATGCCTGCAATGAATAGTTGGCTTAATAAGGACAGGCGCTGTAGGTGGGGTTGCCCATCTCTTTTATTACTTCATTTATATTTTTCTTTCTGTTTTTTATAGTCTGTTTCCACCATTGCAACACAATGAAAATTGCCTATTGTTCAGATTTTAGGCACTACAAGATTTAATTGATTAATTTAATTGAAATGCATGAAACTAACAACATAAAAATGTTGTTTGCTTTTTGGCATTAGATGCTTAATTAGTGATTTGGCAGATAGGACAAGTAGGGAGGGTATTTCCTGATGGTTGATAATTCATTAAGTTGAGTGCCAACAGAAAATCTAAAGTCCCTTAACTGCCATTAATTAATTACCAGGAAATACCTGGCTCGGGTGGAGTGGGTCATTATGCTTGTATTCCACGTAAAACTGTGAAAGGTGAAAAGAAATCAAAATAACACAGATCGTGTACTGTGCAAAGCTAGTACAGAGACCCAACTCTGTACAGGCACTGTCCTAGTAACAAGCACAGCTCAGAGACACAAAACCAAGACTTCACAGTACCTTTGGGTTTAGCAGTGCACTGGTGTAACCAGGATATGTGTTTACAGCACGGTAGTGCTTTTATATTCATATTTGTTAATACCTCAAAGCAAAAGACTCCTTGAATGATCTAAGAATATTTAGGCAGTGGCTTCTCTCCTAAAACACATTCACACAGGATAAAATTAGGTTACGAAGTGTGTTGCAAGTTATCAGGTTGCTAAAGTGTCTGAGTTTTCTTCTTTTATGTTACGGTCTACAGTTGCTCATTTATTACTGTAAACTGCTTTACTAACACAGACAAAAGAACAGATAGTCCTTGATAACAAATCATATATATTTCGCTCTGATTATGCCATTATTTTCCAATATATCAAAGGAAAAGGCAGGAAAAAGACTTTTTTTCCCCCAACACTCCCTTTCCTGAGATGTCTATGTGATTATTAACCAAGAGAAGTCTTGTTTTGCACTGTAATAGAATCTTTAGTCTAAGGTGTGATGCACATGTGATTTAGAGACTTCATGTTTCTAGAATAGGTGGGCTGTACTACATCTGTTTCTGCTCACACAAATCCATGTGAGAGGAGGACCAAGCCCAGAGAGCCAGCTTTAGTTTCCTTCTAATGAGCATAGTAGTCCTTCTGGTGACAGTAAACACAGGTAAATAAAACTGGGAATTGGTGCTATTTCACATTATCTCAAACTCAGCAGATTTTTCTTTGCTTTTGTGGATGGTTTGTTGGCTACCTGAGCATTTCAAAGTAGGTTATAATTTACTATTTTTTTGAAATTTTTTATTGGTTAATGTTACAATTGTCAGAGGAGACTTCCTCTCCCATCTTCCCTCCTTCAACAGCAACTGAGAGTTATATTTGGAATGTAGCTACATACACATAATCAAAGTTCAGCATTTCAGGTGCTTTGGGAGCCCAAACCTATTTCAAGTTAGAGTGATGAAGGTTATTAAAGAGAAGAGACATAATTATGCCTGACATATTTCATACCAGGAGAGAGTATATATACAGTTATACTGATACATTTCTTTCCATTTTTTAAACTTCCCATTAGTGTGTACAAACTCGTCTTAAATACAAGAAATCCTGGAGTGTAATTTAGACAACAGGAACATTCTAAATACTCATGAATTTCACCTAAATTTTTATTTACTGAAATTGGAGTTGGTGAGGACTTTGTGAGATCAGTTTGTGTATACAAAGACTCTTCATACTGTTCAGAAGTAGGTTTGACAGAACATCAGAATCTGCATTAACCAAGTAACAGTTCCACCACTTTTCTTCACCAGCATGTGCAAGAACTTTTTCCCACATCCTGACAGCATCAACACCTGGTGGGTGAGTCCTGCAATTTTTCAATCATTGGATTTTCAAGAGAATGCGTGTGCAGAGATAGGAAAATCACTTTAGGCGGTGGTGCAGAAGGTGGAGACTCAAATGGGACTGAGAAAGAAAGGGGGAACTGTAGGAAGTGTACAGCAAAGTAGTTCATTTCCTTATATTTGTTAAATGAGTGAGTTCCCACACATTAATTTTGGCTAGAGTTGTGTTATATTTTTAAATACCCTTGAGAATCAGTTGATACCAGGCTTAGATAACTTAGTGAGCCACTTTGCCTTTTCTTTAATAAAATAAATCAGATTTTTTTTCCAGGATGCTGTGTATCAGCAAAATTTTAACGCCTTTAGAAAGAATAGGAATTCTAATGTATCTTAAAAACCCCTTCCATGGTTATTCAATGGCTACTTGTTTAAATTTAAACGGTGTTCCCATGGGACAGGAAAAAACTACTGATAAGAAACAATGTAGTCTAATGGTAAAGATCTTATGATTGTGAGCTTTTCAGTGATCATTCTAATAACTCATGTACTTTCATAACAGAAAAAGATATCTTGTACTTATAAATGAAGGGTGGATATTACTTCATAAACTACATACAATGCTTTTCAAGTTTTTTGTTTAGATGCTGTCTAAATACCCAGCGTAAATCCCTCTATCACTGAGATGAATGATAGAACTTCAAAGGGAGCAAGAACATACCCATTTTATCTGATCTAGCAGAGATACAATGGGACAATGAATACAAGAACATTTTTGTTTTTTCAGATGTAAACCTAAGGACAAGAAAAGAATGTATTGTATTGCTCTGTTTTCCCTGTGGGACACACCTAGGAAATATTATAGTGTACTTATTTTTTTAAAGTGAAGATGAAATTGCAGATTTCATCTGCAACCAGATCCCATTCAGAAGATACAGCCATATTTCTTTCCAACTAGACAATTAAATTATATTTCTGCTGAAAAAAGTTAATATCATATGGCCTAGAACTCAGAGTTACTGATAGCCTTGTCCAAATTTTAGAATCACCAAAGTGGTTGACATAATACAATTATTAGGTAACCTGTTATTTGATGGAAACCACCTTTAGAAGTCCATATGTATGGAAAAAAAAAGAAATTGGATAGTAATTGCAATACATTCCTAATGAGGAAAACTGACCAAATATTTGAAATTTATTTCCTAAAAAATGCGGGGAGAGTTTGAGTGCCGTTAGATCAAACATAATTAATTTTTTAACTTAACTCAAGGCAAATAAATCTATTATGTTATGCATTACAGAAAAATATGTCCCCCAAGTTTCTTGTAGGCAGTACAATATTTTTCTAACGTGTTCTTATTCAAAGTTGCTTTGGATCTAGTCACAATAGTACGTTATGCCTTGATTACTTGGTTCCAGCAAAAATGGTCTAAAGGTTTGTTAGTGAAGGTTCAGATTAGGTATTAGGAAAACATTTTCACTGGAAGAGTGGTCAGGCATTGGAATAAATTTCTTGGGGTGGTGATGGAGGCACTGTCTCTGGAAGAGACAAGAGCCATCTGGATGAAGCACTTGGGGATATGGTTTAGGGGTGACTGTTGTGGGCTGGGTTAGGTTGATGGTTGGGACTGAGTGATATTGAAGGTCTCTTCCAACTTTGATGATTCTTGCGTGATTCTGGGATCTATGTAGCGTAAAGAAAAGATGCCTTCATATACAGTGATCAGATACTCTTCTGACATCCTTAATTTGGCAAATGATGATTTGACTGTGACTTAAAAAAACTTATTTTGATTGTGTGAGACTCTGAGGATAGAAAGACATGCTTTTAACTTACCCAGTACAGCTGCTGTAAGAGCTGTAAGAGTTCTTGCTGAGATAATAAACTGCAAAAGGCCCTCAAATTGCTAACGGGAGTCTTGGAAATGGATTTCTTACAGATTCATTTGGTTGTCTTAGCATTTTTTTTCATTATTGCACACTGAAGCTTATTAGGAAATTAGATATGATGTGGATTTTATTTGTTATACCCATTGTAATACAATTAAGTCTGTATGATTCAGTTTGCAAATACAATGTGGGGGTTTTATAGGAAATTTCAGTTCAGTTTCCCATGTAAGTGTGTGGAAGGAATATGAGAATATTATTTCATTTTTTCTATGTACTGTTATTCAGTAACTTTCCCATCGTATTGATTTTGTACATTAAATTGTACAATTCACTTGGTGCAAATTACCCTGGCACTTACATGAGTCTGTGGATGTGAAGTTTTTAAGCCCGTTTTAAAAAAAATGTACCTTTACTAAGAATCTTCACTAGGATTTTTCAGCTTTAACTTTCTTTTCACCAGTATCACATGCTCCTGTATAAGTATTTATTCTCTAGGATAAATGATGATAAATGCAGTAAAATACTTGTTTTTTCTTTTAGTAGTTGGTAAAGAGATATTCTATTGAAAGGACACATACTTAGAATATGTTTTTCAAATAAAAGCATTTCTATGAATCTCAATTTTAGGCCAGTGTTTTAATGTCTATCTAATATGGGGAGCTGCTACACCTATCAAAACATATTTAATAACTAATAATTAAATAATTATACTTTAAAAAGACTTGACTTTACATCTCAACCCTTCAGATTTACCCATTATCTTTTCTCCTCTGTACAAAGGCCTGTACAAAGTAGTGCTGTTACACAGATCGGTGTGTGTCATGTATATCCAAGGTAATGTAGGGTGGAGCAAATGTGATATTTGTTCCAGCATATCTCACTCTAGTGCCAAATTTCAGCTGATAGCTGTTCTTGAGGTTTTGTTACTTTTATTGGAATCTACAGTGTTTGCAAGTGACAGGCCAGTCAGGACACACTGGGGACACCTGTGTGTACTTCTGTGAGAAACATTTTTGACTTCAGTACCTTTACTAGTGCTGAAAGAGGTGAGACTGCACACAGCTCGAGTTTCAGATCTTGGGGTGCTTGCAGTGTTGGAAGTCATGGGTTGTGTTGGCTTTGCCAGTAACCCAGACAACCTGAGTATGCATATCATTTGCACATGTTGTCAAGACAATTTCAAGGCATAGCTCCATGTACTAAGAAAAAACAATAGAATATTTTATTAAATTCAATTCAGTCAACCATTTTTAATGTATAAAATACTAATTACTAAAAAAGTTTTCTGTGACTTGAAATAATTTGCTGTTCTGCAAATTAAATATGCTTTTATAGCTCCGCCTTTTTTACTGACTTCCAGTTCCACTGTCTTTTTCATCTACTATTCATAACTCTTTTCTGAAGGAACTCTGCTTGCTTTAGAGATAATTACAATTGTCTGGTATGACTTCTGACTTTTAAACAAAGCCAAGCAGTAGCCTTTCTGCTTCCAGAGCACCAGTGTATTTATTGTATGAATTAACAAAACTTCAGGCTAATCTGGAGCTGTATTCCACAGGATTATGGGGATGCATATGCACATCAAAGTTAATCTCACTGGAAATAAACCAAGCAAAAGTAAGTCTTTGCATCTCTACATTAGTCTGTACAGCTCAAAGTAAAAAAATCAGCATGATATTTCTGAGACAATAAAAAGATTTAGACTTGTTTTTAGTATTAGCTTACACGTGTAAGGGCTAAACTGGTCATGGCACTAGTTTTGCCTGAGAGTTAAGTTCTCAAAGTAGACTCTAGACATAAAGATAATTTACCACAAAATAGAAACATCATGAAGAAGTGACAGAATGAAAGCCAAATGTCAGAAGTTAGAGAACAAACATTTAATTTCTCATTCCTGATTTTCATTAGGTGAACCCTGCATTGGAAGTGAAGAGGAAGCTGCTCTGAACTGTGGATGTTCTGGAGCTGGACACAGAAATCTGTCACTTGTGTCAATGTACAAACCCTTCTGGTTTCAGCAGCAAAAGTATTTCCTATATCAGCTTGAAATTTGAATGACTTGACTTAATACAGTTCTTCCACAGCATTCACAGAGCTATTTTTAAATAGCATAGAAACTGTCATGTTCTTGATGTTATTTAGTTTGCTCCTGGCTTTATAAAGCATCAATATCAGCTCTTTATCCCAAACCAGATCCTAAATTTTCCCTCCCTGATGGTAGTTCTGATTCTAAATAACTGATAATTTATTCAGAATGCAGAGACTTCCATTAAGGTGTTATATCTATCATGTAATTGAAGAGCACCACTATCTTGACAAATAGATACAATGTGTGTGACTAACACCTGGATGAGAAGCAGTAGAGATCTTTGCTTTTGGGGCAGGTTTCTTCTTGATATGAAAAGGATCTGCAGCATTCACTGGTGATCTCACAACTGACATGTCCCATCCCATTGCCCATGTTCTCTTGTTTTACTTCATCAGTTATGTCATTCCTTGACGCTTTTCCTATTGCATTCTCATCACTTTTCTTATCTCCTTCCACGTTCGTTTCCTTGTGGCATTGCCTCATTCAGTACATTGCATTCTCCAAGTTCCTTGACAGCTTCTAGATTAATTTCTTTTTTTTTTTTTCTATGTAAAGGTTTTGTTTAGCCTTTGATTTATTTTCCTTTTGTGTCAGTTCCTTTCCTGCAATTTCAGTTGTACAGTCCCCTTGCAGGGGTATTAACAATTCCCTGCATTTGTTGGCTTGCACGCAGTTGGGATTTTTCAGTCACTTTCTGGGATTTTGTATTCCTGTGTTTCTGGCATTTCTTATTACATCTGGACTTAAATTCATGTTAACCTCAACTGCATTTGATTCAGGACAAGCATGAGTTTTAAGCATACTAGGTTTTAAATACACCAAGGGAATCAATCTAATTAAAACTTATTTTTCAAGTTTTTTCTCCAGCAAGGTTCTTCTTGCACACTGCTCCAGGGTCTCTTTCTCCACCAGCACACACCCATATGACTTGCCCTTCTTAAACTGCTTTTATAATTTCTGTACTTCATACAGAAGAAGAGCATAGTTTCCCATGCCACTTGTAATTTCAGCATAAATTATTGTCACAGGATAGTTTTTGAGATTGCCCAAAGTAGGTATAGACCTTGTGCGAAAAACAAAGAAAGAAATGTTTCCCCCACGAAACTCTGTTGATCTGTAGAGAATTACTTTGAAGTCTTGTTTCAGAAAATCTTTCTTTCCACTGTTCTAAGTTATATATTAGCATTGTAAATTTTTATAGGCTTATTAGAAGTTCGTTTGACTATTTGTGCCATTTCAATGTTAAAGGCATTTATGACATTAGAGTAGGAAAAAAAGTGTCCAAACAAATATGTGAAAATATAGCAATATTTGTCTTTTTTTTTTGCTATTGTGAAAATCCTACTATTTAGCAAAATTTCCTGAATTTAATGAACTTACTCAAAGTAAATACAACTTTCAGAGGAAGCGGGTTTAGTCTGACTTGTGACCAAAAAAAGGGAAATCCTTTTCATTCAGAACTTATTGCAGTAGTTTTCTGTCAGTGAAGCATTTTACATGTCCTACTGCCTTAAAAACGACATAACGTGTTTAATATTAAGCTACTGTACTTTTCCATTAAAATATCATATATATAGAGGAAATTAAACCTTTCCCTTCATTAGGAAGGCTGAGAAAATTAATTAGAATTGATAACCTAGGTTTAAATTCAAATAATATTGTCAACTTTCTTATGATGGATACAAACTTACATTTTAAACTGGAATTGCAGAGAGATGTTAATTGCCAGAAGTGAGTGATGCTGCACATTAAACCAATCTTTACATATTGCCTGAAACCTCCTAAGTAGAACAGATCAAGTTTTATGAATATCTTCACTTTTGTTTCCTCAATCTTTTAAATATTAGGACATTTTCTCCACTTTATTTTTCTGTAATTGTAGGGTAGGTGAAAAGGCAATGCAGAAGTTGTGGAGAGGGATAAATCATCTTTCTAGTTGTTGACACAGAATTTAATCTGTGGAAGGAACAGTTCCACCTTTTCATGCCTCCATTTCTTCTCTCTGGAGATCTATTGGACCTGACCAGTCATAGCTAAAAATGACATTAAATTTGGAATCTCTACTAGAATTCACCCAAGTTTTCCTGAAGTACAGCTGTTCGTTTGAAAATGTGCTGCTCTCAAATTCTTTATTACATTAGGTAGAATGAATACTTTTTTTCCCAGAATTACATCTTTCTTCTGTAGTATTTAGTGTACTCTCTGTATTTTTATGTTTGTATGTTTGTATTCTAAGTTTTAGAAGAGGAACTAATGATTTTATTACTACAGAAAACAAACTTCAGCAACTTTTATGCAACAATAATTTTTGGATTTGTGGCTGGTTTTAGCTTTTGTCATTTTTTCCTTTCTCATTGAATTTTCACAGTGTGGGACACACACTACACAGTAAGCTGTAACTGCAAATCCCAGGGAAAGGCAGGGTTAAAAAGGGATAAACACAGTATCCTGTTAGGAAACTCTGCTTTGTAGACAAAAAACTCCTTCTCCTGGTTTGATAGTGGACAAAGAAAATTTGTTGTGCTTATATTTAAAAGCAGTTTCTAGCAGGCCAGTTCACTTGTTCCTGCATTGGGCTGTATCTTGCCATTTTAAGTGCTGATCTCACACTGATTTGTATTTGATGTTTTATACATGTCAGTACTTAAATTGGCATGAGAGGACAAAAGTTAAATCTTCCCTCTTCCAAGCTGTAGTCTCTAATGACAGGAAGCTTGTGCCCTATGAGGCAGGAACCTTGTTCAGTCTCAGAGCTGCAGGTAAGAAAGCTGCTGGGTCAGTATGACAGCTGAGCAAGGAGTAAAGTGTATGCTGAAGTCAGTCCAACTGCAACCTGAGAGTCCCAGCTGTGAATGTGAACTGACCCTATTTTCTTCATCAAAAGGAAAACTCTTGCCTACGTGCTTGTGCAGTCTGAGAAACTGAGTGAATATTCTGTCAGCACAGAGGGACCAATATGAGCCTTTCTCCTCCCTGAAAGCCACAATCCGTGTGAGTGGCTTTGTGCTGAAGCCTTGCAGGGCTAATCCTTAATGGGAATATCTGGCTCAGAATACAGATCAGATGCCACTCTACTGCTTTGGCTTTGTTGTGAGCAGTGTGTCAGTTGTAAAAAGAGCTGATGTATACACCTCTACTAATCCCCTAAACAAGGATTTAATGTAATATGTTAATTGGAACTTCCACTAATTTTAATGAGATTTCCCACTGGGAGTGTTAGCCCACCAGTATTTTTTGACTGCTCAGTCTGATGTTTCTTGATGCTACTGACAGGATCCATAACAGAAAGGTATTAACAGCAAGCAGGATTAGGATTCCTATGTATCCTGATGGGTCCACAATTCTTTACAGGTTCTCAGTGTAGACAGGAAGGCCTTACTAGGGTTCACATGAAGTAAAAGTAGACATGCTCTGAAGAAAACCAGATGATGAAGACAATTCTGAGAATGTGTTCTTGAGTGAATACAACTTTGTGTTTGTAATATGTGTAACCATGAAAGGATAAGAAAAAGGGCCTGAGTGAGAGCTATTGTTAGCAAAAGCAAAACTCACTGCAGAATAGGAAAAACTAAAGAACCAAAACAAACTAAGAAACAAAGGGTAAGCAGGTGCAGAAGAAGAAAAAAAAAAGTTTATTTAAACATTTTGAGTTTTGAAAGTAAATCTGTTTCCTCAGTGTTCTGAAGAGCATTTTACACTGATTTACTGCCCTTCTCTTTGATACTTTTGACTGCCAAGTTGCAACAGAGAGTGATTAATTTTGCTGATGAAAGGGCAATTTTCCTCTAATTTTGAATTCTCTCTTTTTTCTTTGCCTGCCTTTTTTATGGGTCTTTACTTCTTTCTTATTTAGGCAGCTTTAGGGACTTTATTGCAGGTTTCAGTCTTAAAAATTAATACCGCAATGAATTCCATTGTTATTAGTAAAATAAGGAATCATTTAGAAACAAAATCTAAGGTACAGGGGAGTTAGACATATATAGTAAGAATGGGCTTCTGTCATGGAGAACTTATACTTGGAAGGGACCAAGTAATATGAGAAATGTTATTATCTCATTTAAGAATGTAGGATGAAGAACAGAGCAATGATGTGACCTGATTAATGGTTTAGATCTGAGCTGGGAACAGAATCCAGACTGCCTGACTCCCCAGGCAGAGCACTAAACAGATTGCCCTTCTCTCCTCCTTGAGAAATAAGTGAGGGCTACCTGTTTAACAGCCTGGATTTGATGAAATATATGCTGTATGTAGTGAGTTGTCTTTTATTACCATGATGGTGTTTTCTAGAAGAATCTATAGTGTAACTCACTAATTAGAAATTATTTATAGGATCAATGTGTCACTACTATAATGATACTCCTTCCTAATCAAAGTGACTGTATCATGTCAGAAGACACTGGTGTTTATCTTTCAGGGAATGAGCACCAGAAAGTGCTGCATAGGATTTCTCTTCTTTCTAAGCAGCCCTTGTTAACATTTAACGCTGAAAAACATGGTCTAAGTCTGAAGGAGCAAAAATAAATCTGTTGCCCCTAAAATGGTTTAAAATATATATGCAAAAGTCTATTTTTTTGGGCTTACTATTATCTAGTGTGTACTGCAGAAAACGCCTCTTTTAAAACCAACCATGGTGATATAGTAGTACATGTCCTAAAGAAATGTTCTTACAGTTTACCTCTATAAAATACATTCTTCATTTGTGAATTAGAATCCCAGCCCTGCTGGAGGCTGAACTGGGTAGAGTTTAGCCTAAAAATGTGAAACTTGGTAAAAGCAAATTACTGAAAATTAATCTAATCAATGTTTAGGACAAACTAGAACTCACAAAAGAAAAGAAATATGTTACTTAACTCCATAGAAAGTGTATAGAAGGGTGAACTGTACAATCTGTAGAAATGGGGGTTAAAGTGGAACTACTTCGTAGTTTTTTTACTTAGTACAGTAACTGTGACAAAAGCTGGAGCTTGCATATTATGTATTCCCAGACATGTCCCTAAGCTATCTTTAATGAACACTCTTCTCATTAATTTAAATGCTACTAACATGCAGCTAGCAATAAGATAATTGAAGAAGTTCTTAATTTAGAAGCAGGCTCTATGGTTCTTCCCCATGAAGTAGCAGAACTATAAATCCTTAAATTCAGGACAGATATGAATTTTCAGTGATGCATTTAACAGCACTGGGGAGGGGATAGGGGAAGAAAAGGGGAATGTTCACTTCTCTTTAAAGGAGGAAAGTGACCGTGGGTTTGAAGGACAATAAATTTATTTTCCTAAGGCCTACTGTCTTCCAGCAGAGGCTCCATCTGCATGGTCGTTAAAGTTTTTGGGTCAGGAGCTCTCCTTTTGTTTTGTCCTTGTACAGCACTAAGCATAGCAAAGGTGTGGAGCAATAAATTGGGGGACCACAGTAATTCACTGGGAAGAACGCTGGGGAGACTACAAGATGAATGCAGATAATACATCATTTCAAAGACATTATAGCCAAGGAGAAAAATTCTTTCTGCTGGTGAGTTCAGGAACTTTCCATATTTGTTGCTAGGATACCTGCCATCCGAAACTTAGCTTTGTGCAGAGGGTTACCTCTCTCTTCTCATTCATTTGGATAGTTTTCCCTGGATTCAATCCTGAATTTGCTGTCAGTTGCCTCTAATTTCCATTTTAGCAGATATATGAGAGTGACCCAGCATTGTAAAGCAACTCATATTGAAATATTTTCCTGTAAAAATTTTAGATGTAGGGAAGTTCAGAGGCTCCAATATGAAACCATAAAACGTGTCTGCTTCCTTACTGGAGTTTGCTCCAAAGGATTATGAACCGAAGAGTAGAACCATCAGTATGGAAGCTGAATTTGGCTTTGAATTTGAATTAGCTGGCTTTGGCTTTGTGGCATTTTATGTCAATCTTGTAGAGAAATGATTGAATTCCTCATTTTGAAATATTTTAGCAGAAGGAGGCCTTACAATAAGTGGTGTGAACCTGTAACATCTGATAATGGATTTCTACTTCTGTGCATCAAAATCAACTGTGTAGTGACCTCTTGAAAAGTGTTTAAAATTAGAACAACTCTGGAGTTTCTTTGGTTTTAAAACAAGAAAACGCCCCATACTTCTGTAGTTTGTTTTTGTAATAAGCCAGGAAAAAGAGTTCAATTTAAATATTGTGTGATGGAAAATAACTGAATTTCAGCAAATCTGGCTTCTAGCCTGGCTTTGTATGACCGTATTTGTCTAACACAAATAATTAAAAATTTAATATTGTACTGGAACTACATTCCTAATTGCATAATTCTTTGTGTCTAAGAAAAAATCCCAAATCAAAAAAGATAACATTGAAAAAGTCAGGCTTAATGTCGTTAGTTTAATATCCAAGTGTTACAAGCCTATGGATAGTAAAGTCATGTTTTAACATACTAAGATATGTAGGGAAGCTCTTATCCCTGCCGTCTATACCTAAATCTGTTTTTAAATGTTTGGTTTTTTTCTTTATGAATGTGGTTCATCAGCTGCTCTCAGCCAAGCACTGCTGAGTGATCATTGTGTGTGCATATGCAGGTGGGTACAACTTTGACCATTTAAATATGTCTCTAAAGGTTTTCTTACACCATGAGGATAGGGAATAGAAGAGAGATTTTTCTGTGCTGTTTAATGTTACTGCAATGAAACAATCTACTTTAAACGTATTTCTGTCCATCCCTCATGGTGTTGGCTGGCACTGAGAGAGGAGAAGTCATCCTGTCTGAATTTCAGTCAGTGCTTAGTTAGAAACTTGAACCAATGTTGAACCAATGGAAAAAGGAGATGTGGAACAAGGTTCTCAACCAGGTAACAGGATGGAGAAGACAATCAGGTTGTTAAAGCCGAGTCCTTGGTGTGCTGGCTGGTTTGTCCTCATGTACTGAAGAGGGAAGATGTGGGATGCCTCTTTTAAAAACAGATGTAAAGACTATTTTGAAAACCACTCTCTGTGGTTTTATCCAGAGAGCTGCCAGTTAGAAGCCCTCCCTCCTGCATGCTCCCTGTGTAGAAATTAGACCACAGTAGGAATCTATTTGCAGTAGTTGAATTCTGATGAAATTGCTTGTGTTCAATTTCTCCCCTGTTCCATCAGCTCCTCCTCAAAAATACCTTCTCTATTATTCAAGCATAGGTGTTTTCATTGTTTAGGATTATTCACTAAAAACTTATGTTGATTAATACGACCATGATAATGGTAAAAATGAGTAAAGGATTTCTTAAAGTATTATATTTATGGCTGTGGGGATCAAAACTTCAGGGTTCAAATCTGCTGCTCCAAGTTAGATTAATCTCTTATATATACATATTGCTACCTAACATGAGCAGGAGGAGTCACTTGTGAAGTTTTTTATTTCGTTCTTTTTTTTTTTTAACAATCCTCTTGTTTTCAGCAGCATATAAATTCCTATAAATTTTGCAATAATTTTATAATTTTAACTTTTCTTGGAGATTATTTGAAAAGTCTTCTGGATATACACAACTCATGCAGTGGGACATTGAGCTGCTGCTGTAGAAGTAAAGAACTGAAGAAATCACAACAGACAGGTAAATGCTCTTATAGAGAAAAGAATTGAATTGCAATATGTTGATGTTTTTACCACATCTTTTATGATTATATTCTTAATTTTATCAGGTAATCAGGTAACTGAAGTAGAGCTAAAGTGACCTAAACCAGCTGTAAAGCTTTTCATGATTTCCAAAAACTATGTCCTGACTTCCAAGCACTCCTGGTTTTAATTTTGTAAATCAAAGCCCAATCAGTGAGTTTTCGCTCTTTGGAGGGCTGACACCCTGAACTCTTGTCACTCTCAAAACCTCTTGCACTGAGCAGAAAGGTGAAGTGTATTGACTAAATAGACAGGTCAGCTTACAACATAGTTATTAGGCAGCTAGGATTCTCTCTCTGTTCCATGAAGAAATAGGAATGTTCATGCATTTATGGAAACTCTTTTAATCCTTTTTGCAAAGTGAAACAGTTTCAGTAGGCAAAATTTCCACCTACTCAGGGATTTGTGTTCCTACCAGTAGAAAATACCTTGAGATTTAAGCAAGGTACTGTAGATTATAGCAGAACGAAGCAGTGATTTGTTGCTAAAGAAGTTGGTCATCTGTGATCAGAGATAGAGATTTCATTGGAGTGAAGCGTTTGTCTCTGAGTTGCTTTACCAAAGTTTTATTATGAATCTCTAGCAATAGTTGCTGTAAATATCAGGATTGTACAGAAAAAGTTTAAAAACTTAAATGAATTTTAAAGTAAGGAGTAAGAAATGAAGAATTTAAGTAAATGAGTACATTTTTTATCTTTAGAAAAACCAGTTTTGCTGCATGTGTTGGCATTATTTCATAAACATACAAGTGTAATAACTATATATAAAAAAATTGACGAGCCTAAATTTGGTTGTATTTCACCTTTTATTGTTTTCATTACTGCTAGTAGTTCACATTTTTTTGATCCTCAGCATTTTGCTCCCATTTTTTAAAATCTTTTCCACACTATTGGCCATCACCTGAGCAAAGTTTTGTTGCTGGAGTCAATAGGATTAATTATTTTAAGGATGTTCTCAATAAAGGGTTCCAAAGTTGAGCCCTCCAGCTTGCACTGTGTGTGACTTCCCTTTAAAGGACTCTGATAGCTTTTACTAATTTGCTGGGAAACCTCTGTTCAAAAACCTGATGCATGGAATAAGTAAAAAAAGGAAATGTTAAGAGAACTGAAAAATATTTGTAGAACTGCCAAGTTATGTTAAGCATTGGAAATGATCTCATAATATGGAAAAAGAAGGAATATTATTTATATATACTTATTTAGGAAAGGTGAAAAATTACAGAACTTGAACTAATATAATTTTGCTTCTTTGTAGAATTCCCAGTATTTTTGATGAATGATTCAAAGGAAATCATTGTGCTCATAATTCAAAACCACAGTGATTAATGCTCGGATTTTTGGAGATAATATTGTTAGCAATTTTCTCATTCTGGTGTGCCAGTATGTCTGACAATGGGTAACATAAAGAGCAACAAAAGAAACAACCCATTTTTTGGGTGTATTTGAGAGCACAGCTCCTGCCCAACCATCAAAAATCTCTTTTTAGCCACTGGGGGTTTTTCTAAACAAGCCTCCACTTTTCTTACAGCATTTGATGCCATTTTCATCAGCTACTCCAACACTCAGATTACTCATCTGAGTCCTATTCTCCCCACATCTCTAGTAACTACTTAAACAATGAATTAACACATATATTAATGGATTACATGCCTTGGTAACAGTGCATGAGGTGCTGTATTCCTTTTGTTGCACCTCTGTTCTTCTTGCCCTTATTTTTTATTAATTGGAACAACTAAGATTATAAATTCTTTGATTGTTATCAGAACAAAACTGATCTGTGGAATTTATTGCTTAATAAATGCTCAGGAGAATCAGAGAAAATATTTTTTCCTCAGAATTCTATGTTGGACAGTTTTGAATTTCCAAAAACATAAGTATCATCTCATTCCTGGAAAAAATCTTGAAGCCTTGCAAATTTCTTCTTCAGCAAACAAGCAAAGTTTGGACAAAATAAAAATACTTTTGACAAAGATAAGTGAGTCCCAAAGTTAAATTGCAATATTTGAGAAGTGCATATTTTTAATATAACAATTCTTTTGTGAAAGCAAGTGGTGAAATTGGAGTTTAGAAACCATGGGTTTTTTCACAGCATTCCTGGCTTCCATTTTTGTCTGCAGCTGGCTTCCAGTTGGTTTAGTATTTGACATCAAGCATATTTCTAAATGAATTCTGAAGAAAGACTTGGGAATTGCCAGATGATGGAAGATCAGTCTTGTTCACATAAAATTACATTTTCCTGTTTAAGTAGCATAGCAAATGAAAATTCACCTTGACTTGTTCAGTTAGACTTGTGTCTTGGGAAAATTCACCTAAAGTACTTGGTGTTTAAAAATCTGGGATTCAGTTGCTAGCAAACTCTACTGCCTCTTGTCAAAATATGGGCTAAGAGCTTTATATGGCATGTAAAACCCTGTTTTCCCATGGGATAACTTGGTGAGTTTTCCACAGTCACTAAGAGCCTGTGAATGTTCAGTAGGTTTATCCACAATGTTACAGCAAGGGTCTTAGTTTTCAAACGATGCTCAGAGTTATGTGTACATTTTTGGTCATTCTTTGACAGAAATAGTTCATGCTTATTTTGGGTCTCATGACATATTGAGCATTACCTCTGTTTAGAATCAAATCCTTTGGAATTCCCATGTAAATATAACAGGGTTAATGTAAAGGCACTAACTCTGGCCTTTCACATGTCAGTTGGTAAGAGCCACTGATCGGTACCTTTTTGTTGATACAAACCTTTTAAAGACACTTGCCTGAACATTCCATAGCAACTGATTTTTGCACTGACATTCTACACCAAAGATGATACTTTGGTGTGTTTCATATCCTGGTGTTTATACACATTGTGATAATTTCTGCCCCAAGTGATGTTTCCACTAACTGTGAAAGAAATGTGTAATTTATGCTTGTCCTGGGTTGCAGTGTATTCTATTACCATCCCCATCAGCTGTTGAAATCAGGTGGGGCAGTGTTTCCTTGCCTCCTCCCCCCAGACTATCTTTCTGTTAATTGCCCATCATTGTCCTGCCGCCTGACTCAGAGATAACTCCCTCCGGACTATCTTCTGTTAATGAGCCTAATCAACACTTTGCCTCATGACTCGTTACCCCATTGTGAGATGCTCCACCCAGAGGGAGGAACCAAGCATCCCATCGTGGATATAAGCTGAGGCTGAACACCAGAGAGACGGGCTTCCCACTGGATTTCCAGAGGACAGGAGCTACACAGCCACCACTGGACTTCCAGAGGAAGAGCAGACTGTTTCACTACAGGATCACTGCTTCAGAGGACTGCTACCACCACCCTGCCTAACAGGGTGTCAGGTTGTACCTTGACTCTGTCAGTTTGATAGTGTTTTCTTTTACCTTTTTTTTTCTCCTTTTCTTTAATTTCCATTAAATTGTTATTCTGACTTGGTGCCTCCCACTGGTTTGTTTTCAAACTAGCACAATGCTCTTATAGATTCTCATGTTGGCACGTTCCATCATGAAATGCAGTCATCGAGTGTTGAGCATCCTCACTGAGTACAGTCTTTTGTCAGTCTCTAGTTGGAGCATCTCCCCAGCATTTGGTGCTGTTGCTTAGTGCTACTGTGGGGCTCAAAGTCTCTGCGAGGCGCCGGCTGCACAAAGCCACACACAGATTGCTCTGCCTGCCGTGGCCACCCTGGCTCCAGGGGGCACGGTGTTGCTGGTAACAAGTGTTGCTGTGCCCATCAGGCAGACAGGATCTTCCTCCTTTCTTTCTAACCTCTCAAATTACCCTGGTATTCAGAGCATTTGGCTACATACCTACAGGCTTTTCCCCAAGGGCAAGGTATCAATTAATTACTATTAGCTTGACTAGAGTAACAAAAACGAGTTCTATTATTATCGGGTAGAATTTTTCAGATATAGTATTTTTCTGTTTGCTTGGGGTTTTGGTGTGTGTTTGGTTTGGTTTGGGTTTGTTTTTTGTTTGTTTATTTTATTTTATTTATTTTCTTTTTCTATTTTTTTTTTTTTTTTTTTTAGAGGAGCTGGTGTTTGGGGGAAGTTTGCTTTCTGTTAAAAATATAAACCCTTCAGTGTAGCGGTAGTGCCTCTCCAGATTGCTACAGCAGTTAGTCCTGATCCTTTGTGGAGTTTCAAACATTGCAGAATAAAAATATATCATTATATTAAATAATAATCTACTTATAAGCACAAATTATCAGTCTTAAGGTGGAGTTTTGTGTGAGAGTTCAGTCTGGGTGAAAAAAAGATGGAACAATGAAAAGCACATCATCTCTACTGCAGCCAAATATTTGTAAACTGAAGTTGCTGAGAGCGTAAGTGGTAACAGTCATCTTGCAAACAGATGGGACAGTCCTGCATTTGTGAACTTTTGCCCTAGGAAGAAAGAGGGTAAAGGAAAGAGGAGAAAATAGAAGAAATAGTAATTATTACTTATTTCACAGTATTACCTTGCAGTTATGGTTTCATGCAGACATATCTGTATAATATTTATCAAAATGGTCTCAGAGTAATTCAGATACAACATGAAGGGGTAATTTTGAAAGTTGCCACTGGATGTTTGTATATTTTTGGGATGGTTCCTTTTTCTTAGTCACAGTACACAGTGTGACAGAGTGGTCATTAGACTATTAATGATGTCATAGATCAAATTGCATTCTATAAACAGAAATTTGCACCCTGTACTTTCAACTGGATGGAAAAATCATTTAAAATTTGCCATAAAGTGTCTGTGCTTTCTATATGTTAAAATCTACTTTGGAGTCTTAATAAAATAAATTCATAGGGTTTTTGAAGATGTCTTAGAGTGGTCTAAAATTTAGATGAGAAGGTAATGTATTTAAGAGTAATCACTTTTCTGTGCAGTGATGGTAAGTGCTCATCTACTTTAAAGCATGAACTTGTTTGCAGAATATTTTAACTTTTGGTGGTTTAGAATTCCCTGTACACCTTGACTGCCATTAATGCAGGATGTTGGTATTCATTGCTAGATTTTCTTATATCCTGTTTCATAACTGGCAATATCCCACGGTTTCATACACAGAGAAATCACTAACACTTCACATGTGGTTAGGGAGGAAATACTTTCTACAGAGGTTCATACATTAAATCTATTGGTGGGATTGTTCATTCCCTTCTGTTCTGTGAAATATGCTTCATTACTTTGCAGCATCCTAACAGGGTCATCCTCGCTCTCAAACTCCATTGACAGCATTCCCCCAACCATAACAAACTGCCCACAGAGTTTCACCATACACCCTGAGACACAGCTGGTACAAGTCAACTGGGGATGATCTGAAATTAGTGCTAAAGGCAGAGATACTTTTACATCCAAAGCCTCCTGCTTCCAGTACAGAGCTGATCAGGTCCAGGATACAGCCCATGAAGAAGCTGGAAACAGCCTTTCCATCTTTCAAAGTAATCACCAAAAGTAAGTGCTATCTTAAGATAAGGCTTAACAAACTTTACAAACTGCTGCCTCTTTCATAGTTCAGTTTCCAGTACCAGTCTCAGTGCCTGTGTTTGTTTCCATGCACAGTTTGACATCAGGTCTGCTATACCAAATAGCATGGATGTTTTAGGTTTTAAAATTGTTTCATGCCTAAAATTTTTTATGCTAGTGAAACCAGCTCCTTCATGAGTATCAGTTTTTCAGCTCAGGAAAACACTTGTTTAGTAGGGAATAATTTGTAAAAAACTCTTGGGTCATGATCATTTGGGGGCTTTGGTGACCAATGCCCCCTAGTTGTTTTTCCTGCAGCCTGATGCAGAGGACAGGCCCCTCTAACATTTGTATTCTCATTAGCAAAGCCCTACATTTACACTCTGAGGATTTCCAACATTGTAGATTGCAATGAGAATGAAATATGTTGAGCACCAACATGCTGCTCAAACACACACTTGCTGCTGTTGCAGGCCCTCTGTGGAGCATTGTGCTTATGTGGATACCCTCTTCAAGAACTTCTTTACAAAGTCTGGTCATTTGTTAAACAAAGGTAAGTTTAAAGAAGTTTAATTTGTGTAACCAGGCTCAGACTTTGTGCCAAAGTGACTGAGGTAAGCCCAGAAAGACCATTAGGCCTGTTTTCAGCATGAGCGGGCCAAGGGAGTGAGAGGTTTGGTAAAGAATATTTGTAAATCTTATTGCTTCCACTCTAGAGTTCATAAACTCCAGTAGCACAGAAGTTGTTAATGTAAGGGTGCTCCCAGTAAAGGATTGATAACTTTTAAGCATCAGATTAATTATCAGTCCTAATTGTGTAGCTAAGCACTCTAATAGGCAGAAACAGAACAATTTATAGTCAGCAGAACTTTTGAGAAAGTTTTCAAGCTTATTGCTCTAAATTAAATGAGCATTTTTAAAATGCAACCAAATGTTCTGAATTAAGGTCGTAAGATTGAAAAAGTAGTTACTAGAAAAGTGGAAAAAAGAAAGCTACTTTCTCTGGCTTGGTTTCTTATAGAAGACAAAGCATTGACTACAAAGGGTCATTGATGTGGTGGCAGAATATGAAAGAACTGCATTGAGGATTGAAACTACTTCCCATAACACAGCAGGAATGGCTTTAATAGAACTTTCAAAAAAGCTTTTTGAGATATTTGGAGTTTGCATGTTCTCTTGATTTAAGGTATATTAAAAATTTCTGCAAATATATTCAGTACTATTTAGCCTTATAGTCTATAGATAGCGTAACATAAACCTCTTATTTCCATGGGAATAATCTTACATGTATTTCATTGTGAGTTTCAGATGAAAGTTGGTGTTTTTTTGAGTTTTCTTATATGTACATGTGGTTTAAAACATATTTTATGAAAATACAGTGTAAAACCTGCTCACGTGAGCACTTGATTTTGGGAAAGAAAATAAAAACAAAGGTTGAGGTTGAAGATAGTGTTAAGATCTTTGACAGTGGCTTCTTGTAAATGGCTTTACCTTTTTGAATGTAGAAATCTGAATGCTACAAGAAATTAATAATGGTTTTATTGGGCTGGTACATATTGTTTAGAAGTAAATAACACAGGTTGTCTTAGTATAATACTGCACCAGTTGTGACAGGCCATGACTGGGTTATTCAAGCTCTCTCATTTATTTTAGCCAATTAGTTTGTTTGCTTATCAGGAAGTGACTTCAGTAAGGAAGCACAGTAATTCAATTATCAAGCACTCCTTTTCTAACCCTTCCAAAAAAATGCATATGAACTCAGTGTAAGAAAAACATTTATTTGCAGCTTCTTGTCTTTGATAACTCATTATGTTACACACAGTGTGATTCACCCCAGAAGATTTATCTGTCGTGGGGGGTGGGAGGAGGAGAATGAAAAATTCTAACACCACCTAAAAGATATCATTGCCTTGTAGGCAGTGATACCATTTCCAGAAGAAACAGCTCAGTTATCTGTTTGGAGGAAATTTCTCCAGCCCCTGGGCCTTGTACTCTTTGTTCCTGATCATCTTGAGACAAGCAATTAGAAAATCTCCAACTTGGAAACCATACTGCCCCCAGGGCAGCTCCTGCTCATTGTGAAAAACTGAATTTGGATTGCTGAAATTGTAATGGATCCTCTGAATATTATTATTAATACATTTTAAGAAACTGAAACAAATGATAAGAACTGGAGAGTGTTCAGAGCATTTCACAGTTATTGGTCAGAGTTCACACTCTCTTGCTGTCAGTGAGAAGGAAAAAAATTAACATAAGAGTAAACTCACAACATTGCATTACAGGCAACAGAAGTATCATTCCCAAGAGAAAAATCTAGCTTTGGAGAAAACTTCAGATGTGTATGGGTAATTTTTTTTTGCTGGTTTTTACTGTATTTCACACACATACATTCACAAAAAATAACTACCCATACTTTGGGTTGGAAAAGACCAGTATCAAATTTAGCTGTATTTTCATTTTGGTAGAGATCATCATCATCTGCTTTGACTGTTATGCATGGCTTCAACATGCAACTACCTTACCTAAGCTCACCATATGTATTGTGGGAGTTGCAAAGAACTTTTTTTTTTTTTAATATCAACTTATAGTAGAGGGACCCTCTAGTGGTTTTTGTGGCTAAGAATACATAACCTCTCCAATGTGCTTTTCTTGTGTGCTCAGCAATGGGCCAGCAAGACCTGTTAAGTAGCCATGCTGCAGGTAACATGAAGAAAGCTGTAGGCAGAGCCTGGAACTCTGGCGTCCACAGCTGGACATTTATCATTCTGGGGAGAAATACAGAGAAATGAGAATGGGCACTTAGCTATAGGAGAGAAAAATTCATCCAAAGGGCTGTGTTGTATGAATGGACTCAAAGTAATTAAGTAAGTAAGAAAAGGAACATTTTCACTTCTTTAAAAATATGATTTGAAAGATGCTATGTCAGGTATCTTTCCAACAGTTGGTGTTTTTCTGTACCAATTTAAAGAAACAGGCAGAATACAAACTCGTGTTTTGGACTCTCTCTTGCAGCAGGCTATAATTTGCCAACTTCTCAGCACTTCAGATACATGCCATGTTCAGCACCATGAGAGAGTAGGGATTTATTTAGGAACCTAAAAGAGGAAACAGATCATCGCAGAGGCTCAGGGCAACATTGGAAAGAAACAGGAATGTCAGTCCGTAGCTAAAGGATAATGTAATCGATGATACTG
This sequence comes from Corvus moneduloides, assembly GCF_009650955.1. Lineage (NCBI taxonomy): Eukaryota > Metazoa > Chordata > Aves > Passeriformes > Corvidae > Corvus > Corvus moneduloides. The sequence goes on from NC_045482.1 coordinate 7,076,661, forward strand.
AATATGAGGATCTGGGGAAGGGGTGAGCACACAGATTTCTAAGTGCGTCACAGTGAGTGTCCTGCTGCCTCAGCTGCCAGTGTGTATCGATTCCCTTGAAAGGATGCCCTCATGGAGACAGTTCTGGCTAACAGAGCCGCATGAATCAGCAATCTGCCACTGCTGCTCTGCAAGGGATGAGAGCTGGGCCGAGCTCCTGGTGACTAGGCTGAGTGGTTATGTTACTGGGACAACAGGGGTAAACTTCAGCTGTGTGGAGACCTTTCCAAGAAGAATGCTGGCACAGTCCATCTGTGAGCAAAACTGGACTCGTGCAGCTTGTGCATCACAGACACGAACAAATCTTACTGCTGTTGTGATCAGATGAAGAAAAATATTTGTAATCTAATTGGGTTGGGCTGGGAAAAAGAAAGTCTGGAGTCATGGACAGGCCTCATTGTTTGAAACTGTCTGAAAAGAAAAAAAATTCTATTGCAAAAATGATCTTGGCAAATTCTTCTCATTTCCAAGAGTAGACAGATGAGTGTTTTAGATATAAAGCATGATTCACAAATTGAATATGAACCTGGAATGTTTTAAGGATTTGAATGTTCTGGCTAAAAGGACAAAGCCTAAAGCATCTCTTTGCTTTGAGTGACATAAGAAATGATGAAAAAACCCTACAGCTTTCTTATTTTGTCCCAAATATGAATCCTATATTCATGAATTTTTATAAAATCTAGGATTATTGTTCAAGGTAAGAAGATCCAAAATAATATTAAATGTATTAAGGCAGTGTGCTGTTATCTCTTGAAGGGTATTTAAACTGAGAGAGGACAGGTTTAAAATAGATATTAGGAAGAAATTGTTCACCATGTGAGTGGTGAGGCACAGGAAGAGGTTACCCAGAGAAGCTGTGGCTGCCCCATCCCTGTGGGCAGTGATAGGATCTACTGAGGCACAACTCTTCAGATTTGATTCAACACTGCTGTTCCAGGTTGCTCATAAAGCTTAAATAGTGTGTGTTTGAAGGGAGTTCAGAAAACAGCTCCAGGCAGAGCCTTTGAAAGCTGGCTCTGGGAGCTGAAGAAGGCAGCTGGTAGGAAGTAGGAGTTTGTGTTTAGAGCAGATCTGGGTGCTAGATAGGACCGCATTGTTTATGAGATAGACCTACACTGCAGGGCAGAGATTTAAAAACTGGGATTTGCACCAGCGGTTGGTGATGAGAATAGATTTAATCTACTGTGTTTGAAGTGATGTTATATGCTGACAAAAGGAAAATGTTAGGGAAAAATAAACCAAAGGTATATTGGTCTTAGTGACAAAAGACCAGAGAGAAAAGAATATGACAAATTTTAGCATTTCAGGGTTTTGCTTTTCATATTCCATATTTTTGATGTGTAAAGTACTTTGATTTTGTGTTCTGTATTTTATCATATCCTCTTAAAAATGATGAAAATTTTTCTAGCAAAATAAATTTTTTAATGAATAACTTCAAGTTGTTCTAAAAGTAAACAATTTTTTCCTTCACTATTTCCTCAATATTTGGAAACTACAGTAAATAACTTAATAAAAAGAAGTAGTTGATTGATTTCTTAGAGGAGAGTTTAGTTACTGTATTTCTTCTGGAGTGGTGGAAATGGAGTTTTGTCTGTAACATTTGTTTTATTGCCATTCCATTTAGAACCTGCTCTTCCATGTACTAACAAACCACCTCTGATGGAGACCCCACAGCAAAGGAACCAAGAGCAGCAATTCCATATCCTGTCCCATATGAAGGGCATGATTTCTACCAAAGAGTGCAGGGCTGGCATATTTCTGTCAGACTTCTTATACATTTCTCTCATTTGGATGTAGCGTGGCAAACAAGAAAGGCTTATATGCCAGAAGCTTGCGCAGGTAAGGTAGTCTGGCAAATCCCTTTTGATTTGACTGCTTAGAGCTTTTGGCTGATTGGAAGCTTGTTGGTCAACATATTCAGCTGCTGTTACAGCAAATCGTGCTGAATGAGCGTGACCTGAATCGAGAAAGGAACGGGTGTGTTTCTTTGTCTCCAAGTGGGCTCCTCTGGGGTGAGGATTCTGAGGTCAGATATGCTGAAGTAAATTATTGAGTACACAAGAGTTACATGGGACTCAAGCAAAACTTGCAGAGGAAGTGGAGGAGTTTCCAGCCTTCTTGAATGATCTTGCAAGCCCTGGTTGCAATATCTGTGCTTTTGTGCATTTGTAAAATACACAGTTACCCACACACAGATTTTGAGGGACACAGTTCCTGAAGGCTTATAAATATAAGCTTTCTGTAGCAGGTTTGGGTTTTTTTTTTTTTCAGTCTTTCAACTAACCCAGATATCTTTACTTTTCTTTGCCTAGAAAAATAATATTTGTGACTCTTTGCTGAATGGTGGGCCATACCAGACATGGAGTCACGTGGCAACTGGACAAAACCAGTAATTTTTAGCACAAAATTATTAAAGAAGGACCTAATACTAGAAGATGCTGATTTAGAGATTTAAAATATGCCCAGGACTGCTGGAGAGCTTTGTTTTACTTCCCCATTTGCTACTGATGGGACAACTGTGCTTGGACATCTGCCAGAGTAGATATTCCAGAAAAAACACTTCATGGTTTAAAATATTTTCTTCCAACATAAATAAAACAATTTAAGTAAAAAACTCTACAGTCCTGTTTTTATTCTGGAGGAATAGTGTTCACAATGTTCTGGAATAGCTAGTCTGGAATAGCTGTTGTGGTAAACTGCCTATCTATGAAGGGAGCACTTGCTGATGGGTACTGCAACAGATTTTAAAAAAGAACAAACCCAAAACACTAAAAATTATATTAGCTGTTGAAAATAGCATCTTGGCTCTTAGAACAGAGCCAGGATAGACTTGAAGGAGGCAAGATAGCTAAATAAACTAAATATTTAAACAATAGAAGATCAGAATATGTTTGGTCCTGTTCAAATTCACAGGAGAGCTGAAGGTCTCAAGGAGCTTTTCTCTTGCAGATGTTCCCATATGGCTTACAGGAAAGAAGAGAATAACCCAGTGTCAGCTAAAGAAGGATCCCTGCACAAGTTTACTTCCAGGGTGGCTGGGTGGTCAGAGACCTTCACTGAACTGACAGGTGAAAATGGCTCTTGTCATGACTATTTATGTCTGAGAGTTCAGGCCCTGCCCACAGCTCTCTGGAGCTCTGGCAGGGCCAGGTGCACCTCTGCAAGGCTGGGTACGTCTGGGCTCACAGCTCCTCGGAAGTGCAGTCTTCAGAGGCACTCGGGCTCATCTGCAGATGAATTAACTTTGAGCCGCAAAGCAGAGTGCAGTGATTTTAATGGCACATAGTTGGAGAGGCTAAAGTATTGTAATTTCCTATCACATGACCATGCTGAGTATTTACAGATGAGGAAGGGAGCTTGCAAAAATATAGCAACAAGTTCAAAGAAAATGGGGAGAAGCAAAATTTTTTTGCTGAATTGTGCTTTCTGTCATCACTAAAATGGGAACATGCTGCTCTCACCATGTATGTGTTAGTGAGGGGATCGCATGTTCTCAATTTTTAAACAGTTATTTACACTTCACATGAGGAAAAGTCTGTTGGGCCTTTCTCTGCATTCAAAAGAACATACTGGATCATATTTCATGTATCTTTAGTATCTCCCTTGAGCTGCATTGTTTGAAAAATGGAGTATGAAAATGATGATAGAGAAATACCTGCCACCATCCTCCTTTAAATTGAAACATCTCTCTTATGCAAGGAAGTGTAATCTTGGACCTGTAACTATCAAGCCAGTGCATTACCTGCACTGGTCAAAATCACACTGGGTCTAGAAAAGGAGATTCACTACAGTACCCAGGTGATGATTGCAATGAGGCAGCACTGATAAAAACCCTCTAATCTTAGCAACAAGGGAATCCGTTTTTACCAGGAACCCCTCTGTTCTTTCCTGTTGTGCCCTGAAGTCAGATGTACATATAGTGGTTTCAGTACATCACATGTGTCAGTTTATTGTGGGCCTGAAAACATAACCCAAAAGGGCAGGAAAAGGTAATAATTTCAGTGTCAATTTTCTGAAGGCACCATTAACTTGATTTTTTTCTTTGTAAATTTTAATGAAGATCAGAGCATATTCTCTCCGATGCCAATTATTTATGACTTGAAGAGAATCGCGATTCTCTAAGTGTGCCTTGCTAAACACACAGCCTGTCCATCAGAATGCACAGCTACCTTGCCCTTGATTAGAGGACACACCCTTATCATGAGTTTTAAAACCTGATGTTTTTCCTGCCTTGTAACTGATAATGCACTTTTAGAGGCTGCTTCAAAGAACTGCTGTAAAAGAAATGTGTAGGACTTATAAAGATGGCACAGAGCCCATATAGGAGAGTTAGAATGAGCACAGAGTCAGCTGGTCAAATGCAAAATGAGTTGAAATCTGTGGTTTCATAGTGGTTGTTAAGAAGTTGGTGAATGGAACATGCCAAAAAGGTGTTCCATGGGCAGACTGCATAGAAGCTGCTGGTTTGGGAATATGATAATGCTAGTTTAAGGATTATTTATTTAATGGTGCATAGCCACCTGTATTTAATCCAAACCCACGCTAATGCTCTACAGTTTAGGTAGTTACAATTCAGAAGGAACCATTACTAGGCTAATCATTCTATATGTTGTTGCTTTCAGATGCAACCAAGGGAGATGTTATAAAAAAGAAAGTATTTTCAACCTTTAAAAAGGTCATGCTCACTTCAAGATTGTTAGGATGGCCTGGACATCTTACCCAAACTGCTTCACTTAAGCCTATGGGAACTTTCCCATCTAGTCTAGACAAAGGAGACAGTATTTAATTCTGTAGTAAATACTTTGGACAGTAAATATTGCTTTAACAGAAATAGGAAGGATTTCTTTGTCTTGGCACTCACTGTTGGGAACTGGGCTGGGTGGCTCAGGAATTCATCACGTAGAATCACTGTAGATATGGCCAGATGATATTATGCTGTGCATAAAAGAGGGGAAAATAAGGAGGCGAAAGGTAAAAGAGATGTGTGAAGTTGCTACCCCTTCCCTTCTGCTAAGCATATGGGCTGTGCCCACTAATGCTACTGGAGGAAGCCCCAGGCCCCCTCTTTATTTTTCCTCTCATCAGCATTTCTACGTCTGGAAAATCAGTGGGGAATGTCTGCAAATAGATAGATATGCAATTTCTCTTTATTCTGAAGTCAAATTCTTTTGCAAGGATAGAAGAGAGACTGTTTTTGGAATTCTTGAATCTTTTTTGTTCTTTGTTTGTTTGGGGTTTTTGGGGTTTTTTTGGTTTGTTTTTGGTTTTGTTTGTTTTTTGTGTGAGGGGTTTTTTTGGTTGTTTTTTTTTTTTTTTTTGGTAACGCTGCTCTGTAAACTTTGCATATTAATATTGTCTTTTGTCATCATCACAGTATATTCTGAGCTGGAAGGGACCCACAAGCACCATTGGTCCAACTCCAAAGGGAATGGTCTGTCCAGGGATTGAACCCATGACCTTGGTGTTGTTTGCTCACAGAGTGCTCCTGCTGTCTCTGTATGTTTAGTAATTCTATGCTTTATTTATTTTATCCTTCTGCTGCATTAGGAATAGGATGGATTCTTAGATTTGTCTGGCTTTCAATTTGCAGCCATCACTGCATGCAGGAACTGATGGGGATTCCTGCTCCTGTCAGTTGTTTCCATAGCACTAAAAGCATAAACAAGGAGTGACTGAAGAGATCAGAGATTCCACAGCTCAGCAAGGAGAATCCAGCCAGAAAACAGTTCTGTACATTCTTCCTTGCAGGAAGGAGCAGTGCCAGTTATTCCCCAGTGCCAGAACAACTTTGCCTAGGAAATGGTTGAGGTAAAGACTCTCTGAGGCTGCACTTCCTTCATCCCTATGCCATGAAACTCAGGGAGTGCTGGTGACTGCCTTCCTGTGCTGCTCCTGTGCTCCTGGCACAGCTGGGAAAAGATGCTAGGCTGGAGCAGTATTACCTCCTGTTTCCAAGACCTTTGGAGATAGGTGGGGGAAAGGAAAGCATCTTGCAGAACATAGATAACTGCTGGGGCCTGGCCTTTGGTGAATACTAAAAAATGAGAAGGAGATTCTATTTGAAATAATAAAAAATCATGCCAGTGCTGTTGAAATTCTGAGATCTGAGGTGGTAGGACAGACAGTAAGGTGTAAAACTTAATATTTTCCTGAAACTTAAATAAAAAGTGTATTTTACCACTTTAAGTGCTTGTATTTCTAAAAACCACCCAGTTTAAATGGCTTAAAAGATAAAAAATCTTTTTCCATTACATAATGAAAACATAATTATAAGCTGTTGTTGTCTGCAACAAAAACCCATTTACAGAGTTTTGCTACTAGCATGTTTCTATTTTTGCTTTCAATATTTTCATTTTTTCTGTGAAGGCTTCCTGATTCAACCTTCTTCTCTAAGAATTTTTTACACATGAGTTACAGATCATTCTAATTAGCTTTTTAATTACAGCTAGAGAAGGCTATTTAGAGCACTCCTGACTGTTATAAGTGAGTCCATGTGGGGAAAAATAAGAGGTGATTAGCTTTAAATGAAAAATAGCTACTGTCGTCTTCCACTAACAAAAGGAAAGGGAAGCAATTTCTATACCTCATAACAAATACAGACTTTGACTGGAAAGGATTGTTTGACTCAGAGTCCATACCTTGAAATTACCTGAAATTTAACTAGTTTTACCACAGGTATTTGCTATGAAGATTTTGAAGGCATTGATATTCTAACTTTCCAAATTCTTGTAGCAACTCCATTGCAACATCTGGATAAAGAGCATCACAGTTATGTTAAATGGAGATGCTTTTTGTAAGAGAGTTGGGAATATGAAAAACAAGGCAGTGTCACTGCACTGTGCTATAACCCCTGGAATAGTAAGAGAAATTCAGGAATTCTCAAGTCATCTCAGACTGAGATCTCTTGCTGTGAATTTGGTTCTTGTTGCAGATTCTGAAGTGTCCGTGATGGCTGAATGCCTGAAGACTCTGGAAGGAAACCCTGGGATAAGGAAACCCTTACTGTCATCATCTGCCCAAAATGTGACAGAAGGAGCCAGTGCTTGAGGACATCTCTTGGAGTCCATTTGGCATCACAGGATAGGAGATCCTTGTGAGTAACAGAAACAGGTCGGGTATGGACACTATTCTGTGGAATATAAGGCTGCAGATCCCTCCAGGAAACCCAGCCAAATGCACTTTGGAGCGCTCTATTAAATGCACGTATTTGGCTCCTGTTCAAGGTTAGCTAAGGAAAATGTGATTAAGTGTTTGTGTTCCTAGCTCTTCTCTGATGTTTCAGGCCTACAGCTTAAGGGACAAAGTTATTATAATTTCTCTAAGTCTATAAATATGTGGTTTGAAAGGCAGCAATACTCTCATTTGAAAACTTTTTATAGCACATTTAAAAAATAAATAGGCACAGAACAGTTTCTTCTACTTTTTGTCCCCTTTGCTCTAATTCCATCATATCCAGCAATGTTTTTTTTATTATCATGTTTATTGTGTTAACTCTCTGATAAGCTATTTCTGTTTAGTACAATATACTTTTTGTAGCATCTAAATATTGTTGTTCCCTACTAATTCAGTATTTTGTTTTCTTAAATATTTATATTCAAAGCTATTGGACATACAGTGATCTGTCACAATATGGAGCAGCTGTCTATGGACTTCACTGTGTCAAAGACACGCCCAGTGACCCCTGTTCAATTCATGGAGGACCATTGGAAGAACTTTCTCTGCTACAGGCAAACATTCGGCACTTTTCATTTGCAAATACCAAGGTAAGGAACTAAGCAAATACATGAATACTTGTATTCAAGCCTATTTTTAGCTTTGATAATTTGTGCATGGTTTATGACTATATATTATGTATGTACAGGTTTGGGATTCATTGCTGAACTCTGCCCCAAACGCTGGCCATGGGCCCACTGGCTCCAAACCAGTTCTCTACATAGAAGGGTATGCTCCTGGCTCCTTCACAGTGAAGAACTCTGTTTGGATTGCCTGCATCCACCATTAAAACTTGGGTTCACCAGACAGCACCAGGGACCCCAGCACCTCTGGTCACTTTTTCCTTTGTGGCAATTTTTCGTTCGATACCGATTGTGAAATCTGAATTTCCAGGAAATCTTGTTCATCTTAAATCAGGAATTAACAATAGTGTGTAAGAACTTTTTCAGAAAACAGACTGATATGTTTTTAATTTGTATTTTGCTAAATTCACATAAAACAGTGTATTAAGTTTCATATGAGTTAGCAATAATCATACGATGTTTCTCCTTTGTAAGAGTTTTCATTTAGAGTGGTCAATCTTGTTGAGGGGAAGAAAACTTTGAAGTAGTCATAAGAAGTAGTAATTGAAAATACCTTTAAAATTTAGGGGGCAGTGATAAAACTGAGTTTAATCTAAAAAGAATCTCGTATGTTTGCCTCAAATGAAGCTTGAACTCCATGTGGATGGATTGGAATCGTTCATTTAGGCAGTATGGTTTAAAAGCTGCTAGAGAGATGCAGCTGTAGGTGCTTGATAGATAATTGTAATTATAAACAGGTCTGTCACCTCTGTAGTCACTCATTTTGGAATGGATTTGGTCTAGTTCAAAATGAATTTTGTATTTTCTTCTCACATAGATGTTTAGAGCCGGATCATTATCAAAAGCTAAAACTTTGGTTTAGAACTTTTAACTTCAAAGGTGACTTCCATGACAAGAATGTGCAAGATGCACTATTAGAGTAATTGGAATATTTCCAAAGGCAGTAATCTTTTTATCTTGCAGAGAGTGGAATGGGATTCTGTGTCAATATTGATGGAATATTGGTAAGTTTGTTTCAATCATTGTGAGGTTCCTTGTGCTATAAGAACAGTTCCTCTTTCAAAACTATATAGAAAGTGTAAGGATCACAGTTTACTCTTATCTGAGGATGTTAGGATGCTGTGTTTCATTTTGCTGTTTAAGTGCCTTTGGGCACATACACTGCATTGGAAAATGCTACTGTAGATATCATTTGTGTTCCTCTTCTACTGCTGGGTCTGAGTTACAATAAAATGTAAGCGGCAACTTTTGGATTTGGGGGATTGGATTTACTTCTTCTCTATAGTTACTTGTGTAACAGTATAGAATGATTGTTAAATGTAACAGTTTTAACTCTGTACATACAGAGAATCAGTAAGTGGGAGTATTAGCAGGTATTGGTAGAGAACTGAAGGAATAGACAAAACTTAGTGTGAGTAGAGTCTGTAACAATTTCCACTGCCTGACACTTGGTCCTAGGAACTAAAGATCAAAAAAACTACCTGGAATTAAAGGCTCGTGCTTAAGAGTCAGGAAGAGGCAGGAGATTGGTCACTTTTTAGATGGATATTAGCACACTTTAGCTATGGGTAACAGGCAGACAGTAGTATTAACATCCAGTATTGAAGATCCTGTGATGTGGTTAAATATTGCTCGGGTTTTTTCTTTGAGCTCAGGTTTGCTTATCTACCTCCACCTTGACTGATGGAATGATGATAGATAAGCTTGATTTAGTCTCTGCTGTTAGTTCCTGATGAAACAGACGTTTTGGCTTTACATAAGTAAGTATTAATAACTTTTTATTAAAAGCTGGATTCAGAAGACAAGAAATAGGAATATGAAACTTTTGAGTAAATAATTTTTTGTCCAGTCATCTTATATTGTCTGTACAAACTTCCTCCAGAACTTCAGCACTCTAGTATTAAATATAATTATTGAAAAACACTTAAAATCAGGATAATTGTTAGTAACTCTATGTAATTACTTTCTCCCTGGGTTAATATTTAACTAACACAGAGTTAAGACATCTGTGAAAGCCTAGTTTAGATCAGCTTTGTTGTATTACAGCACAAGAGAGATGAATAAATGGAGTAACATTTTATTGATCAGAAACAATACTTCTCTCAGCAATTAAAATGCATGATTCATATAAACAAGGTGAAAATAAAGAACAACCAAAAAAATAACTTCACATTTTTTCCATTTTGTTCTTAGTGTAAGCAATAAATACAATGCCATAGCTTCCATTAATCTTATTTACATTGTACAATATGTGGATGTTGCCTGATTGCCAGCCCAAATGTTTCTTGACATCAAAAGGAGTACATTTTGCAGCATTTCTATAGCCAAATACTCTTGTAGGTCACCACCATGAAAAACTGCATAACATAAATGTCAATGTTAAACACCTAACTGAGGGACCCTGCAATGCAGCCATTTATTAATTGAAGACAGTAGCATTAAAAATAGACATTTTCTCTCATTGAATCATAACATGCTGGTGTTACAGATAACAAATATAAGAAAACTATTGCTGTAGCCCCTTTAGATTGATACAATAAATCCTCACTAAATAAAAAAAAATTAAGAAACAGCAAATAACAACAGGTAATAAACAAATAATAATCTGCATGTTCAAAGGAATCTCACAGCCCCACCAAAAGAGAGTTTACTTTCATCCCAGAGAATACAGATATGGACTACAACATACAAAAAAGTAGAAGAGAGCCATGAGAAATTAGCATAAGGATTTGATTTTAACTTATGGTGACAGAAAAACATTTCAAGAAGCAGACCCTTCTCTTAGCTATGTAGGAACTGAAAAAAGGTGAGGTAGGAAGACAAAATAAGGAATTGGTATTTTCCTATGCAAATTAGAAATCAGATTATCTAACTTCAGCAGGAAAGGGGAAATACAGCTCTGCTATACCATGTGACCCTTCACAGCCACAAAGATTTTCTTGCACATCCAGCTGGATGTGTTTATTTCCAAAGTGAAGATGGGGGGGGGGGGGAGTGTGTGTGTGTGTGTGTGTGTGTGTGTGTGTGTGTGTGTGTCTAGAAGCAAGCTGTGATTGTCCACCTAGAAGTAGGATAATTTCTGTATAAAAACAATTTTCCCTCCTAAATTACCATTACAGGTTTCTCTAATAGAGGACAGAGAGCAATTAGAAATATATATTTGGTATTAAATGACAAAATCTATAGTTTGTTAAATTAGAACTGCCTCTCTGAGAAGGAAGCCTAATTAAAGTCTAAACCAACAGCTCTGTGTTAATTACAACAACAACCCACCAGGTACCATGAAATAATAGTCTAATAATATGCCATAAAGGACTTACAGCACACTAAAATGGACAGACACCTGTCGGGGCTTTGAGTCTCAGTGGTACCTGTAGATTCTGCAAAGGGAACTCAAGACAGATTTATAGCAGCTGATGATCTGGTCCCACAAATGTAAAGCTGCTGCAGCAGAGCAGGGATTTTCTGCACCACTGATATTTTCAGAACATTGCACAAATTTTAAGTAACACTATACAGATCAGCAAGCAGAGCTGTAAGCAACCTCTACTCATGTTGTGGCAGACATTGTTTCTGTCATTCTTACAATTTAAGAGACTGTGACATCTGATTGCCAGATCTCACACTACTCTACACTACACAATTCAAGAGATTCTTCAAATCATTCCAATCAACTGACCAGACAGCATTGCAGACGAGGAGAAATCTTTATTTGTGCATCCTAGCTGAGATTCTATATTGTGAAACTAAATCATTAATAAAAGACCTTCTATGTTCAAACTCCAGACATAAGAACTGTAAAAAACTATAGGAAGGTTCAAGTGGCATGAACTTGCCACATCCTCCTAATGTTTTTTTTTTCTAAATACAAAGCATTTAAAGCCTTTTGAAGTCACAAAGTAATAAACACCATGACAGCAAATTACCTAGACACTAATGAAGCTTAGAGAAAAGCTACTGACAAAAATGTTTACATGTCAAAGTCAAGGTGTTTTGTACACAATAATTCTGTATGCAAAATTATTTAAAACTGAAGTGGTCTCAGAAAGAACTGTCTTCCAGTTTTTTTGACTGGCCTACATGCACCAGATCTATGTTCATTAGCAAAACAGTCTGAGTTCCAGCATCTACTTTTTCTTCTACTTAATTTTGGTTTTTCCCCACTTCAAGTAGACTTATCTGCAATGAAAGGTACAAAAATTTTTCTTACATTTGTAATTTTCAGTGAACTCACCTCGTTTCATGCCCTCATTCTTGAGCATTTTTGTCATTTCACTTAACAAAACTACTCTTTCTTTAAAGGGTAAAGATTTAACAAAAACATAAATTTTTAAAAGGACACATTTTCTCAAGACCTTCCTGACAACCTCCTAGTTTTCAGTGCGACCTTTATGCAGCAGCAGAACCAAAGAAACAATATATAAAGTACTGTTCTTAGCTAACTAACTGAGACATTCAGAATCAACCAATCCAAAATAATACTGAAATTCTCAATCCATAAAGTTTTGAACCTTTATAATAAAAAGTTTATACTGGATTTTCCAAATAATGAGAATTACTAACATTAGTTTGCTTGATTAGTCTGAGTCTCACACACTGGCTTTAAAGGTAGCAGATCATGTGCACTGTGTTCAGTCTTCCATGCTTATCTCAGACACCAAAACCAGCCACAAAATTAACCAAAACTTTGCCCCAAGAATAGGAATAAGTTATCAAGCATATGGCCAGGGAAATACTTAAAAGTAAAACCAGAATAATGCTACAAAAAATTCTGTACATGATCTCCAGTTGAGTAAAGTCCTTAAGTACACAGTGAAGTTCCACCCGCTGCAGGTACTACGAGTGTCTGGAGGGACTTAGAGTGACTCAGGTTACTCCTTTTCTCTCTGGCAGTGAGGCCTCATCAATCTTGACTTTGTTAAATCCAGAAGAAACTTCCATACACTTCAGGAGAAGGAGACGCTTCTGAAAATCCTGAAATAGCTTAAATAAAATTGCTGAAATCTTGGTGCAAGGTATTACACTGCAGATTAGAAGTACATCAAGACTCATGCTGGAAGTGGGGTCTCTGTGCTTGATGTAAAAGAGTGGGGGGAAAAAAAAACCCAACTGGCCAAACCAAAGCATCAATCTCTTTAACCAAAACAGCAGTATCTGTCTTTGAATCTGTTATCTCAGACTACCTGTCAGGCTTTTTTGACAGCCAAACAAATGCTGAACCAAAAAAAGAACCTGGAAAACTTCTTGTTATTATTGCACCTACTTAAACCATTTTGCTTTGTTCTGTTTTAGGTTGAATTAAGACAACAGAGTATTGTATTTACACTCTAAAATTCTATAGGCAAATGAAGTGGCTTCAACACAGCACACTCTTATACAAACTTCCAAGAAAATAAGAAATCCTTCATTGATTCCCTTTGTACAAAAATTTGCCAACTTTGTCTACACAGTAGAAACTGAAGAGGCAAAGTTTGTATCCTTATATAAATGCACATATATATATATAGATATATATGTACAGCTGTCCATACTGTATAGATACACAGAAACACAAACATATCTATATATGCATGTGTGTGCATATATATACACACACACATATATGTATGAGAAACGTGTTGGTTTAGTTTGCATCATTCAGGAGCATAACATATCCCAAGTCAGGCAACATCTTCTGGCCATGAAGTCACTGAATCAGCTGTGGATTCCCGTGGGCACAGGCCAGCTTGGGCAGCCCATCAGCCATAGAGCTTCTCAGTCTTTAGCACCATGCTGTCCATGTCGTGGTAGCCCTTGCCGTTCAGGTGCTCGCTGGTGCAGTCGTGGCTGTAGCCGTAGCCCTGCACGTCGCTGATGGTGGACACGGTGTAGGAGGCTGTGCGCATGGCGTCCGAGTGGCTGAAGCTGTGCTCAAACTGGATCTTGTACTGGTTCCAGTGCCTTCGCAGAACAGCCTGCACCTGTGCCCCGAGACAAAACAAATGCACATAAACACTGGGGGACAGCTCAGGGGACTTTGTTCTTTGATGCATGAAGGACACAGTAAAGGCATCTCAGCAAATTAGGCAGTAAGGCTCCAAAATTCTGGACAAGGAGGGTACCTACATACATGCCATTTAGTCCTTGAGATGTTCTGAATTATTCACAACTTAGGTATGCATTATTTTTCAGCAAATTTGGTGTGAAGTAACAGCATTTCACAATTGTAGCATACTAGCTGCCTGGAAAAGGCTCAGGTTACAGAAGGAACAGCAGCCACACAATTTTCTGCTTCCTCCCCTGTGAACTGCAGTCCAGTGTAGACAGATCAGAAATAGAGGTGAAAAAGGTAATTTCTGTTCACCGTTATTTTCAGAAGGCCACATCCTCAGCAGCTGTGAATTCATTTACTCTCAACAAACCATAATTTACATTTGCTATGATTTTGGCACAAGCCAGTCTTTCCCGATTTCTGACCATACCTTAAGCAAATGACTAGCAGGACAATTTCCTGAACACCACATTTCTACCAGAGTTAAAAATAAAGCTGATAAAATAGCTGAAGGCCCTGTTGGTTTACATGTCTCCACCAAAAGGATGTGATGTTTGTCATGGCCTTCCTCTCCTCCAATATGGTTAAACACCTGTGCACATTGGAATGATGAAGTGTCACATTCATGAAATTCACACGGAATTAAGTCTTTCAGGGGAGAGGCCAAGTGGGGAATGCTAAGAATGGTAATAGCACCTGTTGTTGCTTTTTCCAGACATTTTCCTATGTTAAAAAAACTGCCCACAGATCATGAATATTTAATTTCCTTTTCAGCCAAACTTTGTGCAGAAAGCACTCCTGCATTGACTAACCAGTGAATAGTGACTGCCCCAAGTTAACTGTTTATATTGTGGGTAAATATTTTTAGGATTTTCCATGTCTTCAGGGTTTCTTTTATGTTTGCTTTACATTTCCCTCACACAATGGCTCCTTTTGTCTAATTTTACTCTGGCTTTAATAATGAAAAATAAAAATAAATACAAGAAAAGGGATGTAGTTTTTAGACTTCCTGCAGTCTGGTATCAGAAACCTCTGTTTAAAGGAGAACTTCATATTTCTCAAATCTTTAACAAGGAAATATCAGAGTAAGGAAAAAAGTATCAATCAATTAACATAAGAAATTAGCATTTTAGAGCAAAGGAAGTGCTCTCTTACTGCTCATAAAAACTTTCAAATCTACTCTAAACATCTAAACCAATCTTCAAACACTGAGAAATCAAATACCTTAATACTTTTGAGTTTCAGCTCTTACTGCTTTTCATATCAAAATTCTGAATTTTGTCAGAGTCTAAAGGCAGAGTTCTTGTTTCAGCATGGGAAGGTTTTGATTAATTAATATATGCATTGCATAGAACCTTAGAATAGAACCAATACAGAACCTTAAATCTTCGCACAGGTTGAATCCATCTCCTGTAACCTATCATAAAGCCAAGACAAGAAGCATATTCAAAATTCCAACTTTTCCAAGAGGAAAGCTTGGAATTTAGTTTGGAATCAATCAATCTGTGTTCATCACTAAGCTATGTTCTATTTGTTCTCCTTTCACAGTCAGTTACTTCAATAAGGTCAGAGTTTGAACATAGACACACATGCAAAAAATTACACATTGAGCAATTTTCACTTTAGACAAGACAGGCTGGAGGTGGGGAATATGCAAGCAACTGGAGCTAAATGACTTAGCAAGGTCAAAGAAGTCTCTTGGCAGAGCTGGGAGATAAACTAGGCTTGCCAAATTGCACATAGCCTTACGCACTCCAGGCCTCTCCCACACATCTCCTGGTTCCTTCAGTAACAATTGTTCATCTTATTTTCACTTGTTAATAACATTTGTTAACTAGTCCTAAAGGATACACTAAGGATTCCATAGCTCCTGAGAGCCACAAGCATCCCTGCAAGACAAGTGCCTCAGGGCTACTGCCAGGGAAAAGAAGTCCAGCTGCTCCATGCCAGGGACAGAGAGCTATAAAAAGTGTTTCCTGTACAGGGAAACAGCATTTCCTCTCTGCTGCCCCAGTGCCCATCACGCTCTCTTCTTCATGCATTTCTAACTGAGCCATGTATTCCTGGCGTTCTTCCCAAAGCCTCTCCGTTACTGCTGAATCAGGACTTCACCTCCTTCCTGCTCTATGGCTGCTCTTGTAGGGTGTTATCTCCTTTCATCTATTATGACTTTCAGTCTTCTCTAACCTTCCAATCATTTATAGAAGAAAATGGGAAAAATCAATTACACTCTTTAACAATATATGTGTCTACCCACAAAGTGAGAGTAGAATGTTTATCACTTTCTCCTCCGCTTTGACCAGTGGCATGGAACATAAATTCAGCTCAGGAGGGGCAGAACTTTGTGACTTTTTTACAAGAAAGAATATTAAGGAAAGCATTTAATGAAAAATATTGAAGTAACAGAATTATATTTCTCAGTCATTAACAGAGATGCTGGTTCCAGCTCAAAGAGTCTTTCTTTCTTTCTCACCTTATAACTTAATAATGGCTGGATTTGATGAGTTTGCAGGAAGGACTCCTTCCAGGCCTATAACATTAGTAGCTTGATGTTGAATATCGGACAAATTAAACAGCTCAGTAACCAACTAGGAGAAAAAAACCCCCAAACCAAACACAACACAGCCTCATCTATCCCATCTATTATTAAACAGACTGTATAACCTTGCAAACCTGAGACTCTCATCTTCATGGCAACATTTCTGTAGAGCAGCGAAATGAAAGAAAAAAGCAAACAAAGCCCACAAGGCTTACACAGATCACGTAGGTCATTATAACACCTGCTATTAAAAGTTCAACAGGACTCTTCCTAGTGATTTATCAGAGAGCTGGGACAAGCTTCTCCTCTGACCACAGCCTGTATCACCCCAAAAGCCACGCCAAGCCATCTGAAGCTGGAAAATGCATCTTACTCTGTGGGATGCTGGCCCACAAGCAGAATGTGAGTGTCCTTGGGGAAACCCTGCCACAGAAGATCCAAGCTGAAGAGCTTGCACATACAGCCTGTCTGGAAGAGGTTTGTGATGAACAGCTGCAGTGCCTGTTAAGAACTGGATTTGACAGGCCATCCCTGGCTGCTCTGCTCAGCAAGCTGGAGATAGATGTTCCTTGGCTAAAGTCAGCAGGACATACCAGCTATTTTTCTTATATTTCTTAATTTATCTTCACTGAAGTTCTATCCTAGCAGATCACTTTTGTTCACTTTTTGGCCAGAAGTGTCTGCTTGAACAGATTTGGCTCCTGATATTTGGTGCAGAATACACTAAAATGTACAGTAACAGTTGGGAGAGGCTAAGACTTAGAAAGAAATTAGTGCTTTTAGCATTTTTTAATTGCTAATACCCCACTGGGAGTCTCTGCCCCACTGTCACTCCAGGTGTCAATTCCAATGTCAGCATCACCTTTAAACCAGAGAGTCAGTGCAGCCAAGTGCTGCCACCAGTCCCTGGTGCTGCTCCTTCCGTAGTCTCTCAGGAGGTGTTGCTGTGAAGGGGATGAGAAGCAGCCCCTGTGCGGCCCAGCATCCCCACGTGCTGGGCCAGAATCTTTTAGGAACCAAAGAAACACATTTCTTCTGTGCTGACATTTTTCCCTACCTACATTCCCCCCTGGATTTCCTTACTGGTACAGTTGTTTATAAAGCACTAAGTCCCTTCTTGAACAAGGTATACTGAAAATAATTTTAAAAAAGCAAATAGTGGTCATTGAAGCACTGAACCCAAAAGTGGTTTAAAAAGCATAAATTTCCATTCTCTAGAGAGCAAATACAGACACGTATATTTAATTAAGTCAAGGTCTATGGGCTAAAAATTGAATTCCTAAATTAATAAATGCTAAAATGCCTAAGTCCACCTTTCAACATTATTCTGCCAGAAGATATTCAAGCAGTGATTCACTTATTAGCATTTGTAGGAGTTGTGGAAGAGCTCATCTTTTACCACTGATGAGCCCATGGTGAATTTAGGGGATGACTCAGGTTTGGTTTTTCTTACACAGCAGAAGAAGATATGTTAAAAAAATATTTGAGTTTGTAACAATGAAATATTAACAGATGCAGGAATATATTTAAAAATTAATCTTAATTTAAAATTAAAAACAGCCTTGGAAGAGGCACAAGATTGAAGATGGAACTGAGCAGCGGACAATGTTATTTCATAAAAAACTGCAGAAATTTCAAGGTTTTCCACCCCTCCTCCCTCATTTTCCACTGGAGCAGAACAAACTTTGATTTTTTCCCAAATACCTGTTTTTATAAGGCCTTCTGAACTGTACTATGGCATTCTTAAGGCATTCTGAGCATTCTGCTCTGTAGAAGGGAAAGAGTGTATGAAATGTCAATGCAGAGTGTGGGCAAGTGATCACATCCAATGCAGAACACTTAACAATGTTCAGCTTTGAAGCAAATGTACGAGCAGAGACTTGAACATGCATCTCCTTCATGGTAAATTCAGTTCAAGGCCCCTGTCCCAGGCCCACTGACCTCTGAGAAAGCCTATTTTCATCTCCTCTGCTCCTTGGCAAAAAATCAGTGAGACTTTTACATTTGGGTGGTGGGACACACAACAAAGACACAAAACCCTTCAAAGCCCATGGTAGTTTCATTGTAATTCTGTCAGCTTTGGACTTGGGAAGAGAAGGAAGGACAATCTATGAATCAATTCTAGCATTAGCCAAATATTT
The DNA here is from genome assembly GCF_009650955.1 of Corvus moneduloides. Classification (NCBI taxonomy): domain Eukaryota; kingdom Metazoa; phylum Chordata; class Aves; order Passeriformes; family Corvidae; genus Corvus; species Corvus moneduloides. The sequence goes on from NC_045482.1 coordinate 7,095,207, forward strand.
ACCTGTAGGTAAAAATTACTGTCCAGTAACACTACAGAAACACACTGACACAATTTTATAACATCTGATAACCAACCCTATTATGGTTACTCCCACATTTCTGCTGACAGCCTATAATGTAACCATACTAAAGGTAGAACAAATGAACAAACAGATGCATAGGAATAAGTATAGCATTGTAACTGTTCCTCTGCCAAAAGTGTTGGAAAATTACCAGTTAGTTCTTCAGTGGGGGTAGTTATGTTTGTTTGTTTTGGGGTTGCTGAGATATTTTTTGCAAGCAAAAGCAACAGTAACAACTTTATATATATTTTTTTAGCCTTCCTACTACTTTGATCTCTGAAACCAAGCCTCTGGAAGTGTACTGTCTACAGCCTGGGGCAAGAGTTTCTGTATGAAAGTCACTCTGTGCATGCCAGGGACCTTGATCTATCCAAGACAACAGCAAAGCTTGTTAGCTTCAACAGGATCAATACCATCTATTACTGAAACCTGGCACAATCCTCTAATGTTAGAATAAGGTTTGTCCTTGGAATTGGCTGATCATGGCATCTTACACATGCACTTCTAACCAGCACAAGCTCCTGACCCGAGCGCACCAAGCTGTTAAGGTCTGACTGTTGGAATGGTACTTTTCACTTGTGCTAAAAAACACTTTTCCAAACCTCAGCCTAAAATTTTCCCAGAGACCGTCATAAAACAATCCCAGACTCATAGAATAATTTTGGTTGGAAGGGACCTTACAGACCATCTAATTCCAGCCCCTTGCCATGGGATACAGCCATACCCCAGCCCAGCAACATGTCTGCAGTGTGTCTTGTTCCTGCTACAGAAGGACCGAACGATGATTCTCCAGGATAACATCCTCTAAAGTTTCCAACACAGACAAATAAACCTTCTGGGTGTTGAATTGCACTTCAGTGTTATGATATTTATTGGGACTTTATATCAAAATGACAACTGTCTTCAATTTCTTATATAATCAAGACAAATGTAGGTTGCTTAGCACCCAAGAATCAGTCTTAACACACTTAATGGTGCCACGAATGATGGCACAGTCCTTTCCAAGCTCTACTCTTGGCATCCTGATGCTCTGTTTTCTTTTTTTGATTTAGACAAATTTAGACATAAAACCAAAAAAAAAAGTTAAAAATTACCACCTCCTTAATTGCTGAAACAAAAACATAGAAAAATTATTATAAATATAGTAAAAATTGTTACTCTACCTCGCCATTAAAGAAGCAGAAAATTGTAGCCACCAGTAGACCCTGTAAAATAAAAATAAAGATTCTGCTTTAATTCATGTGGATATGGGCTATTTCAGGTGTGACATAATTAAAGGTTTCTGATAAAATTCAGATGTAGATAGCAGAGAAAATGCAGGACAAATATAAACATGATGAATTATTTCTAAAAATGGATCACTAAAACTATGGGGCCAGCTTTCTGCCATGTTGTTTCTTTCCTTTGAAAATCTGAAGGCAATTAAATGAAAATTCAGCATAGTGAGAAAGTCAAAGCCGTGTATAAAACTACTGGAGGAAGATCTTTCAAAACTGAAATAACACAATCATTTCTCTTTTATTTGATTGCCATGCCAACTGCTCTGTAGCTCAGGTGAGCAAGGCCTGCCTGCTGCTTCCCACCTGGTAATGCATGAGGATGTGCATCACATAGTCATACACCTCCTCAGCGATCCGGCCCTCTGGTCGCCATGGGAACAGCACAAACTCGATGCCAAGGAGTGGGACAAGAATCAGGGTGGCTCTCACTGCTTTCATGTACAGGTTGGATTCAGCCTTGTGGGTGTCTTTCAGCTTGGTTATGAGAACACGAACGATATTCAGCAGGAAGAAAAGGTTCACCTGTTGGAAAAGGAAATGACACTGGGAAGGAGGTCTGAAAAATAATCCCACACGCTGATTTGTGAGACTGAAAACCAGACAACAGAAACTTACACTGCTTGGCTAGCATTGTGATTGTAAAAGAAATATCAATTAAACCTCTTTGAAAACACCTTTAAGTAACTGAGATGTGGCTCTAACTTCCAGTATCCACATACACTCCTCAAACTCTCTTAACAAGTGTGCATCCAGGTATCTGCCAGTGGTAACAACCCACTTTCTCTCTGCGGTCAGTAACAGTGCATTGGTGAAGGATTGGTTCTTCTCAGATTGGTCAAGAGAGAGGATGATGCTTTTCCCTCCTTGTATTTAAATACGGTTCTTCAAAAAGCTACTTTTTATTTTTCAAACATGAATTTGGTAAGTTTATAGAGAAAAAAAATCAGAATAAAAAAAGACAGGCAAAATACTGCTACAAGGAACTGTATATTCCTCTAGATAAACAGTGGATTTGGCATTCTCACAGTCACCAATTGTTGGATCTTTTATTCTTTCAGCAGAGCTGCCAATGGGGCAAACACTGAAATGATGCTCTATGTCATTCCCTTGCACTACTGAATTTGATTATTTCCATAGTTACTAAGGCTTTTCTTGTTAGGAATGGTTTGTCTCTGTTCCTTCAGTTTGACCAGAAAAAAAATCCCGAACTGTCATTGTGAGCAAGCACAAAACTGATACATACAGAGATATGAGGACGGATATACACACACACATATCCCCAAGAGCCCAAGGATGAGTAACCAGAGCAACAGCTGGTTAGGGATGATCTCATCCCACCTGTGTCTCCTGTGCAGCCCCTGGTGGAAGCTGCAGGTAGATGAGATCCTGAGAGCTCAGCCAGTCCATCCCCTCATCCAAGGGCACAGAGACAGGACAAAGGTGCTCTGGGGACCCACTACGGAAGGGAGAGACACAGGGTCTGCTCCTATCTCAGCTTCCAGAGGATTTTCTGCCCTTGCCAACAACTAGAGACAAAAGAGGGGGTGGGGGAAGAAGCTGGAAGAGAGACAGACAACTCCCTTCTAAAACACCTCGGAATTTCTGGTGTAGGAGGAGGCTCTGTCTTGCTGTAGGACAAGTGCAAGCAGGGAAGGCATTTCAGAGCACGTCTGTCACGATGCCTCCACAGCTCTGGCAGAATTCTTTCTGTCAGTTCAGGCTTTCAGAATAAATAGCTGTGTGCTATTATAGCAACATGGCCCTTGACAGATATGGGATATTATTTATATTCTGCTTACATGCTATTTAAATCATTCTAACAGGAAGTTGTTTTACATAGGAAACTACTGCATGAATTTCTCCTGGAAGCCTCCAGCTACCTTTAAGCTTTGTTTAAACAGCCAAGGTCTTCTGGTTCTTTCTCAAGGGATTTATTTAGATTTTATGTAGCCCACAATCCCCATCCAACTTCCTATAGTACATGTAGACAATGAGTCCTTCCTCTATTTCTAAATTTAATCCTTCTCAAATCTACTTGTTCAACATTAGCATGTCTCAAACATTGAGTTTTCTGCCCTCTCATGTTTTGGTAGCATGGCCAATTCCTATAACACTGTTCTTAAGCCCTAACTGAAGATGAAAGTTGCAGCAGCCAGGCATAAATAGCAGCACCCAATGAGCCGGTTTTTTTACAACATGCACGGAATTTTTGCTATTTGTTTCACTTACCCACCAAAACCAAAATGCACAAAATTAAACATGCAAAGAGTTTGCAAATAGCTAAAAGGGCAAACAGAATGCTGGAGGAGGCAAAGCAAAGGGCACAGTTGAGTAGAACAGGATGAATGCCAGTAGAAGTATGTAGCACCAATTTTTGATGAAAATATCTTCTGTCAGAAAATAAGAGCGAGATCGGGATGAACTGAATTTTTAATTAAAGTGATGAAAACCGGTCCTGGTTTTAAGCAAGGTGCTGAGTAGATTTTTACATTTAAGCAAAAGTAGGGCAGTGGAACTCCTTGCATGCACATTATCATCAAATTGAGTGTGATGGTTTGGAAAAGCCCAAAGGAGCTCTGTTGTGCTATCTGCACTATGAACACAGAGTGAAATAGCAACAGCCCCACAGTGACCTGAAAATTGAACAGGGCAACTGAGCAAAAATGGAAACAAAGGCAGAGAAGGCAATCCAAGACAAAAAAAATGTGTTGGTGCCTATACTGGAAACTCAGGAGCATTTAAGTTCTGGCTTGAAAGTGTCAGTGAACTGAAGCTGAGTTTCTAAGTCAATGGGTGCTGCAGTTTTTGAATTAAACTCTCCTCATGTCCCTGATATTTCTACTTTTCTCTATGCTGAGTTTGCACTAAGCACTATAATAATCCTTGTACTTTTAAATTCTCTTTCAGTTCTTCCTTAGGATGATATAAACAGACCATTCTCACTCAAAGCACTCAGATATTCTTAGATACAAGTTGGTAGCCATTGCTTGGCTTTTAATGCAGTTGTGCAGCTCTGTATCTTCTGCTTGGGCACAACATGGGTGTGTGCTCATGAAGACAGGTCTTATAGCTGGCCTGAGGACATTCCCAAGGCCAGGCGTAGGAGGGCTGAGCATTCAACTTCTAAACTCCTAAGCCTGGCACTGAGGCCGGCTTAAAGTCATTAAATACAAGGACATGAAAGACAAAGCTGGGAGCGCCTGAAGTTCCTTCTAGCACACCTTCACTCGGAACTTGCATCTGTACCAGTCTGTCAGACTATGACACCAATACATAACATTATTACGGGGAGAAAGGAACATCCCTGTAGCATTACTGATATAAACAATGGCATAGTTAGATAACTCAGTGGCACCCATACCAACAAAACCACAAGAGCACTGGCACATCTGAAGTCTACAAAGAAATCACTACTGCTTTCACTAACATGCAATCCAATTCCTTTACCTTCTCCCCTCAATTTTGATCAATATTTGTCTAGCATGAAAACCAACATCACCCTCTACTGTCTCATTCCCACTCTTTTTATTTAATTGTGATTGCTTAGGCAGACAGTTGTAATTTAATGGTCAGTCGAAGACAATTCCAATCAAAGTGCAACCTATGTCTGCTCCTGTTTCTTTGGCAGGGATCTGACCACAGTTATATAACAACAGGGACCATAAAAGCAGCGTTGTTGTTAACTTCTTGTAATTGTAGGATTTTCAGTGATGTACAAGAGTTAAACTTCCATTGGCTTCTGCCAATTCTCCCTGGCACCCACTTGACAGTCCCCCTTCATGTTCTTTGAGATCTGCTCCTGCAAATAGAAACAGTGTCTTCCCCCTCATTATCTAATTTGCAGTTTAATATTGTTGCTTAAATGTCTACTGAAGCAGGTCATGCTTAGTAAAGTGTGGAAATTGTATCTGGCAAGCAAGCTGCTTAAGCAAATGAGGGTTCTGTTCACAAAGCCTAAACACATGCATTTAATCGAACATCTTTAGCCCTGCCTTGTCTTTTCTGAATTGAAATACTACATTTTTTGGTTCCAGGAAGGAAAGCAACTCCTTTAAAGTACTTTCACATCACAGGCAAGATGTGCAGTTTAATCTGTTATTCCTGCATGATTTTCAAATAAATTTACTGAAAAATACAAGAGAAACACCTTCAGTTGGCTTATGAAAAATATAGGAATATCAGAGATGAACAAAGTTGCAAATTGCACAGACTCTGCCCAAACCAACCCCACAGAGATGATTATTATGCCTCCAGTAAAATCAAAGAACATTCTGAGTGTTGCCTTGAATAGAAACAAGACTTGATCATTTGGAATGGCTCCAGTGCATTTGAATCCCACAGGAGTCTGGCCACTTGCAGTGTGATTTTGTGGAGGCCACTGCTTAGAAGGAGAAAATGACCTTACATCCCAAAATGAGGTCACTTCATGGAAGATAGTACAGTCTTATAGCTTTTGCACAAATTTTTACAATGCTATTTAAAGCAAATTCTAATGCGAATTATTGTTCAGCTTTGAAAAGCTTTACTTAAAGTGATAGAACTGTGAAGAGACCCCCTAACAATGGAAGTAACAACCCACAAAAAGCCCCCTCTATACCACTCTGTCAAAACAGGGGTTTCATCTTCTGTGTAAAGCAGAGAGAATAAAAATTGAAAGGATTTAGAATTGGGTTTAACTTTACAGATTAGAGCACAGCAGATCCTTACATGAACAGATACGGCAGACCTGACTGACAGGACGGGAGATTACCAGTAATAATTCACACCCCAAGGGTCATAGCTCTCAATAATTTCATGGGCATTGCTCTGGCTGCCCACACAGAGGGGCTCAGATGCATCATGGTATCATCACAGTCTTCAAAATTTAAGTTCATTAGTTAATTTCACTGAGAATGAAAAAGGAGTCACAAGAATCCCATGATTTATACAATGGTCTTCTGAGAGAATTCTCTATGCATGGAATGCCCTCCACAGGTAGGAGGAGGTTAACAGAAAAAGAAACTCTTGTAGATCAGGACCCAAAATTATTTCCATGAAGTTACTTAAGGTTTTCATTCTTAATCAACTGCCTTGTGTGAACTGAAAGGCCAGGAGAAAAGTCAGCAGACATGGACCCACCAGTTTGGCCAGAGCAGCTCAAAGTTTCTGTTACAATAAAACAAATAACTGTCATACGCAGTCAGGGGCTAATCATATATAGAATGCCTCTATGCTAATTATGTAGATAATTGTTTAAGTAGATATCTATTTCTATTTAGCAACAATCTACTGACTGAATTTCATAGGTTAAATCCAGTCCCAGTGCAACTGACATACCACATTGATTTTTATGCAGTAATGTTTTCAGTTACTCACCTAGAATTGCATTTAGCAGCGAACACTGAATAGAGCTGGCATTACCTTGGGGTGTCAGACAGAACACTGTGCTCTAAGAGTTCATGAGAACTCCAGAAACAGAGGAGCTGCAACACCCCAGTGGCCAAAGCAGACAGTGCTAAATTAGTATCAGAACAGGAGCAGTCACAGGTACTGGCAGAACCATTTGCACTGGTTCTATCCCAAGGGCTTGCTCTAGTTTCTTTCCATCCCATATTCCCACACACAGTCAGTCCTGGCATCCAAATCCCCTCTCCCTGCACCTCAGAAAGTCTGGTGGCTGTTTGGCCACAGCACAGCGACACAATGCGGCTTCTAGCATGGTACACCTGGCAATTAGTCTGGGCATGAGAGGCATTCTCAGCTAAAGGAAGGATTTGAAATTCCCCTCCAGTACTCCAGGTAAGGTTTAGCCCTTCCTCATCACCAGCATTTTAATGGAGTGATAATCAACATTGCAAACCCTGAGTTTCTCAAAGGAGCAGAGGCAGAGATCCTTAGTAAGGCCAAAGCTTCTTGTACCTGGTGTGTCTGAGGCACCTGCTGGGTTAAGCAGCAGACTCACAAGTGACAGTGACCTCCAAATCTTAGCTTAAGGCTCTTACCTTTATAAGTCCATCAAGAGCAGACAGAAAACAAACAAGAAAACAAAATATTATCTGAAAAATGCTTACCAGGAGAGCAGCACAAATAGGGCCATGGATGATATAAAGCAGATGAGTATCAGAGCTGATCCAACAGCTAGAGAAAACAAATAGGAAAAGGTAAAAACAAGGCATTTATTACCTTTGGTTATTTTTAACCTTAAAGAAAATATAAAAGTTTTGCAAAGCAAGCTGAAATGCTACCTACTTGTCATTATAATATAAACTTCTTGCAACAGCATGTATGCAGGCAGGGATCAGTGGAAAACCTGTGAAGAAAACAGTATTTTCTTCATTAGTAAACCTGGTTAATACCTAAGTAAACTTGCAAATCTTGCAGGACTCTTCTGTATTTTCACCTCAACCAAACTATATACCTGCAGAGCAAATGAACTAACACAGACCAATTTAATCTTTCTTTTCTTAGATTTCTTTCTGAGGGCTGTGTGAAACCTTATTCCTACTGACTTGCCAAGAAGTCCACGGCAACGCACAGGAAAGGCAAATCAACTTTGGACTTTTTAGAACGCAACAAGTGATCTTCATTAACACAGCTGCTTTTCAGGCTGCAATCTGCAGTAACACCAAACAGGTAGGTAACATTAAAATGGTGATTGCATATGTGACCACAGCTTTAACAGTATGACCAGTGGTGAGCGCGTTCTCACTGGTATGAGGACAAAGTATCAATACCTTGCTGGGTATTCAGAAAACAACTGTGAAATTAGACTCAACAGATCAAGCCAAATGAAAAAATTTGAAAAGAATAAGCAAATTAGTCATCTGAGGCCCTTGACACGCTGGTGGTACCTGATCTTCAGGAGCTGGTGAGCACCTGTGACCTTCCAGCCACGTCTCAGCTGTGCCTGCAGTGGGACAGAGTGACCCAGGTACCAAGTCACATTAGAGCTGTGTGCGCCCATACACCGCATCTGCAGAGAGCCTCCACTTTCACTTTGTGAATAAGCCCTTGTGCATTATCTGAAGTGACCAGGCTTGTTAGCTTTGATACCGATACTACTTGAGATCTTCTGTTACAGCTATTCTGTGTTTGCTTAGTGAACAATACAGGTCAAATGGAGCTGTTGGAAAAATAAATCCTCGACCACCTCTAACTCAGTTCTGACCCTCTACCCTAGGCACGGCAAGACTTCTCTGAAAACAAACATTCATTCCTAAATAAACATCTTCGAGGTGAGGAACAATGAATAATTACTTCTTAAGGTCTTTTTTATAATAGGAGACTATTTTCTCTATACAAAGGAGGAGTCACTTCCTGACTCCAGAAATGCATAATCTCTCTCTCGGCAGAGAGAGCTTCCTACATTAATATTTCTAAGCTTGTTAAAACACTACAGAAAAAGACTGGGGGTGTGCGCCATTGTCACTCAAAGCTACAGCTCAGAGAGGCAAAGGTACGGATGTTTGAAGGAGGAAGAGGCTGCATTGACCTGAAAATACACAAAGTGAAATCACATACCCCAGCCAAGAAGGTAATACCACATCAAGTGCTGCTTCTCAGCAAAAACAGCCACCACAATCAGAGTATGCAGGTAAATGCCTTCACACAGCATCCAGAAGTAGTTGCAACCCATCAGGTACAGGTAGATGAACTGTGACACTTTGCAACTAACCTGAAGGGAAAAAAAGCAGAGCATAACATAAATTTTTAATTTGCAGAAATCTCAGAGCTTTATTTGCAAAGCAGAAAAAAATACTACTCAAGGTAATGTTTATTCTGTTTTCCACTACAATTACACATTTATTTACTTTTTAAAATAGAATTTTCCGGGCATTACAATCCCATACTTTATGGTGACATTAAACTTAATAACTGAGTCTGGGTTTTAATTCATATGTGAGGACCCTGAGATCCTCAAGTGTGGTAGAATGCTGTAATGATATTTTGCCTTATTGCAAACCTTGCCACACTTAACCATTCCAAATCCTTAATTATCTGTTAGTAACCACAGAAGAAATGTACTTTGATGTGGGTAATCCCCTCTCAGTTTTACTCACCACAACATATAACTACTCCAGAGAACAATTCATGTTTTTAAAATGCTTACAATACTTACGATTCTAACCTACTCATAACTGCACCTAGGGACCGAGAGCTTGCAGCAGGTTCTGGAGGAACCTAGCATTTATTTGTATTTATCTTTGTTCAAAATATATTCTACAATTTAAATGCTATAATATAATTTATTATGAAGTCTAAAATGTGAGGTTGTGAACAAGGAGCAACAGCTAACTTGCAGATTGGTCACATGAAATCCTTTTTTCCCCCTCTTTCCAACATGTTTGATTGTTCTATTTCTGCCACTTGGCTTAAAACAAACCAAAACCCAATATTGTTTTACCATTCTCTGCTCCCTCACTCACTTGATGATGATTATTATCAGCTATCTCAATATGTATTCCAGGACATTGATGACTGCTTCTACAGGAGAAAGAGAAATTATCTTTTTACTCGATTCAGCTTCTGGAGTTTTGCCCTAACTTCCACAGAATTAGAATTTATCTTCCATGTCTAAATAACAATAAAGACAGAGCTAGAGATTTGTTTGTTTAGGTATTTCATCTTTAGGGTCTCCTGTTGCAAAAATAAATTGTTCTTATTTCAACTGAAGATGGCCAAGTTAAAGCCATGAGAAACCAGCAGACAGATCAAAAATACCTTGCAAAACATTTTTTCCTGCCCTTCCATGGTGAATACAGCTGTCAGCCTCCCTGACATCATCTAGAATAGGCTTCCCTGCAGTTGTTTCAGGGCAAAAGTGACTCTGTGGAGCTGAAAAGAGGCGTTCAGTAAGCTCAGTCTCTTCAAGCACTTTTACTATTTCACAACCTCGAATGTGCAATGTCCTGAGCCCTGTGAGACATCTGCTGTACTGCATCACACGGACACAGCGTTAGGAGTGCTTTAACCTCACTATACACAACATTTCATCAGCTCTGCAGCTCCCACCTCTGCTGCGCTGCTCAAGTTATTCACATACAAACAAACAAGGCTGTCAAATAGACTTTCACTTACTGGGTTAGTTGCAACTAATTCCTGGTTGTTGGCAACTGCTGTCAGTGAAATTATTGTTACAACAGAGTTGCAAACAAAAGAGAAAAACAGATTTTTATGCAGGGTAATCCTTTGGCAACTCAAGCTCCTAGAAAAGATAAACAAGAACAAATGAGTACATGGGAGGACAACTATGTGTACCTGGGGACAACTCTGACATTTTGAAATGCTAGAGCTCTTGATTTTACTAATAAGTCTTACATCAACCCTTTCTTCAGATCCAGAGCAAATTTCATACAATGACATGAAAGGTAGCACCTTTGCTTAAACACCAACAGGAAGAAAGCAAATACATTTAGGTCCAATATGTTTATAGTGAAGGACCTGCTTTGTAGTGGCCAGCTGAAAATTATCTGAATGCTGATAATAATTTTCAGAAGAATGACTTTTTTTTTTTTGGTTAGTATCTGAAGAATTTCCCAATTACCTATCACACCTGAGCTTGACGAAGCTGTCTTACCCTGTTTCCATTTACCCAAATCTGTCCAGATCTTTTGAGGATAATTCCCTTTTACTCATATTCTTGTCATTTTTCTTCCTTCAGCCTAAAGGCTGAAGAAACATTTAAATAAACAAAATAATGCAAATCTCACCCTGATTTTTGTGTCTAACTAAGTTATAAACAATTTATAGGCTATAATTAGAAAATCACTAAAGAACTGCATTAAATTGTGTTGATTTCTAAGGTTTGCTTTTAATCTTGAAATAAAATTAAAGAGAGAATTTATTTGGAAGGGCTTTTTTAAAAAAAACCCCAGAGATTCAACAATATCAAACAATGTTGAACTTAGGTGCAGCAACTTTCTGTTTTCCTGCCATTCTAGAAGAAGCAGGAATAACTCAGTGTATTCCAAGAGGCGGGACTGCTTCTCATTCAAGTTTTTCCAGTGAACTCCTGGATTGCTTTGGAGAAAGCAGCGACTGAAGCCTCTGCTGCAGTCTGTGCTCTCTAATCTGCCTGTCTCCAGTTAATGGCCAGAGAGATGGAGTGCAGCTGATTGACACTTTGGAATGACCAACTGGGGGAGAAAATCTACCACTTACACACATGCCACTGCTGCTCCCTGAGAGAAATCACAAACACATTCACAGGGGCAGCAGGGGACATGACTAAATTGTCACCCAAGGGGAAAAAAAAAAACAACAGGCTTTCTGGCCTCTTCAAATAGCATGCCTGGAAGAAAAGATAAAGGGGGAACATTGGTGATTAATTTTTAATTTGAGAGGATAGAAGGGAGAACGTTGTATTTTTTCAGAGAAGTGCAGATATGGAATATTCACAAAGGCTGGAGGAATAAATTGAAAACTGGTGACAGATGAAACAATAATCAATGTGACCCAAAGGAAAAAAAGGACAGTCCCAAAAGCTTAGTGATAGGGCAGATCTTGGCTGCAACCTTTGCAGTTCTCACAAGAGCTGTGTACAAAGCACCCACAGATCCCTGGACGAAGCTCACAGGTTTGGGTACACACTGTGCAAGGTCTGAGACAGTCCGAGGCCATGGCACTAAAAACAGGGGAAGGAAACCCCTCTAGACACCAGTGCTGCCATTCAGCAAGGACCTACAGGAAACTTTGGTTGCCATGTGTCATTTAGCTGAAAAAATACAAAAGAAAAAGCCTCCAAAATACAGAAAACAGGGCTGCATATGAACTTGAGGAAAAAATATATTCCATTAGGCTCTTTAAGGTTTTGAGTCTTTTGTTTTAATGCTCCAAACATACAAACTTTAATTATTATAACATGCAGGGTCTTATGGTCTTTGAAAATGTATTTTTATATGGTTTTTTTCCTATATGGTTTACATATGAAAAGAGAGACAATACTAGATTCCAGCGAAGGGCTTTGTGTAAACAAGTCCTGAAAAACTCTGGAATTCTGTCTGCTTATTGTTAAGACTCAAGGCTCAGGCAAGGAAGAGCACGTACAGCTAATGGGGCCATCTCTCCGGGTCATCCCGCAGCTGTTCCTGTTGAATATTCAAACACACCCATCCACACCCACCTCCACCCATGCATGAAAGGATTGAAAGGATCACGACAAGAAACAAAAAGCAAGACTGATGACATTTAAAAACTGTTTTTGGTAATAAAAGGATCTTTCCTAAGCTTCCCCACCCTCCCTCTTCTGTTATCCTTCCTATATTCCTTTTTTCTGACTGTTTTTCTTAATGACATAATATCCTTTAATCACTTCTCATATTTATGACCTAAAAACATTTGAATGACCAACCCCTCAATTAAACAATGTGTATTAAAATAAAAGCAGACTTCCTATTAAATTACCTATTTCCCTTCCTATTTAAACTCCTGTATATCTTGGGAATTAGGGAAAAATTAATTTCTCCAACATTTCTCCAAAAGAAAAAAGGGTGACATTTTCAGAAGCCCCTAAATGAGTTTAAGATCTAAGATTTTAAGGTATTCCAATACTGCAAAACTCAAGCAGTGAGATCCATGTGTGCATCTAAGGGGAATTATCTGTTCAGATGACATTACTGAAAGTGACTCAGCCAGCTCCTGCTCCATAACAATCCAATAATCAGTGCTTTGCCCACTCTCTCTTTAACACAGCGTTGCTCTCCTCTGTGGAAGCTGTCATGGGATTTGACATGACACTTTATCAACAGCAAGTCTTTTAGATCAGGTGGGTTTCTTTGGGTTTTTTTTGGCTGCTTTGATTTTTGTTGTGGGGGGGGATGGGGACACCTTTGAAACTATAGCTCCCCTTTATCGGAAACCACTGCTTTTTTAAGTACTCTCTTGCCTCTTTTTTCATTCTTTATGAAAATCCTACAACTATTTTAACATTTATAACACATGCATGATCTCGAGTATGGAACAGAATGAGAAAGCAGAGACACTGCAGAAGTTACTTTTATGTCTCATAGATGAGTTCTCAGAGAAGTTCAGACTTCCAAGCTTATGACCCATTTCATACTGTTAAACCAAGAACTCCAATGCACTTGGGGAACACAAGTCACAAACTGGACAAGTATTTCCAAGGAGAAAATTTTCTGAAGAAAAAACAAAATTTAAAATGCAAACATAAAATGTAGAAAAATTTTAGTCCTAAAAAATAATTCAAGTCCCAAACAATTGATTATTTCCTTTGGGGAAAAGTTTCAAATTTCTAGTCAAATCTAAAGATATCCCAATGATCAGAAATCCAACAAATGCTGTCCAGAAGCTGTCAGTCAACTTAGAGAATAAACTTTTTGGAAATGACAAATTCAAAGACACCCCCCACACTGGTACAAAAAAAAAAAAAAAAAAAAAAAAAAAAAAAAAAGGCCACCTGTTAAAGCTATGAATAATTATCCAAGCTTTAGCTGATACATAATACATCCTGGTATTAATCTAGGTCCTTAAATACCCTTCTGCTACTAAAAATACTTTAGAGGAACTGTACATCCCAAGAGAACAGCTTGCAGAGGACTTTCTTTAGCTTCCTTTGAATTTTGTAATTTCCTTTTATATCCCAACATAACCACAGTCTAGAAAATGTGGTTTGTGGGTCTGGATTGAATCCATGCGGTTCTCTGAGCAAGGATGATCCTGCTACCAGAAAAGAAAATCCCTGGATGGTTAGACAAACACAACATCGTATGTCACAGGATGGCAGCAAAGCAGATCACCTGCTTTTGCAGTAAGTACCACAAGCAAAGATGAAACTGGTTTTCATATTATGGTATAGAAAAACCACGCTTGACTCTGTGAATTTAGAAAATCATATCCTACTCCAAATCTTTTTCTTTTCCCCTGTGTTAAAGCATTTTTCCTGTCACATTAGATATTTAGTCTGCTAAGCTTTATGACATTTATTGCAACAGTATAGACCTTTTTTATGCAACATCAAAGTTCTTATAAGGACTCAGCCATTTCACATGTTGAGTTTGTGGAAGGAAAGTGAATTTGGAAAGGGGAAGCATTGTTTTTACAGGTCATACAAAAATAAATTGATTAAAAACAATTAATTATCTGGGTTTTCCTCCTGAAACGAGATCAGAAAAAGCTGAAATGTCATCTTGATTACTGGACTTCAAAAGAAAGGCTACAAAGTGGAAACATTGTTTGTTGGGGATTTGCAGAAATGTTGTGGAAGCCTGGGGAAATAATGCACAGCTAAAGTGAAAGCATCGTTTCAGCCAGATGGGACTGAAAAGGAGAACTTTTTTTATCATCAGCTGCCTCCACCTAATTAATCAAAGCCCACAGCATGAGAAAAGCAGCATCCACTGCCAGTGTATCTGCTACTCCTATGTAAATGCCAGGAGGAAATGCAGGCTGGAGTGAGGCAGCAGGGTACAGTGGTAGGAGTAGGTGAGCGCGAGGAGCAGATGTGTTTGCCAAGGAGAAGGGATGCACAAATCATTAAACCAGGCCAGGCTGACATGGGGAGCCCACACTGGGCACTGCAGCAGCTGGCACAGGGAACAACTTGTCTTTCTCAGCTCTCCTCATACGGCAACACCCCAGGTTTCACCTTCCCACCAGGCCTCAGCAGCTTCTTAAAGGAAAAGAAAAAGAAAAGGAGTCTTTCATAGGGAAGGAAAGAAAGTTCACAAGATATGAAGTAATAAGACTAATTTGAAAAGGCCTGTGTGTTATATTATGAGCTGTTGTGACAGGGTGATACACTGCTCAAACTTCCTTTTAAGAAGGTGACACAGTAACTGTTAGTCAGCAGATGACAAGCCTATCATACACAATGCTGTGAATAAAAAAATGGGATTTTTTTTGTTATTCCCATTTCTACTGCAGATCTTAGCCTTACTTTCCTTACAGTTGTCATACTTCGTGGGTACTGACTTTGGAATGCTACTGTACCTATCAAATGTCATCACTATTTTGGTTTCCACTTGCTCTTTAGTTCAGCTGATGCTTGGCATAACACAGAATCATAAAACATCCTGACTTGGAAGAGACCCACAAGGATCATTGACTCCAATTCCTAGTATCCATACTGTAATTTATCACTAAAAAATCCATACATCACAAACCCAAAATGAACAAGCATTTTCCCATTTCCTATTTTCAATATATTCCACAGGTTTTGGGTTGCAGGTTTTTGATTTTAGATATCTGAGAAAGGAAACCTCCTTTTTTGTTACAATATAATGTCCAATACCAAAGCTATATACTGGCTTTCTTCACCTTCCTGCTCCATCTAATTTCATTTGGATGGCTGGTGTCCCAAAGTACTGAAACCAGGATTGTGGCAACCACTGGTATTTGATAAAGGATTTTAAATATACTTACTTAAAATAAAAGAATATGCCAAGAGAAATCAGAAGTGATGCAATTGAAAGGCCATGTCCGATGATGGCCAAGTAATACAAGTTCAGAGCAGTCTGTAACACAAAAACAAAGCCAAGTGATTCAGACACAGCTACTGCTGATAAAGCACATATTTATACATCTCTTCTGCAGTTAAAGTGGCTATAAGACTAATAAGAAAAAACCCAAAACCATTTCAGGTAATTATGGAACAAGTTCAGAATCCTGCCAAACAACATCCTACTAAAATCTCTCTCCCTAGGGAACACAGCAGATTAATTGAAGTAATCACTAAAATTTACCTCTTACCAGTTAAAACACCAAGTTTCCAATATACACTACTATGGTTTTTTTCTGAGTATTTATATAACCTGGCTATTTAAGTTCCTGTACTGGCTGCATTGCTGTCTGAGGCTTGATTCCTCTCTTAACACAACTCCTAAGTAAAACATGTGCTTGCTGTATGAATTTATGTATTTTTTCCCCATAGAATGTTTTTTCTCAGCATTTAAAGATACTTCCTTCAAAGTAAGCTGTGATTATGGTACTGGAAATTCAGTTTTTATTGAGCATTTAAGGAAGGGCATGAAAAAAGTTAACAATTACTTAAAAATAGTGAAGGCTAAGCATGTTAAATAAGCCTACAGTCAATCATGGAATTATGAAAATCTGGGTAGATACAAAAGGTAAGAAAAAGGAACCGGTGATTTAATATTTGGAATATCTTCATGTTATCATTAATTCTTGTAGCTAATATATTAATTAACTAATTAATTATATCAGAAAGTAACAAACCTTTGCTTTCAGTCATGGAATCTGTCTTTCAAAAAACTCTTGCTCCATTCAATGTAAGATTATCATTTGGCACGTAACAAAAATGAAGATTTTCAGGTTGAACCTTATACTCTCCCAATAAAGCACAACTATTTGGGTTCCAGAGGGAGAAGTAGAGCACACATCCAATGCTCACATACTGAAAACTCTGTGTATCCTCTCAACTTATCATTCCAAGTTAGGACAGAATAATTGCAGCTTGCTATATACACTGACTTTTGAGATAATATAAAGAGATTGCAGGTAAAGCTTTAAGTAGGTTGTAAGATGACACAAGGGTAACTCTTTGTATGTGCTAGAAATTTTCAAATTATAATTATTTTTAAAAATGAGATAACTTCCTTAAAAAACACCCAAATGGCAATGCAATAGGTATAAGTGGAACTTACTATGAAATTTGGAAAGTGAAAAATTTGGGAGTGAGAAAAATCAAGCGTTACCCCCAAATGCTAAAATTTGAGATGTGTAAAGGACAACAGCCTTCCTATGACAGGTCCATATCCTGTACCACCCCCTCACTCAGTGACCAATCCAGGCAGAGGTGCATTTTAAGGATTTAGAGACTTCCCCTCAATTTAGAACAGGCACAAAAGCATGGTACAGCAGGAACCACTGAGGGCAGTAACAATGAGAATTGAACAACGCACAACAGCCACAGTTATTGTGCAGTGTCTCATCTGCCTTCCAAGCAAAGTGAAGGGATAATGCTGCTGAGCGTAACAACACAGAGAGCAGCAGCAAGGCTTTCTTTGGAGCTTTTATTCCATACAATGGCTTCAGACTTGTGACAGCATTGAAATATGCTGGCAAAATAGCCCAAGGGAAACTACCTCATTATTCATAAAGAAAGATCATCATAGATCTGGCTCCTTTCTGAATAATATCCTCCATTCCCAGCCAAATATTAGCAAGAATCAATGAATTACGGCAATTCTGCTAATAGAATTAAACTGCCATTAGCAAAATCAAAGTCTCATGGTTTGAGAAAAAGCAATAATAAAGTGCCTTATTATCATCTGTAACCATCTTTTGCCCAATGTGGTTTTTAGGTAAGTACCCCAAGGCATTCAACAGCAATGGCGCAGTCAGTTAGAAACTCTCTATTACACGTCAGATTTCTTGACACAGTCTGCTATTTCTGAGCCCTTTAACATGAGATCCAAATTAATTTACAGACTATCCTGGTCTGTAGTTTATAGCCCTGGCTCTTCCCATAACTGAATGTTTGATAAACATAAGGAATATTAGTGGACATACAGCTGGGGAACGGGGCAAAATACGCAGTTTTGCCCATTGAATCCTCACATATCACAAAGTATAGCAAAGAGGTCAGTTAGAGATTTTTTTTTCTTCTTCTAAATCTTTTAATGGATGGGCATGTTCAAGATGAACCGAAGTCTATAAAAATAGCATTTATACATAGACCCACACAGGTATGTGTGGGAACAGAGCCTACTTTTGGTATATAGAAAACTACTCAAAGCATTGTTGCATCAACTCTGCTGCCTTTTGAGTTTTGAAACTTGTAAAGATTTTCAGTTCAGTTTCTTGACACTGGTATCATGCACTCATTTCTTTCTTTACCTTCACTTTTTCATGTGTATAGATGTTGCACTGGGTGTAGTTTGTCCATGTCCTGTTGCTTTCTGGGTGTCTAAACCAATTCCCATTTGGATCACAGATCTTCGTAACTTTTTCTACAATCAAAGTTGATGGAATGAAAAACAAAAGAAGAAAAGTGAAAGAAAAATACAGCAGTCAGCACTGAAGTTCTATTTCCTGATGCCAAGTATTTAACAAAGATTGGCAAACAAGTGACAGCTTTATTAATATGACTAGAGAGACTTCGCTTGTTACTATGAATTCTGAGAAACTTGAGGCCATTGCTTTTGCTTGGCAAGAGCAACCAATGATGTGATTTTCCTTAAGAAAACAAATAGATTTTTCTTCTCCAATCCATTAAGTATCAAAATACATTGAACTAAGTGAACTACCAGATGAAGGCTGTAGAGAACTACCAGATGAAGTGACAAGAATATTTAAATGGCTTGTTTAACATCCAAGATGGAAACTAAAGCCTAACATCCTACCACTATAAATTAGTACTGGACAGGAGGGAAAACATCAACAGTGAAACTGCTCAAGAACCAAACTGGAAAATTGCTGGAAACACAATGATTTCTATCATCAAATAGAAAGAGGCACAAAAAGACCCAGGGAAATACAAAGTGCGCAGAAAGAGACAAGACTAGAAATGTATGACATTTTCCACATGCTCACAAAGCTAAGCCCACAGAAACAGGAAATGATTCTAAGTGGGAGAAACTCTCTGTCAACTTCAACTTTTAAACTGAGGTAAAAGAGTAAGTCATATTTCTGCCTGTCTGTCAGAAAAGCTCATCTCTAAGAGGAAAGAACTGTGATCTAACTTCAATTCCTACTCCCTAATCTACAGAATTCCCAGAAAAGAAAATAAATAACTTGTCAGTTTTCTATGTGATAAAAGGAAAATGCAAATAATGCGTCTCGAGTTTCTGAAATCCCAGAGCATTAATGACTTGAGTGAGGCAAACAAAAGACATCAAGCCCCCAGACCTTCATTTCAACGAGAAATATGTTGATGTAGAAGTCAGTGCACTCATACCTGATGGGTTGAAATCCTGAAAATAGTCAGGGCAACGCTGCACTGACACGGTTCCGGCAGCAACATCGCTCCAGCACAACCAGCCATCCCAGGTCCTGTTACAGTAAGGACCTGCAAACAGATAGAGACCTGGGAATAAAATAACTCTTGTTTCAGAACAGTCTTTCAAAGGTAAGATGTGGGACTGGGTAAGGTAGGTTTGCAGCAATGAGGAAAAAAAAAGAAAAAGAAGACTTAGCATTGGTTGGTTAAAACTTCACTTAACAGAGATAGTTCCTTACACATACATTTCTTTGAACATGTTTAAAAATCTTTTCTCATTCACCTTGAAATGGCCTACATCTACAATTTGCAAGCCTCAGATCTAGGGCATGGTGGGCAAAAACCCCCTAAATGGATTCATCTCAATAATGTCCCTTAGCAAAGAACCTCATGCTTCCAAAGATGGTTTTACTGATTTTTTTTATATTTTGGATGGATACCAAGCCTGTATATATGTTTCCTCGTTCATAGAAAACACAGTGGTATCCCAGAAGCCACAAGAAAGCCTGGCTGGGAGGAGCCACACTGGCTCTGCCTCAGGCTGAGCTGAGCCTGCAGCAGTCACTGGACAAACACTTCCCCAAGTGCCCCAGGAACAGGGAATCCAGTGCCCCTCAAGAGCCTGTTCCAATGTCTCATTCCTCACACACATTTCAACATCTAAAATAAACCTCCCTTGAGAATGAGCTGGCGTTTTATATACAGCTTCTTTCCCAAAAGGCACACGGAATGACTGACCATCTCTACAAATTTGAAGATGTTTTTATTATCTCACTTCAGTTTTCTTTTAAAGACTTAATAATGTCCCCATCTCAAAGGCTGCAGTTTTCAAAAGTCATGTTATTCCTCCTCATCTGAAGATTTTCCAATTTATGCAGATCCTTCTGAAGCTGTGAAGCCCCAAGCTGGGCATAAGCTTACACTGCCATACTTGTGTCCATTTCTGACCTCCAGGCACTCAGTTCCTTCAAAGAATCATTTCAGATGAGAAGAATCTCTTTGTAAAAGAACACAATCCCCTTTGCTTGCCTCAAAAGCTATTTAGTATTTCCAGAAGCTACCAAGTGAATACAGCAACGGGTGGAGTGGCTGAGGTCAGCTTTGAGTGACTTATCAGGAAAAGCAATAATGACGCTATCACAACCCTCAGAACAGGGAAACTGTGTGGATCAAGATACTTACAAGTTTTAAAGGCAGATGTGACCAGGCAGACAGAGGTATTATAAGAGCATGAAATGAAATAAGGTGGTAAGATTAATTAGTCATGATTTTTTAATATAGATATCTATTTAAACTAACATTTCTTACTTTATCAGAAAGAAGAGCTTTGTGTTATATCAGGAGTGGTGCTATGGGCAGGTAATGTAACATATTACTTCATGCATCCCAAAGTGATGTTTATAAAAAATTGGGCAAATATTGTTACAACCTGAAAAATAATTGCTAGCAAGACAAGAAATTAATATAAAGAAAGGATCCTGAATTACTGTAATTATATCCGTTGACCACTTGCTTTAGTAAAAGCTCATAAGGAAACAATCTACCTTCTTTCTTGTGGATAGGATCTTGCATAATCTTCTGGTAGCATTCATACTGGGCTGTCATGATTTTATTCCGTGTAACGCTCAGCTGGGCAAAGTCCATTGTCGTGTTCTGATGCCCCTCAGATGGTGTAGCAGTGGCAAAGAACTAAGAGGAAAAACACGTCTTTTAGCAAACCACATACAAGCTCCAACATCAATCTTTTCAAATATTATCCTTTAAATATTATTTTACTGAAAGAGAATGATCTTCCAATCTTATTACTGACAATATGATTTTATGTATTTCTGGTTAATTAGCAATTCTTACTACTGAATCGTGATAAATGTCTCCTGAATGAGCATGGGGGAGGAACAATTGGCAAGATTTGTAAATAATAATGGCAACGTGCATAGAAAGCACTGAGACGGTCAGAGGGATACAAACAGCTTTTGTGAAAGCCAGTGAAATGTATCAAAGTTCAGTCTAAAACACATTTCAGTCAGACCCAAAATGATCCTTTACCAAAAAAACCCTTCCATATATTTTATGCACTGAAGCATTTGGCTTGTCCAGAGCTATTTGGTTTCTCTGTAGTCTGGTGAACCATAAAGTCAACCCTCAGAATTGAAAAGACAAGACATCCACTTTGATGGTTATAAAAATTAAAAATTAAAAAATCTTAGGAAAGCTGATCTTGACCAAAACCTGAACCTTTTAAGTGAATTTTTAATAGTAATTAAATATTTTATGGGAAGCTACTAAGCTTCTCAGAAAAACACAGCTGCAGATTGAAATACTGTACCACTGTTGAACAAGGGATGAAATTAAAATTTCTGAGGATGTCCTCTGAATCTCAGTTAGTCATCTTCTCCTCTTCCTGGGGTCCACAGGGTACTGCTTCTAGGTCACTTGTCCACTGCTAGTGTTCTGATCCAGCAGAGAATACGCTGGATTCAGTAGAGGTAAATACTGTTTCTGTTCCTTTGCCAAAGGAATTTAAAGGACAACAGAAGGTAGATAAAGATCCTGTTGTTCAGAAGCTACATTTGAACACAAGATTAGCTCTTTCTGTTTCCATATTAATAATTTCTATGGTACTCTTTACAGGGTTGTTAAAACTGGAAGTGATTTTAAAAATTCATAAGACTCACCATAGTAACCGATAAGAAGAATAGCAAAAACGTGATCCAGATTTTTGTCATTTTTAAATCTGGTGCAGTGAATTTTATGTTGTAGCTGAATGAACTCAAACTGCAATAGAAAAAAAAAAAATAGAAAGAAATTTAGCAATTAATGAAAGCCAAAACTGATAAAAGACTTTCATATTTTCTTTCTGAACTAAAATCGATGGAGGTCATCTCCATTTTTATTCATGCACAGTGATGCCACGTGAAATACACAGGGATGCACAATATGGTGTCAAAACAAGGCACTCAGTTCCTCAGCACTGAACTCCAGCAGCAGGGATTTCTGCACTGCTCCTCCACTGCCTCGCCCAGCCCCTTCAGAGGGTTTGTCTCCGGCAGGTGCCTGGTACCAACCCCACAGCAAACAGCCCTGAGATACAAACTGCAATCAATGCTATCTCTGCCTTTGGGCAACCACAGCAGTTACACTGCACGTTGCTTTCCTTAAAGTACACACAGGCTTTCAAACACACACAATTATTTCCCATTTTCTTTATATGTCCTGATATTTAATCCTCCCATTTCTGGAATAACTGATCTAGTAAGAAGCCACTTCATCCTGAACTTACAGCTTTGCAAGGATAAAAGTAGCAATGCAAGAATGAAATGTGAGCTGTAAAATAGTTTCTGTACCTGCAGTAGCTGTAGTTTATCTGTCATTTGAAGAAAACACAAATACCCAAGCCAGCTATGACCACTTTACACTGCAGACTCTTCTTAGAATTGATTCTTGAAGTAAAAAATTCACCCAAAGCATAAAATATACACCATTATTTATGAAACATGTATACCATCCATCTAGCGTAACCCTGCCATGACAACTGCCTCAAAAGGAAGGGAAATGCCAAAGAGATTTGCCTTTTCATATTTCAGTGTCCTGAAGTATCGTGAGAAGATCACAAAGCTGAGCCTGGAACTGAGGTAAGAGCTTTTCTTCTGATTGCATTGTGGAAAAATACCTCTGTCTACTCAGTTTAGTTATTACAACTAAACCACATTTCAAAAATCCAAGTATCTCACTGCAGCAACATTAATGAAGCTATTCTCTGCTAAAATAAAAGCAATAACTTGTGTGAGTTTAGCTCCCTTGTACAGATGAATTCACTCCAAGACTCCAAGTGATTTAAGACACAAACCTTGCATACCCAAAGCCCCTCACACAGCTCATCCAGCCCAGAGACCACACTGCCAGCAAATCCAGAGGGCTGTGGGTGCTGTACCTACACACAAACCTGAGTCCTGACCCAGGCCATGTTCCCCCTCACGCTTGCTTTCATCTCTGGAATTTTTTCTTATCCAGCAGCAATGTCCTATGAGAAACTGGGGAATGAAAAACAACTGGCAGTACATTGGCCAGCAGACCTAACTGTACAAAAAGCTCATTTTTAAAAGACCACCCCCATTTTAGTCACAAAAAGCAAGCATTTGACATTGCTACTTTCCTGCTTTCACACTGGGACTGGGTCCTCCTAATACAGCTATAATACAATAAACAGCATCTTGTACGACATACTAACTACTAAATATGAAATCATTGCTGTTTATTGTACAGCCTGATGCAAATACAAGAAATGTGTTGTAAAATCAGTTGTACCTGTTTAACCCAGAATAAAACTGTATCTGTAATCTTCCTTCTATTTTTACCAGTGGCATGGAATCCTGGAACACTGATTGCTGCAAATTGCACAGGTGAGGCTCTGAAATTCAAATCTGAAGGCTTTTAAACACTTAGAGGAAGACCAATTAGCATACATGAAATATATCCTCAGTTTGAGCTACTACTTCCCTGGAAAATCCACATGGTAAGAACTAAAGTGAATAGATAACAGTAAAGACCTTTATCTGTTAACTAAAGAGAAATCTAAATATCTTTGTGTAGTGACTAAAGCTTGACTAAAACCAGATACCCAAATAAATCTAAATTAACAGAAGAGCAATATGAGTTCAATTCTGCATGACAACTGGGGGTAATGATTAATTCAAACCTATCACATGTTTCATTAATTTACAGCTGTGTCTGTTTTCCTAGGGGAAAAACCCCTGACCTTCTAAGGAAATTGGAATTAATAACTTATTGCAAAGTAAGTCAATAATCTTTTCTCTCCCAAGTATGACAAAGCGCATCTGTGCGGGGTTAAAATCCACAAATGATGTGCACAGGGCAAGCCAAGAGATGAACCAAGTAGAAAATAGCAACCATAATTTAGTGTATGTTTTTTTATACATGTATACAAGAGTTCAAAATAATTTTATCTACAATAGTTCCAAAAATCCTTATGCTAAAACAAATTTTGGCTGGAAAATTTAAAATGCATGTTTTTATATTGCTCTCACTTGCTTATTATAATTTATCTGAAAGATACAACATCATATAAACAAAGGCAGAAATTATCTGCTTTGATTCAGAGTCCAAGTTTATTTCTGTTTCACAATATCAAA
The DNA here is from genome assembly GCF_009650955.1 of Corvus moneduloides. Classification (NCBI taxonomy): domain Eukaryota; kingdom Metazoa; phylum Chordata; class Aves; order Passeriformes; family Corvidae; genus Corvus; species Corvus moneduloides. Next base: position 7,119,596 of record NC_045482.1, read on the forward strand.
AGTCATCCCTTAGCTCAGTTCCTTTAATGGTCCGAGTCTTTTCATACCTAGTGGTTTTGTAGACATTTCCTATCAACTGCTCCAGTATCCGCTGTTAAATTATTAAGTCTTCCCAGGAGATAAAATGTTAAGCCTATAATGCACTCTCTGCTTTCCACTCATTTCCCTCAGTTGCTAACATATGGAGAGAAAAAAAACCCCAACCACTACCTTATTCTAAACATCACTACTTACGGCCTTAATTACAAAACACAGGATGAAGGTCATTTGGATGCCTATCTGGACTCCAGGAAAGCATTTCTTGCATCACTACATGAATTCATTCACTCAACGTTTATTCCAGTTAGTCTGGAGAAGACTTTTCCAAGGAAAATTAAGAATTTTCTTAGGGATGGACGGCAACATATTCCATTGACTGAGGCAGCAAGCCAGTACTGCTGAGAAAGTCAGGCTGCTTTTATTAATCATCTGCTCTGATGAGATACAAACTAAACTTAACTCTCAGAAAGTTCTTTCCCTCTCAAAGCCTGAAGGTATTAGGCACACAAGAAATCAGTGGTGAAAAGAGACCCATTCTTAGGTTTCCTTAAATAATAATGCTTCCCAAGTTGTTCTGCTATTCTGACAAGTCCACTGTGGGGCGGAGAAAAGAACCGTATTGGATTGAGATTAATCTGAGTGTCTTGAATGAATCCCTTGACTCCCACTCTGTGACAGTGGGAATCTGCACAAAAGCCAGTAGGACTGGGATTTACATGGCAGGTATTGACTGAAACTGAGGTGGTGTAGACACAACACTACAGCTACTGGCAGTCCCCTGGCTGAAGTATTTTCCCAGTAAAAGGGAAGATCAGTGAGAAAAAAAATGGGGAATTTTAACAGTAAATTAGATCTTCCAGATCTCTGAAATATCATTTTTATTTCTAGTGCATATTTGTGCATTTAGTGAAGACTGGGATAACTTAAATGAAACAACAACAACAACAAAGGAGATGCCATTAAGGATATTCCCAAGGCCTACGCTGTGTTTGTCACTGATAGCAGTGACACCTACTGAAAAAGGAGGAACTAAAAGGGAACTGCAAGTTGGACTTAGCTAAAATAGTCACTGGTATATCTTTAACAGATGTTCACATTTCTCTTCCTCCCGCTTTCTCTAGAGCCATCCTGCCTCATCAGCTGTTTCTACTTTTAACTTTCCCCCATCCTCCCAAGAATAAGCGGCACCCTTGCACCCTTGCTGAGCTCCAGACACTTCCCATTTCAACCATTCAGTAAAAGGGTTAAAAAATCAGTCATTAAAAAGAAAAAAATCATTTTTTTGAACTTGAAAACCACATTTAGTATAAACCAAAAAACACAGGCAGCTTCCACCTCAAACAGTTCTCAAATCTGACTTCAAGTGGGAATGCAATTCTGTGTGAGTGGGACAGGAGGGAGAGCCTTCTTATGTCACTGCAGGTCCATCCATAAACGCCCAAACATTTTTCACTAATTGGTAATCTTTGATTTGCCCGGAAGCCAACAAAACCATTCCAATGCCAAAAAAGCCAAAGCCACAGAACTTGTGCAGTGTAAATGATATACCTTGCAGCGTGCTATAACCTTGTAACACTGAAGTTAAACATGTTTGCATACAGATGTAAAACCTTCATCTCCCACTGAAAATGGGTCAGAATGGGTATTTTCTTGACACTTTGTTACTTCTGGTTCTTTTTGGAGGGAGGCATACAACTTGAAGTATTTAAAACCCCAGGCAATGTTTGGTTGTTTCAGCCCAAGATAAAGACAAAACCAACAAGTTGGAAAATGCCCAATACTTTTCAAAGTGTCCCTAATTTGAATTGCTGTTCAAATTGCACTGTTAATAAAAAACTCTCCCAAACCAACAAGACCAGTAGCTTCAAGTGGAATTGCAGATGGAGCCTCCACTTGCATCTTCACTCACATAAATTTTCTGGGAAATACTTCTCTGACTAAAAGGGCTCTGCAAGTGGGCAGCACCAGCCAAATAATACACACCAGATTCACTGAGTCCTGGAAACGGACTGTAAAGTCTCCACACTTATATTAGAGAATAATGCAAGGCAGTGTGGAAATCTTCCTATTTGGGTAATACACCTTTATTTCTGAGGGAACCACTTCTACCAGGATTTGAACAAACTGCTCAATGGTATCCCATAACAGCTCACAGCTGTATGTGTGGGAATTACTCCATCCTCCTAATAATTATGGAGCTTAAAAGTAAAGTTAGATAAAATAATGCCACACAAACATTCCCCACCTTTCCTTCCATGAGCTTCTCCTAGGAAGCAGTTGTGGCACAATGGCATTTACTGTCTTGAGGATTAACAGAAGCAAAGAAATGCAGTGGCATATCTCAATTTAACCCCTGAGTTATTCTACAGCAACTTCCTTGTGCAGGTGGCAGTTCAGCTCTGTAGGAGAAAGTCCTCACTGTTTAGTTCCTGGGCCATGTGCTGTGCTGGTCTCATGGTACAGGGCTGTGCAAGTAGGAAATTAGGACTGGCTCATGAAGATGTTTCACATCTTGTATTCTCTTTATTCGCACGCTTTTTGCTTTTGTTTTTGCATCATTCTGGTTGCATGCCAGAGTCCTCACAGAGATTGCAGAACCATCTGCATATAAAATTGCACAGATTAAATTCCTCCTGGGTGCTTCTTCCCATGAATAGCTTTTGGCAACCATTCAGATAAGTTTTGTCACCTGCACCAAACAGAAATTACTAGCAGTAATTGGCAACACTCATGGCCAGTTACAGTAACACCTAAAGTTATAAGAACCTATCACAGAGTGATAGTGGTGCTAGTTTTCCTCTATTTTCTAACACTTCTTTTGTTCAATTCGCAGGTGTGGATGATATTGTAAATTATTCTGAGGAGAAACATGGGCTATGGAGGTCCAGTTAAAATCCAAACCAACCAACAAAACTCAGCAAGAAATGCCACCACAACAAAGTTCTCCAAATAAGACTTTGAAGGAGGGAATGTCTACAAGGTTCTTTCCCATGCATATTCTGCAATTTCTGCCCTTGGTCAACATTACTCCTCTCCACAGAGCAGAGTGCAGAGCAGAGTTTTTGTGGTTTTGTCCATCACACCAATTTTGGCCCTTTAAAGCAGGATTTCCACTGATAAAAAAGGTAAGAGTATTTCCTTGTTGCTTTTACATTGAAAAGTCACCTCTTGGCCCTTGTGCTTTCCATGCTTTCCCTATAAATTATGAAGGCTCTACCCCTCCTTGTCCAATATGACGAACTTCCCACTGACTTAAGGACACATGAAGCAGACACACGTACAGATCGTGCAATGCCATGTGGACGGATGGCAAGGACTCAATGAGGGTTACAGTTACAAGTCAGCAGGCTATCTAACAGTGCCAAAGAAATGCAGCAGATAAATTTTGAAAATATCAAAGCAAAGTAAAATTATTAATCTCTCCCGAGGAACTAGTTAAATGAAGACAACAGAGATTCTGGCAAAGTAAAATCTTTACCAAGAGACTGCTAGGGCTTTACTTTCAAGAGATGCAATTGTGATTTCCGACAGTTCATAGTTCTTAATGCCTCCACAGTTTCCAGTCAGTGCTATTTGACTACTATTGTGTAAGCATGCTGTTATGCTTATTTTACAAACTTAACCCTTTTCACCCCATAGCCCTAACCCAACTGTATCGTGATGCCTAAAATCCATCAGCATAGCTACCTTTGCTCCTAGGCATAACTCACGAAGTTCAGTTCAAAGTTCTGTAATCCATGGCACTGAAATTCCATAGCAATCACTCAAGCACAAAGCCACTTTGAAGGGAGGCTGCTCTGCTCTGCTGAACAGTTATCTGTAAAAATCCACTATCAAACATCCTGGAAACGACTATTAACAGAAATGAAGATGATGGCAGACTAATGAATGATTAAATTCCAACAGCTGATGGATCAAGATGATTCAGGTCTGGTACTTCCCTTTTTAGTTTTTTTTTTTTTAAACTGTATTATATTCCAGTTATAGTAATTTAAAAAACGGGTTGAAATATATCCAATAAACTTTCCTGAAATTTTACTTCTTCCAAAACAACTGCGGTGATGTGGCAAGGATGTTCCAGTTAACACACTGTTTTCAATAACAGGGAATAGCTCATGGCATTCATTCTTTTCCATGGATTTCATGCTATTAACAAGTTGGAGAGCTCCTGCATTTTTACTAGGTATATAAGTATAGTTCCCTAGATACATTTATATATGACTGATATTCTTAGTCATAGGATTTAATTTTAGGTAGTCCTGCCAGGAGCAGAGACATGCACTCAATCAGCCTCATGGTCCCTTTCCACTTCAGAAATCCTATGATATATATGAAAAATATGGTATAGTCCTCCAAAGAAAATTTCTCCACCTTCAAGGAAAATTATTTCTGTTTCAAATTAAAGCCAAGCCAGTATGAATTCATCAAACAGACCTTAAGACTGTATAACACCCCTTGTTCAGATGCTGAAGTGGGATTTTTTCCCAGCCACTGCTGTTTAAAAGCTGCAGAGTGTCCTGCTGCTCTGTGTGCCCCTTTCAGGCAGTGTTTTTTTATTTGAATGACTCCGTTTGATGCTGTTTAGCAAATAACGACCCAAAAGAGATCCAAAGGTTTCTTTGTGAAAATGTTTACGGCATGAAGTAATTTTCTCAACTGGCTGAGTTTTAAAAGTTTTTTGTTATTTCTTCATTGACACATGCTAATTTTACAAGAACAGTATTTCCACAGTTCAAAGACTTCTCTCAAGGTCAGAACAAGGCAATGGGAATGGGAAAATTGGTTAAGCAAAATGTACCAGGACTTTTGTTTTTTTGAGAGTTTACCACTCAGGCTTTTCCTCATTGGCCCCAGCCCAGTTTGGCAGCTGAGCATATCCTATGAAACTTACAGGTTTTACATCAGTTTCCTTTAGGTTCACATTTAGAAGTGTGAATATTTATACACAAAAATATTCTCATTCAGTTATAAATAAAGCAATAAAGTTTCAAAATATGATTTTTTAAATGAAATTGTTAATTTTCAGGTGGACCATGGCATAGCAGCAGCTCAGAGCAGGATGGGGAGGGAGCAGGTGGCCAGGAAAGGGAACTGCTTTTGCCAGGATAAACAAAGTGCTGGTGTAGCCACTGCATCAGAACCGGTGTCCCAACTTTGGGTTCACCTTTGGTCAATGACTTGAACAGAACTGATGAACAAAGTGTAGAGAAAAACTCTTCTTGGAAATGTCAGAAGCACGGTAGTCTTCTGATTTTGTGTTGCATTTCTTTCTTTTACTTAAAAAGACCCCAAACAACAACAACCAAACAAAAACCCAAAACGCAGTACAGAGGACTAAAATATCCCCAAGGCAGCTTTCACTGGCAATGATTTTAGTCTGGCTAAAGATGAAATTTCAATTGCAAAGTTCATGCCAAATATTAACATCTTCTCTCATGAGACATTTCTGACGCATTCACTAGTCCAAAAAACTTCAGGTAAATTTAAGGCAGCTTTAGAAAAATTCAGCTTTATATACTTATTTAAAACAAACCAAACCACCAGCTACTTCAAAGCCTTTACCAGGTCAACCTAAGTCACCACAGTTCAGAACATTTCCTCTTAAATTTAAAATTTCATATGCCAAAAGTCAAAAGTGCAAGCTCTGGACTATTTCACCCTTTGAATATTAGACAATACTTGTTATACTGTGCTAAATTATCAAAACTACTAACCCATCCTGTAGAAAAGCCAAGAACAAGCAGCAGCCAAAACCAACCTTTTGAATTCTAGTGGACTGCAGCTTGTCTCCTTTGCTTTAATTAGCTACAGCTATTCCCCATCTTTTCCATGTTTTTCCATCTGTTGCATTACTAAAACAGCACTTTAACAGCAAATGATTTAAGTTGGGCTCACACAGGGTATGCTGACTGTGAAGGAGTCCGTGGGACTCAAGAAAGTTAAACCAGAGGTAGTTAATCTCAACAGTATGGAAGCAAATTACCTTCTATATATTTTTCAAGTCCATACCTGCATATTGGTATATGCACACGTCGAGGCCCACACAGACACGGGGCCTGTACTCAGAACAGGAGAGAAGGGCAAAGGCTTGGGAATGACTTCTCATGGAAGAAAATAAGGGATGCACTCAAAGGACAGACTAAGAACACAACAACCTCAAAGATTTTCTCTTTACATTTATAACAAGAGCTTGCCTCTTTATGACATATAAAGGGAGACATCTCTCTCTTTCTCCTCACAGACTAGCTGCAGAAATCATCTTAAGGTAGCCATAAAGTAGGCAGAGTGATAGAGGGTTGTCCTATCCTCTGCCCACATTTCCTTCAGATGATATATACCAAGATATTGCTAAAACCAATGATACTTTGCATTAACATTATTTTCTGTCAATTTGAGTTAACATTTTGACAAACTGAGCAAAGTATTACCCATCATTAATAGTCTTCTAAATGGAAATTATGGTCAGCTTCATCCACACCCGGCCACACCCACAGGAATATCAACATAAGCAAAACTCTGACACAGGCTGAAACATCCAGGAGAAAGAAACGCTTTGCTAGAGATATTGTCAGTTTAAAAGTCAGTGACAGGATCAAAGCAATTAACTAACCAGCTTAACAAAATGAGATCCTTGAAACAGAGGCAAACTGCTACCCAGTGACTGCAGTAATGCCTCTCAGTATTTGCCTGAGGCATTCTTCATTCTGATCTGGACACAGAGGGCACAAAACAACTGGCATCCACATAAACATGAGTCTCAACTTGTTTTGTACATACAATCCTCCATAGGGCACTTAGCACTGTTTGGACAGGCAAGGCCATTTTCAACCATCTAGAACACATTTGAGTGTTGGTCTTTATGAACTATCATTGTCAATGAACACTTACTTTTAAAAGAGTAATTTCTTTTTTACATGAGCTCAGTCTTTTAGTATGAATAAGAGTATCTAAGTAGAACTCTTTAGCACTAACTGAAATAATACAGTTCTGTATCTTTTCTGAAATATCACTTAGGTAAAATTTCTTCCACCTGAAGTTGTATATAATCCTTATCTGAAAGTAAGAAGCTAAGCCTTTTCTAATTTTCAAATTTATCCACCAATTGCTTCTTGAAGTCTTAATTCACATTTTGAAATACTAGAGAGTAAGAACTGCTGAAAACTGGACAGGCACAAGTCTAGCTGGCCTCATACTTCAGTTGACACCCTATTACATTTTCATGCTGTTAACAGAGAAGTGACTCTGTGCCACTGAAAAAATTCTACTTGCAGAGCTTCTGCTGCTGGGAAAGACGTGAGAAGTTTGAAATAGCAAGAGTAGTTGGTGGGGGAGCTGACAATTTGGCTGGCACGCGGTCTGAAAGCCGCACACACATCTGAGGGTCAGCACGGCACTCGTTCCCATCCTCAGAGCAGGGCCCACAGGGCCGGCCCTGCCACACCAGCAATGCCACAGCCGGCATTTCTGCACATTGGCATTGTGTATTTCGGTCTTCTCACAACACATTCTGTCTGCTGCACAGAGCTGTATAGTAACACTGCAGCAGAATGAAACCCAGCATTGCACATTATCACATAAACCCCTCTGCCCTTTGTGAGGCAGAGATTTTACAGACAGTGCCAGCTGCAATCTGTAGGAAGCAGTGTGAATGTTTCCATGAATTCAGTTGAAGATCATATGCTCAGGGTGTGGCCGTGGGAAAGACCAGAGTATCTTACACACAGTCCCTAAAGCCCAATTAGTGTTCCTTTAATTACAAACAGACTTTTCCATATCCTTTTGCAGTATTCTGCCCTCCCTTACCTGAATGAAAACCAAAATAAAATACTATGAACATTAAAAATATTACATAAGTTGGACACAAAAATCTCTTCTTTAAAAACTGGAGTCTCACTTGGACAAGATACTTCATGAAGATGAAATATTACATATCAAATGTAATAAAACATTACAAGCACTATAGCTACAGCAGAGGAACATGCATTGAACACAGCTATTCTGGTCATGAACTGCATATAAATTTTATTTGCACATTATTTATACATTCAAGCACATTTTCTTCCCTCCAGGTGTAATATTAACAATAACATAAAGGCGGGAAATGTAATGGAAAATCTCAGTTTAAAGCTTGTCAAAATTGCAAGCAGATGAAAATTTCCACTGCAAGCATGGAAAATATTATATGGCTTTAATATAGGTGCCCATATTTTCTGCATACTCACATCCTGCATTTATTTTCCTTGAGAAAAATAAACCTCACAGAAGTCTCAGTCTGATTTCACACTCCAGAAAAAAGCCCTTGGCAGAAACAAAACGCATGGAATTTGATGGGAAGCTTTTATAAGGATTTCTACCCAAATTAAGTTAAAAAATAATCATTTGAGTTGTATTTCTACAGACCAGATGCTGCCCTTGTTCGGTCAGTGTCTCAGCTACAAGTGCATTAGAATTTGGCTTTGATACACAGGGTGGACATCAAACTTGCAGGCATTACTTCCCTCAGACTGAGCTACTAAAACCCACTAAGAAATGTACTTTGCATGCATTTTTATTTTTTTTTCCTGTACTCTTTAACTTAATAAGACATCTTAAAAGGCTCATCCCATTTCATGCACCTGCAGAGAGTCTGGACTTGCACCCCTCAGCTGTTACCCTCTCAAAGCTGTACTTGTGCATCCTGTTCCACAGAGCATGTGAAAATTCAAATCCATCTTGCTGAGAAATTTTGTTCACAGCTGCCTGCTTGGCAGAGATTTGGCTGAGGGGGGGGAGGGAGGAGGGAGAGACAATTTTCCAAGCAATGGGGAAAAACAGTACAGAACTTTCATCATCAATGGCCTTGACATTGCTGGAGCCAACGGAAACAACATCACCCAAGTGACTCCATGCGAGAGAACCATTCGGACACAAATAAAAAACCTCCTGCATTTATTTCTATCATGGTAGCTTATGCCAAGCTTCCTTTGGTGAAATCCAGATTTCTCCTGCATAGGCTTCCTCCTGCTGTTGATGGAGCAGGATATTTGCTGAAACAAGCAGATAATGAATGAGATATTCTGAATTAATCAGCATATATGCTGGAGAGAGGATTGTGTTCTCTTCTGAAGCCGTAAGAACTGTGTTTTTCCAAAGGAGCTATTAAGGTAACAGACACAGGATTTCTGTACTAAATGTTACTGGATGCAAGTCTTGCTGGCAGGTGAATTCTGTAACAGGTACATGCCTTAGTGACTCTGAAAGTGATTCTACAAAAAAAAAAAAAAAAAATGCCTAGCAATTGATACAGGCCTACACACAAAGAACAGGTAACATTTCATGAGGTAACTTCTCATTGCCATAACTCCTCCAGGATTCCAAAAGAAATAAAAATTTACAGGAATAAAGCCTGGTTGGTTTCCTCCCCGAATAGTAAATGTATTTCATTTTATCAAGAGAGTATTAGAAACCAAGTACTGCACAAGTCTACTTTATTACTGCTCAATGATGAGTATAGCATACTCAAAATCAAGATCAGGGATCTCAAAATCTTTTTATTCTTGGTGTTTTCTTGTGGTATCCCAAGCCTTTACTGAATGTGCAGTGCTAAACACTTCTGTACTGGTGGCATTTTACTGATGGCATTAGTTATTCTAGATATCACATAAGTGTTTTATAGACTAGGAAGCAAAGTACTTTCAGCTTTGTCTAAATCAAGCATAGAACAGATTAGATACAGACCCTGATCAGGAGGGACACTGACCACTTTACATGTATTTGGGTTTTCTACTCTAAAAGACATAATTTCCCAAATATTAATTCAGTAAGATGTTGAGAGATCAGAAAGCTTCATTTGCAACCACAGGGACAAGTAAATCCACTCTCATGTCATTGCCACCAGACAACTTCTATCTTTGAAGTCATTATTGATCCTCAGGCTGCTTCATTACACCACTTTACAAAGCTCTGGAGAACAGAAAGAAACTTTTGATGAGCGTTTTTAAGGAACAGAGAACTTTAAATCTGAAGTGGCCATCACCCAGAGATCTGAACTCTGAACCTTACTTGGCTGGTGATCTCTGAGGGTCAGACATTACAAGAAATATGACCCTAAAGCATCTGTTGAAAATCAGACTACCAAACTGATGGGAAGTTCAGTCTAATCCAATGGTGGGACCCAAGTCAGCTACTGAAAATATATAATGCTACCAAATGTAGAATCATTACCCTGTGAAGAAAATGGTTTCAGTTCTAGCAAGAAAATCATAAAAAATAGCCCTTCGATGTAGTTTTTCCTTTAAGGTCATAGAGAAGCACCAAAAAAGAATATAAAGGGAAAACAGGAGCAAAAAAATTAAAAAAACCTGATCCTGGATCAAAGAGTTGAGAGTCAGTTGATATATTCAGTAAGGGCTTTGTGAAAGAATTCTTAAGCTGTGTGTAGCTCTTACAGACATCTATTGTGGGAGCTATTTTAACCAGCTTCATGTCTGACAGACAGTCTGTGGAATATAAATAAATTTCAGCTTCTAATACAGATATAATTTTCCTTCTCTGTAGGAGTGAATACCAGTGAGAAAGTGCAGTGTTTAGGATCGGTCCACTTGGATTTACAGGTTTTGAGAAGCCTAAACTAACAGACAATTTTTGAAGGCCATAAGCAATAAAACCCTTAATGTGCCAGAGGAAAAAAAACGGAATTTAAGAGATTTGCCCACCACTACGTTGCATGTTGTGTTACAACTGAGGTTTAAATATCCATTCAACAATTAGCAATGGATTTACCATTCATTTCTGTTGGGATTGTCATCAGAAGTACTGGAAATAGAGAGTAAAATTCCTTGGGTCAAGTAAGAGAAAACCCAGACAAATGAAAAGTCAGGAAAATATAAACCAATATTTCCCCTAATAAGTTATCAGTCATTTATCATCTACACCAGTCTTTCACCTGGAGTTGCACTTATGTGTCTCTGAGACGGTCTCAGGACAAAAATCCCTTCTCAGGCTTGGCTTGGATATTAATGTCTCTCACTAGGGACACCTGAGTTTAAATGAACATCTCCCACAAGGAATTCCCAGTGTTAAGAGTTACTTGAGTGAGACAATGTACCTGAATATTCTCTTTGCTCCTTAGAAACATGGGAGACTCTTCCCATGGAGAGAAGGAACCATTACCTGAAGTGACCTCCTGCCTCCAGCTCTATCCCCTTCTAATCTCTTGCTACCCATTTCAAGCACTCATCCCACAGACTGAATTGCATTTAGCAGCATTGTGGATGTCAGTTTTTTCAGCTACCTCAATAATGACTTATATGCTCTGCCCCAATAACCAAACTGACACAGCTTCTCATCAGGTTCTACCTGCAATTCACAACTGGAAACTGCAGATTACCTGCTTGGGGTAATGAAAATCAAGTGCTACATCCCAGCTAAGTAACAGTCACCTAAAACAGACAGGCATTGATAAAGGTGGCTGAAACATCAGACTCTAGTAATCTACTAAACAGTCACACTAGATTTTCCTGATTCCTTCAGTACTCCCATAAAGACCTAAGAGGAATTAGAAATCTCTTTTACACATAATCACAAAGGAATCACAGCTCTTAAGCAAGCCATCCTGACAGAGGACAAGAATGTTAAGAAAAGACAGGAACCATGAGAAAATTATTGGGCAGAGAATGTATTCGTAGACAAAAACGTGAAAAATACTACAATGTAGAATACAACTTATGTTAAAATAGCATGCACAATATCCATTTAACACCGCAGCACATTCAAAATCCAGTACCTGATAATTATCATTACCGAGGATCAATTTAAAAATCTGCAGACATAGGAGTCAATCCATCATTTAGATTTTGAAGCATTCAAACTAAAAGTGATTTTGAACAACTCTACAGTCCTTTTAGTTGGGGAAATTTATTCACAGTGGTCAAAGCACACCAAGGAATTCTCAATTCTCTGCACTCCAAACAAACAAAGGAACTGAATAGGTGTTAACTTCAGAAGCTAACTCGAGTTTTTTAAGTACCAGCACCATCACCTATTTTGCTCTCCAAAAAATACCCCAGGGACACCCACAACAGGTGCAGTGGAAATGGACCTGCCTAGATAATCAAGATCGTCCTTCTTATTTTTAATTGAACTTTTACAATAGCAAAGGTGAACAACACATATGAATACTGCAGAAAGCACAAAACCATTAGAAATAAATCTTATTTTGCTATTTCTCCAAACTGCTGGTGGGGTAATCAGCCCCTAGTAGTGCCTGCATTTAGACCACGGTTGCACTCAGCTGTAAATGCACACATCTTGCATCCTGCCAATGCTGCTCCTCACCTGTGTGGGTCAGGAGATCGATCAAGACCAAAGGCTAAATTCCCTGGCTCTCACAGAGCTCCCAGTGCCCTCTGAGATGCCCTGAGGGTGTAAGAGACACCTGCCAAACTTGGCCCCGATGGATCTGCTCTATCCTGGATGGACTGAGCCAGGCCTATTGGGCTTCCCAGTAAGCAGCAGGTGCCTGAGTGCCAGGTCATGTCATCCCATCCCACCCCAAACACGAACAAACCCTTCCCCTATTAGTGGCTTCCCAATAAAGGGCTGAGCTGAAGGAACAGGAATAATAATAATAATAATAATAATAATAATAATAATAGTAATAATAAAAAGCCCCTCCAAACCAACTCCCCTGCCCCCCCAAAAAATTAAAATTTGATGAAGAATAAAAACCACACAGCATGTGTGCGTTCTGTTCAGTTTCACTGAAGTCCCTGAGTCACACCATGCCCAGAGCAGAATCAAACAACTCAGAAACAAAGGTCCTGTGAAAAGAGGGTCGCACACACTGGGCCACCTTCCAAAGACTGAAAATAAAGGGCACGTTGCTAAGTACAACTTTTAGAGAAACCCCGACAAGAGCCAGAAGAGCACTATGAAAATTTTGGGTGAGATCCCAGCGCAGAGCTGACACCTCACCTCAGCAGGGCTGTCAGCATCCGGAACGTGGCAAACATGACTTGAGCAGTTTTCCAGTGACTGCAGTGTCCCAGTCACCAGGACAGATGACCACTGTAGACTGCCCTTAATCCGTCCTGTTTACACAGCCCTTTTTGCAGGAAATGGCTCCTCCCAGGGTTTAAGGGACCAAAAGATTCAAGTGATCTTGAAGTACAGAGAGGAGGTAGAGGAAAGGGTGGTATTCTTTCCCATCAAAGATCATTTTTACTTAAATATCACTCTCTGTTGAACTTATAAAACAGAGAGTGATATTTCTCTCAGATTTCTGAGGCTTTAGTTGACACTGATGAGCTTTGCCAAACAGCCCTAGAAATGGCAGCTCTGAAGGTATAATCCTACAAAAGCAATACACAAGCACCCTTCTCTGCTTCCCAGAGGAGCTCAAAAGAAATGTATCTTTGTAGAGACAATATTTGACAAAGAGATTTATATATTCAAGGAGAAATGCTATTTTGCACTGAAATAAGACCAGGCTGTGAATCTAGATAGTCCCTTGAACAATTAGGAAGTTCTCTCAAATACTTGCACCACATCTGTAAGAGCTGAAAAGCCCAAACAGAACATGCACTAAAAATAAATAAATAAAGTGCATCTGCATTGCTCTGTTAGGTCTAAGTTTTGCTCAAGGTCTCTTCCATGGACCTTTGGTGACTGTTCAGCTGGAAATTAAGGGCCCAAGAGATTTTTGTGAAAGCAGCAAGGGATATCCTGAGTTCCAGCCAGCAGCCTAACAATGCAGCTTCCAACAGCCAAAACTGTGCGGATTGTGTTAGGAACATCACTCACTACCGCCCTGTGTGCTTACGGAGCCTCCTTATAATTCCATTTTAGCTATTAAAAATGTTCAACTTATGAAAGATACTACACTTTAAGCAATAGGTTCCTACTGTATAAAAGTCAAACTATGACTTTTAATTGCTTTTTATTTCTCAATATATTCAGGTAGTGAGCTTTGAAAGGTACACTGTGTAATTATATTTATTGCAAAAAACAATTTTCACAATTTAGGCTGTGGAAAGTCTATTTCTAACTTCACTTTCATTCGTATTTCACCTCTGACCAGTGTAACTTGAAATTTTCTTTATGAAAACCTGTTCTAAGCTTCAAGGCAAAAAAAAAAAAAAAAAATCCAAACCCAAACCAAAATTCAAACAAGACAAAACCCCCACCCAGTTTGTATTAAATTCTCATTGAAAACCTATGTATCTCCCACTGTTTTCTACTGTAAAATAGCTCAGATGCACTTCTGTCAGCAACATCCTCTCTCCTGCAGGACTGTGACATAGGTGGAGATGATCACTCTGGGATTGGATTAGTTTCTTGGCAAAAGCGGTTATGATGTACTTTGCTGCTACATCCTAAGGTTTGTTAGCATTCCTTGTCCTAGCTGGATCTATGCCCCAGAGGGGTAACTGAGGAATTATTGCAGAAAGCCAGCATCTGAGCTGTGGATTTCAGAATTAGCTGCACTTATGTCCAAGGGATGAAATGCTTCAATAACTTTTACATTATTGCACATTACTTCTTACCTGTACTAAAGCGCATAAAAATAGGAAAGCAGAACTGTCTAAATTATACAACTCTACAATTTCTAAAGGCAAATCTTTACAATCCTAAGACAATTTATGTCCCATGCAACAGTCAAAGAGGTATGAACTGTTTAAAACTGTGAAAATCTCTAAGTTCTCTCATTTTTTGTTACAACTGGCAGTTAACTTGAATTGGGGTCTTAAAATTTAACTGCAGAGACAGACTTGTTGAGACAACTACAAATGTGAGTCTTCACACATTTATCACTCTCCCCGTGTTTCTTCTTACAGCTTGATGGTACCTTGGGAACTGACTGCTCCATGTCATTTCTGCAGGGTTACTCCCCTTAAGTGCCTCCTGTCTTGTCAGCTCTCCCTGCCCAGGAGAAACCTGAGTGTGATCATGGCTCTTCCCTGAGAAGCTTCTTCATTACAGAAACTGTGATTATATTTCATTTATTCTTTCCATACCTCATTGGCCCTTACACTATCACAAGCCAAAACACAGCCATTGAAATGTAACTAAATTATTAACATGCAGAATGCTTGATGTTCACATTATTAATTGAATTTCTTGTTGATGTAGGAAGGACCAAGGTTCAAGTAAGTGGTGAGTATTGATCCTGCCCTCAATAATCCAGATGTTCAAATGGTCTTTGTGCACAGTTCATCACCATTCCTGGAGAAGCAAAGTTGTACTCTTAGCAAATGCTTAGAGGGCAAATGTGAATTTTGTCTGACAAATACCATGTATGAGCTATGAGTATTAGTAAAGTAAAAAAGAAAGTTAGGGAGTTGTTGTTGATCACGGTTTTAAACAAAACACAAGTGTGCCTTCCTTTCTGTGCTAATTCTAGGAGAAGAAGGAAGTCAACACAATTAATGGCTGATAATTATAAAAATACTGTGTTACTTTATATAGTGCAGAATATAGCTTTCACAAACACTAAAGATTTTTCATTCAACTCCTTTCTGTCAAGTCTGGATAATATTACACTATTTTTGTTAGCTAAATGTGTAGTTAGCTAAAGATATGTGAGTCTCAGAGTACTAAGTATTTCCCAAGACTATCAAGGAGAAATTATTTTTTCTGTAGCCAAGTAATTGAAAAAATAAATTCAGTTTCTTAAGGTGATACATACTTTATTTTTTTTTTCTCATTTCAGGAAGCACCATGCACAGGGTATATATAGAAATCAAACAGACGATACTAAAGCTCAGTGGCCTATATCTGATCTTATGTTAGTATAAAGGTTCCAGTTCAATTACACCTGTGAAACAGCATTAAGTATTCTAAAATAAATGAAAAGCATGAATTGCATTACAAAAATATAATATCCTGACCCCTGAAATATTCTGATCCCTGAAAAAAACTGCTAAGAAATCAAAAACATCTGCTTCCATAACATTAATTGGTCTTATGAGCAATTTGTTGTGGAGACAAAAAAACTTAAGAAAAAAAAATCATCAGGATGGGAGAGAAGGTGACAGTGGGGAAAAGAGAGCTCAATCCCAGTATCTGGAAACAAACTCGCACATTTTCTTCAGTTCATTTGAGATCTGGCACATTTGCCAGTTTTACAACATTCTCAAGCTACAGCTGCAAGGTACAAATATGTACAGGACACAGTGTGAACATACAGTATGATCATATATAAACCCCTTGGAACCATCAAAGCCTGAAAATTTCTGGTCCTTATAAAAGTTACCTAATAAACACTTAAAATTTGTAAAAGCTAAGCTACTTACTCAGGTGCAATGCTCAGGAGCCAACTCACAAATTAGGAGCAAAGGAAAACAAAATCCAGTTTATCAGCAAATACAAGTACGTAGCAAACCATCTTTGACTTGAGAACAGATTATTAGGAGCAAGTCCTCTCTGACCTGACTTATTTTTGGAGACACACGGTTTCCATGTCTTTTTTCTACTGTTGCAGATCTGCACACTAGGACATAAAAATTCTGTACAAATTTATAGTAGTTGGGGTGAGACAGTGCTGAGGCTGATGCCCAAAGACTGGGAGTTGATGAACAAATTCAGTTCCTCAAATAAGAAGGTGCATTGTTGGATAAGCCATATAGCCTTCCATATATTTAATTTTCTTCCAAGCCCCTCCACGTTATGAATAGAGTGCACAAAAGCACAATAATTTATCTAGTAAGAGCAATTTGGAAACTACGTTTACTAATATTTGCTGAATTAAGGCTGATAAAAAGATGCTAGTACAGGTCTCAGTGCAAAAACACTTAACAGTCTACCAAGACCTGGATTTTCGCCCTCAGAGTGAATATATTTTCGTGTCTCTCACCTAATGTAGGAATCTTACTAACATTTCTTCATGAGCAGCTGTGACAGTATGTAGGTGTTAGAAAAATACATTTTTCCCCAGAAAACACCTGTAAGTAAATAATGATAAATTCTGAAAGAGCACCCTAAACCATTCTGTAGCCACAAGTTATGCTGACCAATGGTTTTACCCCTCACATTCATCACAGAAAGCTTTTTCTCCTAAAAGGCTAACTAATTTAAACTTATCAGATTATCAAACTTCATTTAAGGAGAGTATGGATGCTAATAAATAAATAAAATTTAAACCACACATATCTTATTAGTTTACCTGTTATTGGACACAGGAACCATAAATTGGAGTCACCACTGGAAAACACGTATTTGTCCGTACAGGTAATGGGTGGTAAAAGTGTTTTTCTTTGAATGATTATGTTTACTGATTTACATCAGTGGAAGAGGAGAAACATTTCCAGTGAGCTCAGTCCTACTTCCCTGAGAAAAAAAAAACAAAAACAAGGAGCAGCACCAGCTGCTTGGCAGGACTGTGCTGGAATGATAACATGGTCTCGGAGCGCTCTTGCTCAGGCCATGGAATTAATTACTGATGAGCACGAGCACACCACAGCACTGACAATTGCTTCACCTTGCCCAGCAAACAAGCTGTTTTGCTCATGGTGCTCACTGCACTCATGCAGAGCTTCTCCAGAATTAGTTTTGCATGCACTGCACATCTTGAGCAATATTGGAACAAAGGAGTGGACCGTGTCAAGCTACTTAATATTTACATATAGAAAAGATTTGTGGACAAGGACAATTTGATATACCAATAGCATAAAACTCGGTATTAAATCTACCTGAAACTAAGCTAATAAACCCCATTTTATTTAATAACATCCACTCACTAATTTGAGTTATCTTCATTAGCGATCCAGTTCTAATTAGAAAATTAGTATGAAGTGGTCCTACAGTTCATTCAGCAAAACTCTCATCACCCTCCAATTTAAGAGACTCTTGTTCATAAAAAGATGACACATTCCTAAGAGAATGGAAAATGATCAATCTGAATTAAAGAAAAAAGATTAACAAGGAAAGGGGACAAAGAAAGAAGCTAAAATTACACAAAAGTCTTTTTATATCAAGTGACAAAGGAAGAACAGCAACCAAAAAAAAAAAAAAATTCAACCTGAAAGCCAAGCAAGAAAACCAACAAAACCATATTACCCAACAGAGCCATGCCACATCAAAGAAACTCAACCACGAGCTCTGCTGTAATTGTGTGATTGTGTAGGTTTCTACACTTCCTTGGATAATGTTCCAGATTTGTTGGAAATCTGGACAGGACTCTCATGAGAACAGGCTTTCTGATGACGTTTTAGATACTCCCAGGTTTTAAGTCTGCCAGGAAAAATGCAAGAGCAGCCTTTTTCCATAGCAGTTTTGTACTTGGATTCCAACTCCAGCGAAAGAGTAGGAACTGCAGAGACGTATGAACTTAGAGAGGGATCAGTCACAAAACTTTCCACATTCCTGACCAGTGCTCAATATGGTACACCCTGAATTTTGGGGAAGATGCAAGAGAACTCTGATTTCATTTGACTCACTTCGGCCTTTCCTAGTTTTGAAAAAAGTATTAATTGATGGTATTTAAAACAAACACCTGACAAGAGTCTCAGCTTTATTCAGTTTGTTACGAAATAGTTTTCTAAGGAAGATCAATGATTTCTGTCTGTCTTGAGTACTGTGTTGTGAGTTGAACAGGAAGGATTCCTGCAGCTTACAGATACGGCTGGTAAATAAAACAGGATGTTATAAAGGTTACCTTCCTTACACAAAACAAGGAAAATACTGAAGTCGTTGGACTGCGAAAAGGCATCTCCCATCAGCAACAACAATAACATGCTTGCTACATTTTGGAAGGGGAAAAAAAAGCCAATGCAACAACTGATTTTCTATTACTCCTTTCTGCTGACAACAAAACTAGAGGCAGTTTCATTGCTGAAAACGACGACATAATTACAACTTCCACATGTATATCTTACACTTCTTTGCAAGAGGTGCAACTTAGGTGTTCTGAAAAACATGCTCTCATGCAGTCAAGACAAAATTAAAAGGTCTTTTGGGGGAAGGAGGTTCCTGGCTCAACCACCTTTTCTATTATTGACATAGATTTGCTTCTATGCTTTTTTTTAATTACAACATATACTGTCCAGTTTTATGGGGAGAGAACAGTAAGTTCTTCCAGAGGGTTGCAGGAAAGTGAAAATCCTTTTTCTAGACATTTGTGGACACAGACAGCTTTAAAAATGCAGCAGTCCAAGACTCTTGGAGCACAGGAGAAGGAATGAAGACACATTTGGTTACTATACAGAGATTCTGTTAGATTAAAACAGTCAACAGGATCTGATGGAACACAAAGGAGAATGGAAAGAATTACTTCCATTTCTTCGGGTTTTTATGTTTTTAGCTAGGAAAAAAGGTCTAGATACTGGCAAATTCCCAGGAGCAGCTCTGGTTTGCCTTTGAAAGCTTCGGTTCTGCAAAGTGGGGCAGGAAAGGCAGTTGAATCTCTTCAAACAGAGAAGTTGCTCGATAACTTGGTGACCTTCCTGTTAAGCCCAAAGGGCCCCAAACACACAGAATCCATAAGACCCATGACATCATCAAACACTGGAAGTTGTTAACCAAATGCCCAGTGTCAGGAAACAACTATCTGTCTGTGACAAACTGAGTTCTTCCCTCTCTATAGGGCTGGAAATAATTTATTTTCTATCAAAGTACGCTTACAATCTTTCTCTCTCTCGTCAAAAGACGTGATTTCAGCAATCACTTGCAGGTTACCCATCTGGAAACCCAAAAGAAATTGGTTTTAACCTGCTTTGTGGTCCCTTTACTGGAATAACACTCATCCAAGAAAGTAGTGCCCTTTGAAATGGTCATCCTCTAGGAAAACATAGCTGATGTGAAAAATCATCACATGTAATCCTTTTGTCATGTTCAACGCTCTGAGTATTTAAGTGTTTGCTTAAAAATGTTACAAATGGATTCTGGAAATCCACATATATTTCTTGGAGCTTTTTAAGTTCAATAAAACTGCTTGCATTCATCCACATAAGATCATGTGGTATTTTAGGAGGAACACCTTAACTATTGTGCTGCAGTTTATTGAGACAGAAGTATTGCTGATTGGCATTAATTAGCTGCTTTATTTTTACACTAAGCAGTGCACATGGCCCTTCCTATACCAAGTCATACATTAATGGTTTTTTTTAAACAGGTACAAATAACATTAGGTGTGGTAAATAACCACTGAGCACCCTCTGTGTCTCACCTTTCAAAAGTAGGAGTGCCATGGACCCAGGACAAAAGACATTTCTGCAACACATACTTACTGTTCAATACTTTCCTGCTCATCCCTAGCTTTCCCCCCCCTTTATTTATAACTGCTTTTAAATTGTTCTGGATTTGCAAACCTTTGGCCTTGCTTCACGCTCTGAGCATCATCCATACAGTCTCACTAAGTATGTGGACTTTATAAGTTGCTCCTTGTAACTTCAAGGGTTTTGTAGGACTGAAGACTCAAAAGCCAAATGGAATCAGAGAGCTGAGGAAAAACAATCGGTCTCTAATGAGCCATTTGTCAAACTGGACAAAAGCTGTACAGCTTGCAAAAAGCTTCCAAGGAGTAGCATTAATTCCAGTCTCACCCACAGACACCTCATGTCCATGGACACTCACTCTGCGAGACTCACATGTACATCCCCGCTGTGGCCAGCTCCCCGCCCTCCCGTGCAAACGAGGCAGCGACAGACACGCTGAGGGATCCTCGGCTGCCAGACTTCCCCTTGCAGTTCTGCTAACCTCAGTGCTGACCTACAGTACCCTTAGTTTTCCATTCCTTAGACTCTCTTACACAAATATAGCCCAGGATTCCAAATTGGGCTGTGTTTATTCCAAGAACACAAAGACGACCATTTTCACATCTAAGAAAATGACATGTCTTGATAAAAAATTGAAACATTTTCATACGATGCCAAAAATAAATGAAGTTTTCATCAGCATCCCAGATCCCTGTGGACTGGTTTCTAGTCTATTCTACTAATTCCTGGAGCCCAATGCCAAATTCATGTCTTCCCAAATTTGATTTAATCCTCTCTTGCTTGAACTCCTTATTTCACATTAGCTGGGAACCTTCTCAAAGGTTTTCAACTGTGCCCATTAGTAGGTGTCTTTCAGGGAGAGAGTTAATTTAACCACACACAGAAACAGTCCACAGTTGCTTCAATGAGGTGCTATTTTTCATCTTTGCCTTTTAAATCAAACTGAACATTTGGATTCCAAGTGTTGGAAACCATGGAAAATACCTGTAAGTCAAAAAGCAGCACTGCAAATAAGCTGCTTTCTTTTCAAAATCAAAAAGCAACATATTTTTCTTTTAAGTGATCTACCTAAATTTTCAAATACAACAGCCCCATCACAAGATTCTTGGTTTCATTTTGCTAAGTATGTTAACGCTAATTTGCAGTTCAATGGTGAAAAAAAATTCCTGGCTTTTTTTTGTGTGCCATTACCAATGATGATAAATAAATACCAAATACTTTAAAAAGTCTATAAATTTATTGTAAATATTGAAAAGCAGCTTTCCACAGGGCTATTAGAAAAACACCTTCATTTCATCAAATTGACCTTTCCTAGAAAATGAGCAGCTCATAACCTTACAACACTAATTAATAATAGGGTGCTGACAAATAAAACAAGCTGGTAAATATGAATCTTGTTCATAACAAGATTGCACAAGAAAATATACTGTAATGACCCTGTCTGAGCATCCTGTAATAGCCCATTGTTCCTCTCTATTACTGTCATTCAGCAATTTTTTTAATAGCGGATGTGTGGCTGCAGAGGAACCAATGCAACATGGGACTGCACGTGCATAAATCCTGCCCCATCCTAGAGGTGAGGAGATGGTCTCGGCACTCCTGGGCTGCTCGCTGGATGTGGAGAGCTACACAACAACCCCACATCTCTGCATAGCTTGAATGAGAGAAATAAAAATATTTAGCTACAAGTGCCTAAAGGATTTGTAAACTGAGAAGAGAGCAGAATCATTTTACCTGTGCAGGGCAAATTACAGGAACAACAGGAATGAATAATGGAAAATCATAGGCTTAAATTCTGAGAGATCGTGGAGTCTTTTAGTCAATACATGGCAGAAGAAATAGGAGGTATCCTTCTGTTCCATAAATGAAGAGGAAAGGTGCTAATAAAGATCGTTAGTGCATGACAACTGCGTATTTTACCTGCTCTCTGTATGACAAAAGATGAGCTAACTCAGCACTGCAGTTACTGACACCTTAACTGGACCATGGACTGAAACCCAGCATCTGGTTTTGTTACCTAATTAAAATAGTGACTAGACAACTAATTTCACAACCATACTGTGAATTCATGTCATGCAAATTACTGCAAGTAGTGATTTCTCACCAGTTAAAGGAATCTTTCTGTTTATCAAAGTTTGACTGACCACAGGACACCTGACTGAGCTTGTCCCTGCAATGAGAGTCATGCTAAAGGCAACATCATTCCATTCACTGATTTGTTCAGTTCACTTTCCTATGGGAACAACATTTTAAGGT